>NW_022986976.1:0-476410 GCF_010093935.1 Zasmidium cellare ATCC 36951
TTAAGCCTAGTTACGATTCTTCGCTAGGCCCCTACTTTTTCTTTTTACCTAAAGCCTATCTACTTCTACTTTACGAGTCGCCTAAGTAGTAAGTACTTTTTTCTAAGGATAGTTAGGAGAGTAATAGCTATACTAATAGTAGTTATAATATTTAACCTTATCTAGCCTCGGTACTATAGTAGTAGCTAAGCGATCTAGTAATCGATTACCTCGCTTACGAATATCCTACGCGGCGAACCGTAGTTAACCATGCTTTCGTGCACTACAATAGCACGCTGTGTCTTTGCAACGCTGGATAAAATCTTCTCCCGATCCCATGGATATATCGTTTGTAGATCGATAAGCTCGACAGTCAAATCGGTGTGCTCCCGTTCAAAAGCAGTGATAGCTTCCATACAGCTATACAAGGGCTTGCCATAAGAGATGATGGTAAGATCATTGCCCTCTTTCAAGACTTCTGCAGGCCCAATGGGGACCGTGAACATACCTTCGGGCACGTTCTCAACAGCGGCACGATACAGTATCTTCGGTTCCATGAATATCACTGGGTCTTTGGATTCTAGAATTGACGCGAGCAACAGGCCTTTTGCCTGCGTGGGTGATCTTGGCATCACGATTTGGAAGCCTGGCACATGGCAAAACAGCGATTCTGGTGACTGGGTGTGATATCTTGCGCAGTCAGATCAAAGCATCCTTGGCCATGTATGTTTCTACTTACAGTGCACCGTGACCGACTCCGCCACAAGGCATTCGAATAACCAAACCTTCAAGGTTCGCACCCGTCTTGCCCTCTCGATATCGAAATTTGCTTGCCTCGTTGACTATCTGATCGAACGCGGGGAATACGTAGTCGGCGAACTGGATCTCCACGACAGGTCTGGCGCCCTCCGCGGCCATGCCTATGGCTGCTCCAACGATGCCTTGCTCAGTAATTGGAGTGTTGAAGACGCGGTCCGGCCCAAACTCATTCTGCAAGCCCACAGTACAGCGAAACACACCACCGAAGGCGACGTCTTCGCCAAAACAAAGGACATCTTCCGAAGCCGCAAGAGCGACCTTCAGGCCATCGTTGACCGCCTGACAAAGGTTCATCTTCCTATGTGGCTCATTGCGTGGGTACTTGTGGGCTCCGTCAGGGGAATTCGGACCGACATTCAGTATCGGCGACCCTTTGTAATTGATAGGTACGTTCAATTTGGGCGAGAAGGAGGAGGCGTCAGGCTGGGTGGCAAAGTTCCGATTTGTCGCCAGCCTGATGCTACTTCTCCCTCTCTGTGTCAGGAACACTCTCGATCGATGTGTCAAAGTACTCATTGCTGCAATAAAATGTGCGGTGAACTCCTAGGCAAGATGGAAGCCTCGCATACCGAAATATGACCAGCAAAGGTAGACTCAGGTAACTTCGTCAGCGTGAATGAAAATCGACCCCAAAACAAGTAGAGGGCGACATGGTGGGCGCTGGTGCTGGCATCGTCGCCATGCGAAGCTAACCATTCTTGCCCGGCATGAGATTCTTGCTCTCATTTGAGATGGAATCTCCGAAATCTTTCTTGCCCCGATGTTCCCCTGGATGGAGTCGGCGCTGAGCTCTCCAACGATGACACGGAGCCGCCGCTTTTGGGAACACAAGGCGTTTCTCCGAACTGTCCATGCTGACACTACAGAAGACCGCGCACTGGTTCTGTCTCTTTTAGTTCGGACCCAACCGCTTCGCTGCGGCAAGCTGTGACTGCCAACTTCTCGCCACGATGCCATCGATACTGCTAACCGCATGTACGTCGTCTGATATTGTTGTTTACAGCGTCAGTGTATAATAACTCACTGCATGTCGGCCTACGTCAGCTATTGTATCATGACTCTCAACATACGACACTCGACGAAAGCCATGACCGACTTCGACTGCCCCTCGCACCAAGAAGTGATAAGCCCAACGGCTTTGGCACATGTTGTACTTCGCACCAAGAATTTGGCTGCGATGAGAGATTTCTATGTCACTTTTCTGGGGGCCAGAATCTCGCACGGCAACGACTTCGTTTGTTTTCTGTATTACGACGAAGAACACCACCGCATCGCCATCGTTCAAATCGATCAAACTGTACCAAAGAACGTCACAAGCTGTGGCTTAGAACATGTCGCCTTCGCCTTCCCTGACCTCTCGACGCTCCTGCTGAGCTACCGCCAACGATTGCAAAGAGGAATCAAGCCAGTATGGAACGTCAACCATGGACCAACGAACAGTATCTACTACAAGGATCCTGATGGGAACCTTATTGAGACGCAAGTCGATAATTTTCAAAGCGCAGACGAAGTCAAAAAGTACATGGCTGGACCTGAATTTGCAGAGAACCCGATTGGTACTGATTTCGACCCTGAAGACTACATTCGACGTCTGCAAGCCGGTGCAGCGGAGTCTTCCTTTCGCAAAAGACAGGAGATAGGACCTCGCGGACTCGTGAGTGCGGAGTCCTTCGAAGGAATCACGTCGATGTAGGAGAGCGGTGACTCCCGGGGCATAGTGAGCAGTAAATCCGAGTCGTTCGGGATGCTTCAGCCCAAACCATCGAATGTGCAGGGATTCAGGCATGACAACCGTTTCTCGGAGTCGTCCTTAGACCGAATATTCTCAATACAACATTTTCTTCTCTTCGTCCTCGTCTATTTGAGTTGCATATCTACCCACTCACGATATCCGAGTGGCTTCCTTCCCAGCACGAGCTCCAGGACTTTCGCATTGCCAATAAGACCCCTCGTGTCATAGTATACCATCAACCGACCAAAAGCTCGGAGTATAGCTTTACGATCGTCATCATTCGTGTTGCTAGGAATCGTCGTGGCAAAGCCCTTCGTGATATCCTCCATCGTCAACCGTTGGATCTGTACTTGTTTTCCAATTCTCGCCGACAGTATATCCATAGCTTCGTAGTAGTTGAGCGGCTCTGGAGTGCTGACCAACGGGTAGACGGCGTACAAATGCTGATCTCTGTCTCTGAGAATGTTCGAAATCGCTTCGCCCAAGTCGTAGACAGTCGAAAATGAGAACTTTGTCGCTGGGTCAAATCTCGCGTGGAAGACAGGAGAGTCTTGCTTTGCGATAGCGGTGACGGGGACGTTCTCCATAACGTGCGACGGCTGCACAATGGTGTATGGAAGAATGGACTCGATCAATGCCTCTTCGACAAATCTCTTGTTGTCATGATTCGCCAATGCACGAAGGCAAGAGTGTAGCACGCTGGACAACACTAGGTGTTTAAACAGTCCCCCTGAGCGGAGACTTTCTGCTGCAGCGTCAATCATGTTCAGTCCGTAATGAGACTCTCTTGGATGAAATGCCGGGGTGACAAGAACGCAGGCTGTCACGCCTTGCATTAACCTTCTTGCGCTGGCCAAATCTGCAAAGTCCGTCTGTACGATTTCGGCATGCGGATACTGCTGGTGCAGTCTTTCCCGAGAAGAGTCTGAAACACACTGTAGACGCAGTCGTTTCCATGTCCGAGCGAGGAAAGGTAGAAGAGCGCCGCCCTGTTTGCCACTTGCCGCGGTGACGAGGATCAGATCGTTCTCGAGGTCGACAGCCATTTATAAAGAGTCCGATGTCGTGACGTTGAGAAAGTCCACAGTGTAAGACGAGGAGCAGTCCAGGTGAGGTGACTCCCTCAGGCTTTAACCGTTTGCTCCGGGCTCCACGTCCGGCTTCAGGGCAGCTCTGTAGTCTAAGCGACAACATGAAATCGATTACGACAACTTGCAGGAGGGGTGTTCAGCTGACAGTCTTACATCCGGGAGGCTATCATCATTATCGACCGGGGACCTTGCGTCTCCGTCCGGTTCCAGCCCTTGCCTTGCTTCCCATCTGGAGGATGGGTGAAGAACAGAGTTAGACCGGCCCAATGGGGCCACGTTCATTACCTATGGTCCAGGCTCGTGATATCGAGCTCCCAGTCGTCGAGGACTGGTCGCTCTTCGCATGACTTCATTGGCCGGGGACGGCGTGGAAGCGCTGATACAAGTCAGTGGGAGGGGGAGAAGAAAGAGGGCGGAGAGAAGAGAGAGGGGGCGGAGGGAGGCGGAGATAGAACCAAATATACCATACCGGCTGCGTATCTCATGTCCCGGGCTTTTATTGTTTACTGCGAGCTTCGCTCATTTGATATTCCTTCGGCGTTTCACGACGTTCTTCTCCTCTCTCTTCATCAAAACGATACCGCCGTATCCTTATCGCCATGCTTCCACAGTCCAACCAATCGTGCTGCACAATGTGGCTGTGGTCACACAATTTGAGCCTATGATTTGGCATAAAATGGCCCCCAACGGGGTACCACACGGCACGACTGCCCTTCATATCCCAATTTAGACAGTGTTGAGTCGAGATGCATCGTTTTGGCCCCCAGATAGAGGCGCTACATGCCACTAGATGCGCTGCGGCTGAAGACCTGCCGGCGGCGCGATGAATGAGTAGGCTGAGCTTGTGGAACCTTGGGTGGTGCTTCTGCCAGGTCTGTGTCGATGGGGATCCATCCTTGATCCAGCATCTCCTCCTCTCTTTCTTCATCGTCCCCATTGACATTTGTTGCCAACAAGATGTTCCGTCCAAGACTTGTATCTTTGCTTGGCGTTCTCAGCCTGCTCTTCCTAGGAGCATTCGCGCAGAACAACTACTTCATCACTCCTCCAACACCAGGCCCGACTGGCCAGTTCGACGACAACAATGTATACGCACTCGGGTCGACAATTAATCTACAGTGGAAGACGAACTACACTACCATATCTTTGGCGCTTTGGCAAAACGACAACAACAGCTATATTCTTCTGCTCGACTCCGTACCGGCTTCACAGACTCTACGGTGGGACGTCGACTTCCATAACGAGTTTAACATTACAAGTGCCAGTTTAGCCACTCCCAATGGTGAGCTCCTTTTTGATGTGCTCGCGGGCATGTCTGACGTTGTTTCGCAGTATTCTTCTTCCAAATGTGGGAGATAGTCGACGGCGGCAACATTGGCGATCGCTTTTCTGCCCACTATTTCAACATCACCGGAGATCAATCAAGTCCTGCGACTACCTCAGCAGCCTCATCGTCTACCACAAGTACGCCGACTAGTAGCGCCACGACCGCCTCGACCACGACGTCCAGCACTGCTGCAGCAAGTACTTCATCCTCACCTTCGAGTGGCCTCTCCAGCAGCGCAACGATTGGTATTGGCGTTGGCGTCGGTGTCGGTGTAGCCTGCCTCCTGGCAGGTGCTGCGATTGGGTTCTTCTTCTGGAGAAAGTGCAAAAAAGGTGCGGCTTCAAGTCAACAAGATCAAAGCCGCAACATGGAACAAGCTGCTCCGCCGTACTTTGGTAACAGCCCAGGAGGAGGCTACACACCTGTACAACAGAATGGAACACCATACTACGACAGCAATCATATGGCCAAGTCGCAATTGTCACCGCCAACGCAGCCAACTGAACTATCTGGAGAAGGCCAGACGCACGAGCTCCAATCTACACAAGCACAAAGCTACGAGTTGCCCGGGAGTAGATGAACATAGATTGAATGTGGTGCGTTTGGGATTGTCTGTTGATGAATCATGGCTTTTAGCAGAGAGTTGGTATGGAAACCTTCTACTATTGAGGGTCGGTTCGCCCTATTGATACTTATTGACCGGCCAGCACTTGATGCTGCTGAGGTAGGCAAATTTTAATGGAAATCCTATTCCAGTACGCTTATAGGGCATCAGGTTCAGCAAATCTTAGTCAATAGCTGTTTAAGAGCTCCACCAAACTCAAGCGATAGGTGATAGGCCGGCCTACACAACATCTGCCGGCCGCGTCTTACGCCCTACCGACATCTCGCCGCGACCAGACAACACATTTCCTTGGATGCCGACGTCGGGCTTCCAAAACGTGTACATTGCAACGACGAGACTTCCACACCAAGTCGAAAAGCAGAAAAGCTCCTACGCAAAGCCGAACTCTGTATTGGAAAGGAGTCGAACTGTCACTATGGCCACCGAAACCCCAACATACCTGCAAAAGCTCAAGGGCATCCCCAAAGCGAACTTTCTCTTCGGTCCCTCGCCCATCCAGTTCCTCCCAAGGCTCTCCAAAGAACTCTCGCCAAACGGCGACGTCAAAGTCTACGCCAAACGAGATGACTGCAACAGCGGACTCGCCTACGGCGGCAACAAGGTCCGCAAGCTCGAGTTCCTCGTCGCTGACGCCTTGGCTCAGGGCTGCGACACTCTGGTCTCAGTCGGTGGAGTGCAGTCCAATCACACCCGCGCTGTGACAGCCGTTGCGACGGCTTCCGGTTTGAAAGCCGTCACTGTACAGGAAAAATGGGTGCCGATCGATCCGCCGCTTTACGACAAGGTTGGCAACATCCTGCTCTCGAGGCTGATGGGCGGTGATGTGCGGCTCAATCAGGAAGGCTTCCACATCGGCCACAAGGAGGCAACGAAGCAGGCCGTGGAGGACGTCAAGGCCAGAGGCGGGAAGCCATACTACGTTCCGGCCGGAGCATCGGATCACGTACTGGGAGGCCTTGGGTTCACCAACTTTGTGGTAGAACTTGCTGAGCAGGAGAAGTTGCTGGGTGTGTACTTCGACACACTGGTAGTCTGCAGCGTGACTGGATCATCGCACGCCGGCTTGATTACCGGCGCCGCGGCAGAAGGCAAAGGACGAAAGGTCATCGGCATCGATGCATCGGGCAAACCAGAAGCGACCAAAGCACAAGTCGCCCGCATTGCAAGGAACACTGCAAAACTCCTGGATCCCAAATTGGAGATCCCCGACGAGGCCATCGTTCTAGACGAGAGATTCCACGAGGGCATCTACGGAATCCCTGGACCCAGCACGATTGAAGCCATGAAGACGGCTGCGAGGACTGATGCTTTGATCACTGACCCGGTGTATGAGGGCAAGTCGATGGCGGGGATGATGCAGTTGATTAAGGAGGGGAGTATCAAACCGGGCAGTAATGTGCTGTATGTGCATCTTGGTGGACAGCCGGCCCTGAATGCGTACTCGAGCTACTTTGAGGAGGACACGAAATAAGCGCATTATGTTCTTATGGCCGCTCAGTATTCGTTTACTGCTAAACAGCAGGCGATCTGCGGAATTGCACTATAACGATTCATTTCTCCAACCTCTCAACAAGACATCCCATTGCCCTTTTCTCCCCCGATCACTCCTGCGAGACTGCGCAGCCTGTCTCTGAAATCCCGGCTTCCTTGCCGATCACAGTTCCTTACGCATTGATGCTCACCTGCACCGACACGCCCAGCCGCGCCGCCATCGCGATGGCAATAAGCGGAGTCAACAGACTGTAACAGCACAACCAAACACGAGAAATTCGGTCTGTCGGATCTCCGACCCACTGCACCACCGTCTTAACCGCCAGCACCGTAAGCTGATGAAGCGCGATGATCATAGCGATGACCACAGCGAGTACGGTGCTCTTGATCAATGTTTCGTGTTCCGCGAGTGACTCCTTCGGAAGGCAGCCCACGATGGAGATGACGACTGGTCCGCCGAACCAGATAAAAATCCACAATGCGACCTCTATGCAAAAGTCAGTCAAAGGGATCTCATCATCCAGGTACGGAGAAGAAGGGCTTACGCAGAGCGTGATACTTGTTGGAGGCACGAACAAGGTCGTCCTTTTCCGTAGAAGAAATGGAGTCAGGGAAGAATTCAACTCCGAAGAGTGCGTATATCTGCTTCCCTCCCTCAACCTCTTTGCTGAAACGGGTGCTGTCTTGACACTTCTCCAGGTCGAGGGGCTTTTCGCGGCGTAGCATGTGCCTACCTTCGAGGAGAGGAGTCGGTGGGCACTGCATGTCGGACTGGACATCGAGATCTGACATTTGAGACGAGCCATGGCGTGGCAGAGGCTGGCGTTGAGGTGCCATGATGTCGGATTTTGTTTGTGTTTGTTTTTGGGAATGGTGATAAGTGCGAGATGTATCGATCGAGACGGGTTTTGAAGTTCGGTAAAGGAAGAAGCGGATAGACTGTAGGGTGATATATATTCTGGTGTCTGATGCAAAATTTAATTGTTGCTTACCATCGCGATGCTGCGAAAGGGGCACTGCTAAAAGCGAGCCACGGCGCTGGGAAGTCGTTGGCCAACCAGCTTATCAAGACAGCCTCCAGGAAAATGTTAACTTCGGCAGACGGAAGTAGTCTCTAATGATCGAAGTGACTGTGCATCTTCGTAGATCCAGTATTGCTCAACAACCGTGCATGGTGGGCTCATATACTGGAACTCATACAAGGGTAAAATCCGTCAGGTCGTTCAGGTTTTCAGGCCACAACTCTCCTTCCATCATTTCATACACTGTCGCCGGACCAACGAATAGGTACTGTCCAGGCAACCCAGCTTCTCTCAAGATCACAGGATACTCGGCGCCAACAAGGATGGCGACAACATCGCCCTTCTCCATGTTCTCACAGAAACAAAATCCCAAACGGCCAGCTTCAGTCATCAAGAGTGTCTCATTCTTCATTTTGAGCTCCAGTCGATACATTGGCCCCATGACATCGCGTGGCTTACGGATCGGTACTTCCAAAGCGTCGTCTGGGATGAAGAAGTCGTTATACTTTATCGTAGAGTGTTTAGGTTCGTCGTAGGGTATCGAGGCCAAGGTGGGATCTATGAGCATTGCTTTGTGGTTGATGACGCCTACTGCGATGTGAGTTGGCACGTCGAAGTCCTCACACTCGATTGGTATCAGAGCGACGGCTTGTTCTACGGCTGAAGGCATATCGGCGTGAGACTGGGCCTCAAACATGAACTTCAGCCAGGTGATCATTGCGTAAACCATATGCGTACGATCGGTTGAGTCGGATGCCCCAGCAATGAAGCTAGATACTTTGTCGACAATGATTCCGCGAACTCCAAGATGGAAGTCGAAGGCGCTTCGGGACTGCTCATCTTGCTCGGTACCAGAGCGAGTGGTGCCGTCTGACATGATCTGTGGCTGATCATCTCGTCGTACGTTGATCCAGTACATGAAGATATCGCGGTCTTTGATAGAAGTGTGGTTCCAATCGATCGCCCAAGAAGGTAGACCACGGGTTGATCGCCCAGTTACAGCGAGATACACCAGCCCAAGTGACTTGGTGTGACGTAGCCACATTCGAGTCGCAGCTACGAATACGTTTGCCACACTCGTCGAATAATCCAAAGGTGGAAGACATAGGCCGGCGTCAGATAGAATGGACTTGTTGCCAATCACCTTGTCTCGCGGCTCCGACGTATGAAGCTGCTTCACGTTGGCAACGAGATCGCCATAGTGGCCGGCATAAGAAGCGTAGTCGCGAGGCAAGGCTTTGAGAGTTGCAAAAGACGTCGTGCAATTGCTGCGTTTCGGTAGTTCTCCGCGAAACTCGTTCAGAGAATCGGTTTCGGCGATGCATGTCCATCGGATGGAGTATGTTCCACAAACAACCAAAGGATCAGAGCTCAAAAGCAACTCCTGCAGTGTCCCTAGTGCAGGTTGGCAGAGGATCAGTTGACTTCTACATTAAGGAATGAACACCATACGTACAGAGCCGGTAAAACCAAGGACGAGATCGAAGGGCATGGTCCGCTCGAACAATACGCTCGTTCTTCTCTACCAGTCTGTCAGCCACGACCAAGATTTTGAACAATACTGCAGTGTGATAAGACTCACCTATGGAGTCGTCCCCATACTTGTTTATATAGTTCTTGGCAGCCTCCGGGGAAAGCTTCTTCAAAAGATGATGCCTCTGATAAGTTTTAAACAGCCGAGCAGTATTCCCATCGCTGTCACCCAGCCATATGAGCGTCTGCGAAGCTCTGGAGAAAATGTCCGCCATGAGAGAGATTTGCTGTAGTTTCTCATGGGAATCCTGCTGGTCAATACACACTGCGTCTACCCAAATACTTCTGACACCATGTCTCTTGCGAAGAGCTCGCAGCGCCTCGTCAAGGCTACGAGTGATGTCCAGTCTCCCGTACTCATCCTTGCCAGGGACTGCGCAATAGATTGGCCTGTTCTCTGTCATATCACCCCAGGCGTATGAGAGAGCCTCATGACTGAAGCCAGTGAAGGCGCGTTCAATGAGGCAGCATACCAGAGGGTCACTTGGAGTAGCAGCTGGGAAGAGGATCATGAGCCGTACGGTTTCCTTGCCATCGCCCCGGAGAGGTTTGTACTGGTAGCTGTGATGAGGCGTTCGAGAGACTGGATGTGTCTCCACCCAGCGCTTCAGAACAGATTCGAGCGATCGTCCTGGCCAGGCCATCTCTCATCCTGTTCTCAAGAGGACCGAGGCTATTCGATCAGCGAGGACAGAAAGCGGTATTCGTGCCAGTGCATTTCGGTCGAATAGGCGAACAATTTCATGTCATTATTGGCTGAGCTATTGAAGAGCTACGCAAGACATCACTAATGAGCAATCATTGCAATTGTTGAACGTAGAGTTCCATGTTGTTGTAGTAGCTGAACGAGGAAGGAGAAAAAGCGGGTCTCGGATTCGGCTCGGAATGCCGCCAAACCTTGTTGATCCTCCACGAACCTCACTCCAACACTCTCACGCCTCCTCCACCAAAACCCCCAACCATGGCCCCCTCGAAGTAATTAATGCCACCCACCGCACCCTCCACCACCTTCTCCTCCCGCGCCAGCAGCGTCCAGTCGCGACGCCCGCTCTCCCGCCACGAATCCACCCAACACCTCCGCCCCGAAGATGCAATCTACCACTCCCCTCCGCGCCAGCGCGGAATCCCGCCCTTGGGCCGCAGCGATACCGTGCGGGCAGCCTCGACGAGCACGCGACGCTCGAGTCGCGACAAGCGGAAGGGGAGGAGCAGTTCACGACGACGCAATGCGGGGACGACTCCGAAGGCGGGGAATGGGCAGTGGAAGAAACTGCTTTGGGTGAAGCAGTCGTATCCGGACAACTATACCGATGAGGAAACGTTCCTGGATCATTTGCAGAGGAATCCGCGACTGAGGCCGTATGAGTTCTGGCCGTTGGTGGCGGATAGCACGATTATCGTGCAGCATGTGTGTTCGGTTGTGATCTTTGTGTGTTGCTTCACGGCAATATTTCAAGAGAGGGTGAGCCCGCAGACGGTGGTGGGATGGGCCACATTGTGCACGGTTGCTGGGTGGGTGTTCAGGGACTATTGGCAGAGTCAGAGTCATCACGAGGAGGTGCCAGCGGAGGACGAAGCGGACAGCCCTCGAAGCATAGAGATGGAGGCAGACTTTGGAGTGCCGTTCAAGGAGCAGAGCAATGGCTTGACCGGCGGATCTAAAGCAACCACCAGGAACCACTCGCGCAATCACAGCGCTTCATCAGTCGTCCTGAACGGCACAAGCGGCGCAAGCTCACCGATCAACCCAAGCGATCCTAGCCCTCTGCCGTCAAATGGCGCTTCGTTTATACAACCGTACGGCAGCCCACCGTCGTCCTTCTCACCCCGCATGCAAGACCGACTCACGACCGCCAAATCCGCCATCCTCATTTACTGCTCCCTGCTCGGCCTCTCGCCCATTCTCAAATCCCTCACACTATCCACCTCCTCCGACAGCATCTGGGCCTTGTCATCCTGGCTCATGGGAATCAACGTCTTCACCTTCGACTACGGAGCAGGACCTGAAGCCAAGTTCCCCGCTTCTCTATCCACCAATGCCGCTCTCATGGCTTCCACCGTGCTCGCGAGTCGCCTACCCAGCACAACCCACGTCTTCAGCTTGACGCTGTTCAGCATCGAGGTCTTCGGCTTATTCCCGGTGTTTAGACGGCATTTGAGGCACTACTCATGGATAGGCCATCTATGGCTGACGGTCCTTCTCGTGGTATTGGCAAGCGGTGGACTGAGCATGACCATCAGCGGTGGAGGATGGACGATGGGTTGTCTGGGAGTTGTGTTGGGTGGGATGGTCTGCTGTTTGAGCATGGGTCTCACGAGTTGGTGGTTGATTGGTTTGCAACGGTACAAGAACGAGATTCATGGGCCGTGGGATCCGGCAAGACCGGTCATTAGAAGGCATTGGGATTGACAGCACCAAGAAATGAAAAAGGTCAAAACGCATCACTTGAGCTCTTCATCTGGAAGAGGATTTCATTCATGCGCGTATAATCTGGACCATGCCAAAGCTCTCACGTCAACCGTGGGCTCTCCTGAGGTCTCTCATCCCAAAGTCTGATCGCGTGCTTCAAGGGTATCATCGTCGTAAAGCTCCTCCTCGTGCAGAAACCAACCATCTACTGCTTCTCCGGGCTGCGCTGCAAACTCTCCATATCCAGCATGAGACTCATCGCCCAGTCCTCTTTGCCCTCCTCCTCATACTCATCGCGAGCCGCCTGAATGATCGGGTTCATGATGTCCGGGTACAGACGCTGGGTCTTGTCGAAATCCTCAGAGAGCTTGTCGATGACCTCGTCGACCTTGCCGTCTGCGTCGTTGTTGAGGAAGTCTTCGCGGGAGGACATGTGGCGGGAGATGTAGCCGAGGGCGCGGTTGAGGATCTCCGGGACGATGAGCTCGGTCGTGTGGTCGAGGTCACTGGCGCTGTAGGTGTGGGTGGAGACTGGGGCCGGTGGGGCGTCGTTGTCGTCCGCCGGATCGAGGTCGGTGGTCTTAGCGACGATGGAGTCGATGCGGTCTTGGATGGCGGCTTCGTTGTTGCTGTCGGAGGCGTTGTTGTCGACCTTGACCCAGCTGTCGCCCATCTTCCTCTCTTCTGTCTTGTCCGGCGTGGCGACGAGTCCGCTGACGGGGACCGTCTCAGACTCAACGAAGGCGATGCCACGCTTGCGAAGGAAGTACTTGAACTTGGCGGACTGGAGTTCCTCATGCTTGTGGATCGGCTCGATGAGGACGATGGACTGCAGCTTCGCGGCGAGATCCTTGTCGTCTGGGTTCTTGGTGAACAGGTCGTCGAGATAGTCGATGGTGTCCTTGGCACTCTCGCCGACGCACAAGATGTGGACACGAGCCTTCTTGTTGAGGTGCTTTGGCAGGACGTGCGCGAGGACAGTCTTGATGTGCTCGGTCGCGGTGGTGTGCACTGTGGTTAATGATGCTGTCAGCTGTCTCAAAACCAATGGGTACGTTCTGGAAGGCAACTCACTCGCCACCTTATTCCACTTCTCATCCACCTCATATCCCGCAGTCAGCGAGTCCTTCTTCTGGCGCCCCATCCAACTCGTCTGCGTCATCGCCTTCTTCTCCTTGTGCGAGTAGAGCAGCGCTCCCGGGTTCAGAATCACCACGCCCGCCTCAGCCTTCTTGCCCTCCTCATCACCCTCCACCTTCAACTCTTTGCCCATCTTGCGCAACATCTCCGTCAGTCCCACCGCACTGCCCTTTTCCAAACCTCCCTCACGCATCAAGCTACGGTACGCCCAAATGCCCGCATCCTGCCCACTGCTGCCGCCGCCCGCCTCGCCAATCACGACGATGACATCCTTCTTCTCCGCCAACTTACCGATTGCAGTCGCCAGAAGCGTCACATGCGGCGCCTCTGGCTTGTTCATGTACGTCTGCGTGCCGACGACGTGGACCGGGACGATGTCGTACTTCGCGAGGGTGCTCGCGATGATCTCGCGCACGGCCTCGTGGACGGTTTCCTTGCGACGGTTGTTGAGATCGTCGCTCTCGCTGTAGAAGTAGTCGAAGAACTTGTTGTCGTGGATGCCGCGGATCTGGTTGTCGTCCGTGACTTGGAACCCCAGCTCGCCGAGGTACGGGCCGAATTGCTCCATGGTCGGTGCCTTGATGAGCTTGAACATGGTGGTCGTCGTGGTCGTCGTCGTGGTTGTTGTTTAGGGGAGGAGGATTGGAAGATGTTTGGCGGAGGAGAGTAGAAGTGCGGAAATCTGAAACGCGCTAAAAAGGTCGGACCCTGGAAACCTTGCTGCTTCTGGAAGGCACGACTGTGAAATGAATTCACATGTGAGCCTTGGCAAACGGCGCATGTGAAATTGCATGTGAAGTTTACAGTGAAGCTGTAAGTAAGCCGCAGGATAAGCACAGAAGTAAGGTTAATAGTAAATATAGAGGTGAAACTAATAGTGAGCTGGAAAACGATATGTAGAGCGAGCATGTGAGCTTCACAGTGAAGGTAAAACTAAACGATACGGTGATCAGGAAGGTGCTGCTTCAAGAGACCTAGTAAAAGTAAGAGTGAAAGGGATAGTGGGCGAGAAAGCGAAAGGAGGGTGAGCCTAGAAGTAATGGAAGTGAATCTCACATGCCTCCATCCACCTCCCTCTCAATCTCCGTCCCCAAACCCCCTACCACAACGACGAAGCATTTCCCAGTCCCTCAGTCAGATCCCTCTCAGTGGAGATGGCGAGAACTTGAGCTTTTAGTCCAACGAAGAGCTGCAAACGAACTCCTCTCTATACCTCTAGGTGATGACAGAACCGAGCTACGAGATCTCCCCATGCACTCATCCCTCGTGAACAGGCCCATGGAAACCGACCGCCCGTGCCGTCCAAAAAAACATAACAAAAACTGTCGATTTACTCGAAACCGCCCGATCTAGCTTCCTTCCAACCTCGGCGCCGCATCCACAAGCCTCCTAAGCTCTGCAAACTTCACCGGTTTGGGCAGGAAGACATCAATACCCGCCGTCTCCGCATCCGCTTGCGCCTGTGCAGAAGCTAAACCAGTCAACGCAATGACATTGGTCTTCTTAAGGCCGTTCTCGCTCTCGAACTCTCGGATTCTCCTCGTGGCTTCCATGCCGTCGAGGACCGGCATGCTGATGTCCATGAGCACGAAATCGAATTGTCTACCTGGTTGAGAGGTTTGAGGGCCAGGTAGACAGGAAGCTTTGTACTCTTCCACCGCTTCGAGGCCGTTCTCAGCTTCGCGGTAGGAGAAGTTGCACTTCTTCATGAACATGACAAGGAGCTGCCGGTTGATCTTGTTGTCATCAACCAAAAGTAGGTGCAATTCGGCTGGCGTAGCTTGTCCACTGCTAGTGTTCGCTCGAGACGAAGCGCTGTCCGAATAGGCCCTCTTTTGCAATGCAGGAGTGGTCGGATCGATGGGCGGCGCGGTAGGATACGAGATGGCAGCGCTCATGGTCTTTCCCAGGTCCTTGCTGTTTGTATGCCGCACGTCTTCCATGACATCTGGTGATTTCTTACTGTGTTCCATTGGGGTATCTGTCGGTTCTGGCGTCCTTGGGTTGTTCTGAACTTCCTCGACTCTTTCGAGACAATGGTTGAACACTTTCGCAAGTTTACGTGGCCCACATCTGTTTCAGAGGTTAGCAGTTTGGTTCGTAAAATGTTTGTTGATGATTATAACTCACGGCTGTGGGACAACTTCCACCACTCTTCCAAGTTCTCGCAGAGTGGTCTGATGCTTGCGACTTATCGAGATGGCCTCTTCGTCGTTGAGGCAAACAATAATGACAGGAACTTCTCCATGAATTCCTTGACCGCCACTGGGTGACTGTCTGTTACGCTCAATCAACGTTTCGACTGGGGGTGGTTCGCAGAAGATATAGAAGTCGGCGTCTTGTGATTCATCGAGGTTGCTGGATCGAGTGACACGCATCCCAAACCACCGCGTACATGCCTCGCGCACCGTCTGCTCAAGCCTCGCCACCGGATCGGTGGGTGGTCGGTTTGCGCTACCCTCGCGTGGAACATCCAGCATCACCAGATGCTTGCCACGAGTTCTGCTCTCCATGGATAGCATCTCAGGATCGGGCGTCTGATCTGTGGTGGATCCCACGGGCGTCAAACTGAGGCGTACGTCGATCTCGGTGCCAACGTTTTGCTGAGACGTGACTTCGATGGATCCTCCAAGTGAGTCGACAATCTGTTTCACGATGCTAAGACCGAGACCAGTGCCTGGCTGGAAAGGATCCTCTTGGCTGAAGGGGAGAAATAGCTTGTCCTTTTGGAATGTATCCGACATGCCTTTGCCAGAGTCGACGACGCGGATGAGAGCGTCAATCTTCGAGTTACTCGTGCTTTCCTGTGCTCGAAGTGAGACTGCGACGAACCCCGATTCTGTATACTTCAAAGCATTGCCCAAGAGGTTCATGATGACTCTCCGCAATGCTCCAGGTTGAACTCGCACGAGCCAGGATCTTCGCGGGCTGATATCCAGCAAGACCAGTGGATGGGTGGCCAAGCGCCCTTTAGATCCTTGCGCATTGGCGATTGCGTCTCTCTTACCAGATGTGAGTGCATCGAATGATGCTACAGTGCCCGCCCCTGGTAGTCTCTTGAAGGAATGTCCTGCAGTAACCGCCTCGGCGACCTCTTCAACGAGGACGCCCAGATCAATCTCTGCAGTCATGTTCAAGCTCTCCAAAGACGAATCCGAAGCAAGATTGACAAGCTTGTTCTGGCGAGCGTGTCTCCTCATTTGGGCTCTACCCAACTTGTTGATCTTACTGTAATCCAGTACGTGGTTCAGAGTGTCGAGTAGAGTTCGTCCACATGTAACAATGGATGTGATGAGGCCAGACTGGTAGGCGTCGGTCATGGTGTCGGTCAGGAACTCTGCTGCTCCTAGGATGCCGTGGAGCGGAGATCTCAGCTCGTGTGACATTGACGCAATGAAGGTCGTCTTGGACGCTTCGTTCTTCTGCATGTTCATGCGAACAACTTCGCTTACTATGCAATTGCTGAACGCTCGTAGATACGAAAGATCAGCGTCTAACATCATGCGACCAGTGACTGAGGTCCAAAGAAAGCAGCCAGCGATCAGTCTTTCCTCACCATGGTCGAAGAGAGGAAGAAATATGACGTTCTTGGCTCCAGGGATCTTCTTCAGCAGCTCTTTGTGATCCATCCTGCGTTTGCGAGTACGAGGTTTGTCTTTGCCGTCTCCCACGATTGATGAAGCTCTCTGGCGTACTTCCTTGTCACTGGCGCTGTCGTCCTCGGATGATACACCGGCACCTTCGGATGTGAAGGAAAACGTGCGGCCTTGCGGAAAGAGAGCAAAGTATCTACGCAGCCAAAATGTTAGTAGATGGAAAGATGGACATCTTTGTGCGACGTACTTATCAAGAGTTCCTAGTGTCAAAGCAGTACCAGTCTCAATGTCAGCTCGAGCCTGTTCGTCAGCGAGAGAGTACGCCAGTATCTTGCACGGCCTGGCTGCCGGAGAACTATCTGAATCTGAAGTGTTGGTATCGTGCTTGTCGGAATCTGAGGCTGGAGATGGGTGGGCGGTCTCTGCTGGACTTGCTCCAAACGCTGTCTTGATACTATTGGCTCTACCTGAGCCAGGTGAGGCGCCGAAGATGGCACACCCGTCGGCCAGAGTAGCATCACGAAGAATGTCCGCAGCGCGCGTGTACATGTGAGCCATGCTGTCAACTGACTTATGTGGACCAGGCTGTGGCACTCGCCGAGATGATCTCCTGGTAGTCAATCGTGGTCGTGATGGAGCCTTTGCATTATGGTCTTCGTTTGCGCTGAGGGAAGCGGCAGGTGTTTGATCTGGATCCTCGGGTAGAGAACCGTCTCGTATGGATGAGCAGTCTTCAATGAACGATGCCACTAGAAAGTGTCAGTAGGGAGAGGCGAGAAATGAATAAATGACTAGGCCTACTCCCACGAACAATGCGCTCTCCCTTGAAGCGGTCCACACGATCTCGAGCCCACTCCAAGTGCTCCATGACGGACTGAGCAGTCTCCTGGAGGAGTCTAATGTCACTGGCGCGCAACCCATCTCGAGGCTCGTCGTCGGATATGGCCAGCGCACCAATCATGTAGTTGTGTCGGGAGAACAAAGGGACTCCAGCGTAGAAGCACACGCCAGGCTCCTGCTGAACATATGGGCGGTCCTGGAAGCGCTCATCGAGACGGCAATCATTCACAATCAGACCTTTGGCGGCGTAGGGGCGGCCATCTTCCTCGAAACCTACACAAGTGTTGTACATGCAGTGTTCGCATATGGCATCGGGGCGCTTGAGGATAGCGCTGCCGAGCCATAGGTCGTCGCCAGTCTCAACATCGCTGGCAGCGCCGGAAAGAGCGTTGTGCTGGGTGGCTTCCGCTAGGATGTACTGGTTGGAGGAGTCAATGAGGGAGACCATGCACCTCTTGACGTTGAGGCGCAGGGCTATGAGCTGGGCGAATGCGGTCAGGGCCTTGTCGCGGGAGGCGCGGGGCGTGTATCCCTTTCCTTTGAGGTCGTACTCGGCGATGCTGTCGACGTTGTTGGCGACGTTGAGCGAGGATCCGTGGGCGGCCAGCCAGGGTTGGTAGTATCGCTGGACCTCGCGTTCCTCGAGCGACATGGTGGGGTTGGCAATGATGGCCCCGCCGCGCTGGGCAGTCACAGAAATCCGCGCTTTCTGCTATGGGCGCATTGAGACGAACAGCGCTGGCGGATGTCGTAGGATATGAGGCAGAAATAGCTGGGCGGCCACGTGCGGAAAGGCAAGAGGTGGTGGAAAAACGCAGCCAAATTGAAGGCGCCGCCACACTCAGTGCTGGTGCCCGCCACGCAAGCGAGGGTCTGGTTGACAAGGAATGGGAGTCTCGCCCCGTCTGCAAGGGCGATTCGGCTCAGCTCAACCTCGCCGCGGACCTGCGTCCGTCATGACATTCTCCGGCGACAAGAGGATGGGAAGATGAGAAGAAGATATGGTACGACGTCTGTTGAAGAGCGCCGTCAACCTGCCCTGCTGTAACACACAGCTGGTCGTGCCTGAACACATGCATGGTCGGGCCATCGTCGATCTGGGGATGCTGGAGAATCTTCGGGTCGCACAGAGATTGGCCATCATGCATTCAACATTCACTTGCATCTCCTTCACATGAAGAAGAAGTAGAAAAAGAAGAAGCTAACAAGACGACGTCTGCCACTGGGAAAAGATCTGCCAAGTCACTCATTACTCATGCGATCGTCGACCGACCCGGACTCCGGGCAGCTAATGAACTCTCTCCCAACCCCGACCATTGCACGAGCCGAAGACTTATCCTCTACCGGCCTATGTTGGGCGACGGCAGCCTGCAAAGGAACCAGCTCGAGATGGGCGACCAGATCTGGTTGCTGTTCTGAAGACAAGACAAGACAAGAAGAGTACAGCAGCTGCAAAGAATGGTATATCAATCTTCGCTTGATCGGGGTTTCGGTTACGGGGATCCCGACTCGCCTATTTTTAGCGCGTCGGCTCTGATAGTCCCGACCAAGCTGTCCAACAACAACATCACCGGCAACCACAGGCAACATCTCATACCACCTGTCGGGTCGTATAGAACCCTCCCCCGAAACGCCTTGTTTGCGCTGGAATACCATTTGAATACCCGATCGTGTCCTCTGAAGTCCCTCTCCAGTTCCCAATCTTCCTCTCAGCTGTGCCGCTTCCCTCCTCAAGAGCTGATACTCCTACCGGTTGACCACTACTACCACTCTCTTCCTTTCCTATACCTTCAGCGTGCTGGCCAGGTTGACACGAGTGAACTACAGCACTCTCCAACCCTCTCCCCATCTCTTTCACAATGGCCAGCCTTTTCTCGCGGGCCTCGCGAGCTCTCCCATACCTGACCGGAGCTGCTGTTGTCGGTGCAGCAGGAACAGCATTCTATGCAACGAGAAGGCCACTGCTACTTGATTCGAAAGCCAACGAGCCCTCCAAAACACTCAACTTCCCAAGTTCCATGCTGTTCAGCAAACAGCTCACAGTAACCAACACGGAGCAAATCAACCACGACACAAGGAGGATAACCTTCCAGCTCCCTGGTGGGGAGGGAGAGGTCAGTGGTGTACCGGCAGGAGGTATCTGATCTGCACACCATATGCAGCAGACAAGCGCTGATCGAGGTTACAGCTGCCGTTCTGACCCAACATACCCCGAAGAATGCCTGGTTCCCAGTACTCAGACCCTATACGCCCACCTCCGACCCTGACGAACGTGGCGTCCTCCAACTCGTGGTAAAGCAATATCCCAATGGCAGAGCATCCTCACACATGCACTCGCTCACACCTGGCGACAAACTCTCAATTCGAGGCCCAATTCCCGGCTACACCTGGATCGTATCCAAAGAGCCGCCGAAAGAGGCACGAAGCGTACTCTTAGTCGCCGGCGGTGCAGGTATAACACCAATCTACAGCCTCGCAAAGGGTATACTCTCTGCAAGCAACGAGCAAACTCGCATCCAACTTCTCTGGGGTGTCAACGGCACACGAGACATTGTGCTTAAGAAAGAGCTGGAAGATCTAGAACTGAAATACCCAGAGCGTCTACAAGTCACATACTGCGTGTCAGGCCCGGAAGCGAAGCCGGAAGCACCCAGCTTCGGCGATGAGAAGAAGTGGAAGAAAGGTTATATCGATGCCGCGGTGCTGAAGGAGGCGATTGCGAGGTGTGAGAGCGGACAATGGGGCGACGAGAAGGGAACGAAGGTCTTCTTATGTGGGCCGCCTGCTATGGAGAAGGCCATCGGCGGGAAAGGGGGAGTGCTGGCCGAGTTGGGCGTAACGGGCAAGCAGGTGCACAAGTTTTGAGGATATGTAGTTCAAGGAGGCGAAAGACAACAGCAAGCAATATACCCAGCTCATATACCCACATACCTGACTAGACGACATGAAAGTTATAGCCGCCAACTTCTTTCTTGTCGTTTGTTCTGTCAAGATGCCCGCAACGCTGTATGACCTTCTGTGTGTCGACGCTTCGTTCGGACAAGTCGCCTCATCAAGTGGAGAGCATTACTCTTGAGGAGTTGGATATGAGAATGGTACAGTTCATGAGAGTAAATGTCAGCTGACAGCGCGTGAGGAACGTGTCCAGCTTACTAGCTTCAACTTCACCTGTCTCACAACAACACAAACATTATTACAAGGTACTTGCAAGCTGCCATCATGTCATATTGATGGATGGCTAGCAGACCGACTACTAATACGGTGATGACTGGCTTGGTTGATGGCTCCATCGGCTGACCGTCGTTCTACATTCCACGGCTACGCCATCTGCCGCCGATTTTTCGATGCGTACGATGCTGAACACCACACTTAATGAAAGAGCGATATGTTAGCGCTTGGACTGATGCAGCACAAAAGTGGCCGCAGAAGGGAGACTTAGAGCCCCACTCAGACCCTGCCTGCCGACGATGGCCCAGATGAACGCCAAAGATGGACTATTGCCGCAGCCTCGTATTGCTTTAAAGGCTCAGGAACAATGATCGCTTTTCGAAAGTTCAAAAGTTGCCAACGAGGGGATCGAATTGGCGTTGAAGAATTGCAGGGGATCGAATCGGCTTCGAGGAGCCAGTTCGTTCTTGTCGTTGTCCAGAATACTGCATTGCCGACCAACAACGAGTTAATGATCCTGAATAGTCACTCCAGAGGCCCTCCTGATCGTCCGATCGATCGTGGGGTTCGAGTCAATTACAGAGACGGTTCTACTTTTTCCCACGGAAACGGGATTGAAGCAGAACTCTGTAAAGGCGAGGCAGATAGCCTGATGAGGATCGTATCATCGTCCCCTTGTTGATGTTGGTAGGTTTACGGAAGCTTCTTATTAGAACAGTTGCTGCGAAATTCTTCGCGGTCTTTCAGAGCGTCCAAGCAGCTTCGTCCAGAGTTTGCCCTTGCCCGGCTTGGGTGTTGAAATGCGCACGTTAGGCAACATATTCCCCCGTGTGGCAACGGCAGATATGGCGCCGTCGTCCAGACTGTGATCAGCAGGTGCTGTCGACTGTAGATCCCAGAGCCTGATGGTACCGTCCGCTGAAGCTGACGACACAAACGCCCCGTCTGGGGAGAAAGCCAGGCAGCGGATCCAATCTGTATTGTTTTCCAGCCGGTGAACCTGGCGTCCGGTGGAAACATCCCACACAGCCACAACCGTGGAAGCACCAGATGCCAATAACGTACCATCTGACGAGAACGCTATTGGAAACCAACGCTCTCTTGGGCTTGGGACCCTCCAGGTGCTCAGAAGGGTACCACTCCCTACGTACCAGACCGTGATTGTGCTCTCGCCGTAGGCCGATGTCGCGATCAACCTGCCGTCCGAAGAGATGGTGACGTATCCTGGCCGCTCGGCCGCATTCATGGTCTGGACCTCGACGCCCGTGATGACGTTCCACAGTCGCAATGAATGGCTATTCTCTCCAAAGCGTCTGCCCTGAGCCCAGGACGCCGCGATGAGGCTGCCATTCGGCAAGGCAGCGACCGTAAACACTTTGGCGTCAGCGCTGCTATACCGGCGCCGGACGAGACCTCCACTCCCGACGCTCCAGACGCCCACAAACGATTCTGGTGGCGCTTGCAAGTCGTCGCTCAGATATCGAAACGCCGTCACTGCCACAAAGTTCCCGTCTGCCGAGAAAGCGACACAGTGGCAACGAAGATGGTTCTCGTCGAACGGTATCCTGATGGCACGAGCCCCGCTTGTACTGTCCCACAATAGGAGCTCTCGCGAGGTCGCCGATGCCAGTATCTGACCGTCCGGTGAGAAGGCCACGGCCGTGGGGAGGCTGTCGCACCTCAGGCTTTGCGTCAGAATGCCACTAGCCGTATCCCAAAGTTGCACCTCGCCACCAAAGGCAGATCCACCCTCGTACCAGTTTGAGATCGGTAGTACAAGATGTCTCCCATGCGGCGAGAACGTCATGCTCCAGACATGACAGTTCTGGTTGACGAGCAGGTCTTTGCCCCAAGCTCGCGGACTGCTCGGACCTAGCCTCGATTCGTGGGCATGCGCAGGAGTTGACGTCGTCGGCAGGAAACTGTACTTGGTACTACCTGTGCGCGGATTCTGTTTCTCGCTCAAAGTTCCACGGGAGTCTCTCAGATCCGTCTCGTGTGCCAAAGGTGTGATTGCAGGGCTATGAGAGTCTCGATGATAGGACTTGCGTGTTGCACTATTCGCAACGCTCATTCTATCCTTGCCACGGTTTATCGACGCGAAATTCCGTTCGTAATATGCTTGACCGGCTGCAATGTCTTTGACGGGACTGGACTGGACTTCCAACGTTTGAGGATGGTCATCGCGAGCCTCACTGGATTGGTCATTTGTCGTTACAGACGGTGCGACGGTCAAGCCATGCGATATGTTATCTGTTTGTAGTTCGGACAGCCGCGGTAGTTCTGGAGGCGTCTTCTCGGCTGGATCCACGAAGTCACTGGGTGGCAATGCTTCAACAATGTGAGGGGAATCATCATAGCTTTCCTCGGAGGACATCGACTGCTCCTCTTCTGACTGTAGCCTCCCAGCTAGGTCCCCTGTGCGATCGACTCCGCTCTCAAATGGATTTCTGGGAGAGGTAGAAGAAGTCGTTGGCGCCAAGGAAAGGTCGACGACATCAGACAAGACGCTGTCCTTTTTGTCGGTTGTGTTCACGGACCATGCCGATGCCATGGACGTGTTTTCCTCACCAGTCGTCCATCGAGCGGAAGGTTCTTGAGAGTGAGGCCAATCTGCATACGTCTCATTGGTGACCGACGAGCCTTTGGTGTGGCCATTCTCGAAGCCGGATGCTAGCGATGCAGGTGCTGCTTCAGATCCCAACGACTGCATGGTATGAACAGTGTTTCCTGTAACACTAGCGAACCACAAGTCTCTCAGACAGGATCTTGTCCCAGGCCGAACCTTTGGGTCTGGTGCCATGAGTGTCCTGATCAACTCGCACCCGTGCTCGTCCACATTCGCAGCCGTGAGGGCATCGAATGGCGCTGCGCCCAAGCCTTGAGCATATTGCCCCAACTGGCGTTGATCTCTGAACGGGATATCGCCTGTGACGATCAAAAAGGCAATAACGCCGGTTGACCAGAGATCGACGGCGGTGGTGTAACTCGTATCACTGGCGTCGGTGACAGGGCCATAACCTAGCACCTCTGGGGCTGCAAAGGCCGGAGTACCAGCAACGGTACGAAGCTGTGTAAAATCTTCCAGAGCTCTTTTGGTAAGGCCAAAGTCGGCGATCTTGATCCACCATTCCGGACCGGTAGACACGACCATGATGTTCTGCACCGCGGGCATGTTTAGTGCACGTCCTCGCTGAGAGTAGTCGTGGACTTACCGCAGGTTTCAAATCTCGATGTGCAAAACCATTCTCATGCATAAAGTCCAGGCCCTCGAGGATTTGGTAGGTGATGTGTTTGGCTTCCTCTTGGGGGAGCGGCGCGTCGATATACTGCTGAAGGTCGCCGTGCTCGATGTATTCCATAGAGATGAAGATGTTGCTTCGATCTTCGTACCAGCCCAACGACTTGACAAAGTAATGCTCATACTGCCGACCATCTCGAGTAAGTTTGTCGTGATCGTAAACCGATAACACTGCCGCTTTTGACATCTTACCTTGGGATACGAGAAGAACGCAAGTGCTTCCAACTCCCTGTAGTAGTTTGTATCGAAAGGCTTGCGAATCTTCTTCACAGCTCGTACTCTGCCGGCCTTCTCCCCATGTATACACTTTTCGAGGTAGACGGCTCCATAACTTCCTCTTCCCAATGCTTTTGTCCTCTGCCATCGCTCCACCTCTTCGGTATTCCTTCTCCCAGCTTTCGAGCCGGTACATTTGTGCTGGGTGTATCGCGTGCGCGAGTCTCTGGGCGAGAACTGTGTATCCAGCCTCGTCAGCCGCACGAGATCTGGAATGTGAGGCATACCGTGTGGTTGCTTTCGAGGTTGTGAGGAGAGTGGAAAGCGAAGAAGAGAAGTAAGGCTGCTCACACTGCGATCATGCAGGCATTGGCTCCCACACGATGGAACGGTTCTGAAATGAGGCTAAGTGCTTCTTGCAGTAGTCCTGCACCTATCAAGCCATGTGGCTGTATGCCGTGTCCACTGCATGAGCCAATGTGGCGATGTGCATACTGAATTCTGGGGCAAAATTCGTGATGAAGGAAAAGAACGAATATGGCTCCAAGCTCACCCTTGACAGTAAACAACAGTTTTGCGTTTGTCTCGTTTGGTCAAGTCCATATCTAGACGCTGATGCTACCAAGACTTAGTAGAATCTGAGCCATGTCAGTGGTGTCATATACGGATAGTTTTCAAGTTTACTGACCTTCTCAATGTATCTGACTCCAACAGCAACACCATCGTTACCTTCGAAGTCAGTGCTGTCTCCGAAATCCACATTGTCTTCGTCGAGACATGTCAGGCAATTGACAACGACGTCACTGTATATCTCCCCCATCGTACGGGGTAGATCTTGCTTCGCCAGATACACGAGCAGGTCTTTCACCTGAATGGGACTTTTTGTTCTGAGCTCTTCGATGGACACTTGTAGCATTGTAGTGTTCGGCAGCGGAATTTGATCGTCTTGCCCAAATACTACGAATGATTCCCATAGTCCGATTTCGAGCAAGCAAACTCCAAGACTGTAGATATCGTGTTGCATGCAATACGGCTGATCCAAGGACAGTCCTTGACGAGATGGGTGGCGGTAAATATTCTTCTGCCAGTCTGTGTCTCCCTGCAGGTAGGTCATGCCTTCAGCACTTCGAACTTGCTCAAATCCGACCAGATAGAACAGTCCTAGGTCTGCGTCTCCAAAGCCGACCAAATTGTCCGGCCGGACGTTCTTGTGGACAAAGTCAAGAGTGTGGACGTAGTTGACCGACTTGGCAAGCTGCCTGCCCAACTCGAGTCGCTCTGTCAGCGAGTGAGGCGTACGCTGGACGAGACAACTACGTAAAGTGCGTGGTTTCTCGCTCGTCGAGGTCTCGAAGACAAGGTCGAATGCAACTAATTTGCCGTTGCTGTTCCGGTTCACTTTGACAGCTCCGCGGCATCTCAACACTCCAAAAGTCAAAGGATCTGCATGATGAAGTTTCGCTGCCAGAGTTCGGATGTCTTTGGTCATGAGTCCCACATAGGCATTGGCCAAGCAGGGTACCGGGTCAACGATGAACCACTTATCAGAACCCAGTCTCTGCATATGCCTTGCAGAGGAGTAAGGTATGTGGTAGGCTTTGGAATTGTCGAGGCCTTTGCGGTCAAGAAAAAGATGCTCATAGCCAGAAGCACCCTGCTGCAGAGTATTCCGGATGCGCGTCGCCGTGTTCCAGACATCTGTGGCATCTTGAGATACCGCAATCTTAGGACTTCTCAACTCGGCGTCAATGATCGGGCTGGCCACACGTATGATTAGATACCAAGACGGATCGTACATAGCCTGCCATTTGTTAAGGCTTTTTATTGTTTCATCCAAGTGCGACTTGACGAAGAGGTACTTCCAACGGCTGACGGCAGGTCTCCCGTGGTTAGAATCGGTAGACTCGCTCGGTCTCTTCAGCAATTTGCTCAGTTTCTTGTCCGCAGACTCCAGCTTAGACTTCAAGACTTTGAGTATCTCCTCCTGGATGCTTTGGTGGTCCTCGCTCAGAGTGGGCCATATTCGTTGTATGAATTCCAGCTGCCATCTTGTGCGGTTCCAGCAGCATTCCACGTGGGCTATTCGCTCAGACAACTCGTTTCTGGCGTCTCTCAGTGTCTGATAAACATTGACCAAATCATGGCCAATCCTCGGATAGTCAGCCAAGCGCCTTCGCAACGGTATCAGAATGCTGCTTACTGGACAACATTACTGACTATCGCTATCGTGGATCCTACGACCTCCATTATGTCCACGAGGGTTTGGTATTAATGGTGGAAGCGGAAGGGCTGTAGTTCGAAGGTTGAGCGTGGTGATAGGCAGTGGTGGGCGACCGCACCTCGATGGCGAATCGGTTCAGACCCTTCGTGTCTTTTCTCAGTCGAGTCCACCGGGCAGTGCCACCTGAAATGGTCTTGCCAACATCCTAAGCGGCAAGAAGGGCTGTATATGCAAGCCATGGCATCACGACCACGGCTCGGGATTCGCTTTGCTGCAAAAGCGCGGAATGGTGGCGTCCAATGAGTGTCCCAAGATGGAATGCAGCTCCATTGGAAGCTGCACAATGCCGCGAAGATCGACACTTTGCCTGCGTGTGGCAGTGGTCAATATCCAGAGCCCAGCCTCCGGGGGAGACCAGCAGCGCCTTCTTAGACGCGCTCTGGCTCTCCACGACTACTCCAAGTCTACCTTGGAGCAAGACTGTACCGGCTGAAGACCGATATATGTAGCTGCACGAACGAGACTTAACAACGCGCAAAGACCGCCCATCCTCATGTCCCCTTCAAGAGTATACCAGACCAAGCACGAGACCTCCTTCCTTCTCTTTTCATGCGTACCACTTACTCGCTCTTTAACCTGCCCAATCGAGGCGATTTAGTGTAGCCGAGCATGATCGTTCGATACGTGGCCAGGTTCAAAGGGGAGGCTTTGAAGTACACCTCATGTCCTCTAACAGGTAGTCGCGGAGAGAAGGTGAGTTGGACACGAGAAGAGAGAAAGTTCGAAGCAGTCAGGACCGTTTTGTCAGCCAACATCACCGGCCCCACCCGAGATTCATCTCGTTGCAGCTTGGACCTCCTCTCTCCTACAACAAGAATACAAAGGTAGTGTTTGAGTGACGTCTTCATCTGAGAATGCGATCATGAGAAGCGTTGTCGACATGGACACCCGAAAGGCTCGATAAGCCCGTCCATTATGTCTGATGGATTCAGTCGACGACCCCGACTTCGACTGCTCAAGACAACATCTGAGCACTTCCACAGCATCCGCTAGCAAAGGATGCGACCTGATTTCGCAGCATGATGTTGTCGCGATGATCGGCGATGAACCAGCTTTCACTCCGTTCCCGACCATTTCTTGTTGCGAGAAGTTCACCAAAGATTGCGAATACAGGCGATGTTCGAAGGAGACCAGGGCAGGAACAGACTCGACGCCCACAACCCCTTGGTCACATCGCGTCTCTCATTTTGGCTCGTTGCTGATTTTCTGCGTCCTGGTATTTTATACGTTCCAAACGAAAACTCCCTTCGCATGGGTTGGCGCGCCTACAAGCCTGGCCACTCGCTATGTGTTTCTTTTGTGAGCAAGCTGCCCTTCTCTGCGATGTCCCAAGCTGATGCTCGAACAGCGGCGATTCCTACTCGTCAACGGGCTACAACATGTCTTACCAGCCTCAACCATCTCTCAGGAATCCCTTTGGCAACCCAGTCTTTCCAGGAGGCAGGTACCGTCTGCCCTATGCTAGACATCCGCTAATTGCCGGCACAGAGAGAACTTCAGGCGGCGACATTTGGATTGACACTGTCGTGAAGAGCCTTGGGCATACTATCGTCTATGACCTGGCAGTGGGAGCCAACATGGTCAATCACACTCAAGTCAGACCAGGATCACTTACCGCCGGTGGATCCGTTAGGGACTTCATAGACCAGCAGGCCGAATTTGCAGTCCTTGCGAAGGACAAGGGTATTCCGTGGTCACCTCGAAACAGCGTCTTCATCAGCTGGTTCGGTATCAACGACATTGCCATCCAGATACATCAAGGGCGAGACTTCAACCAAAGCACGGCGATCCTTGCGCCTGATGTTGACCAGTACTTCGCTCTTCTAGGACGTCAGTACCAACTCGGCGCTCGCAACTTCATCTCGGTGCTTGTTCCTCGTAAGTTGAAGCCGCCGTACACCAGGATGCCACATCCACTAATCCCAAACGCAGCAATTCACCGAGCTCCAGTGTACGACTACGGCCGTGCAATCAACGCACTTGAGGTCCGGCAGCTGACATCCTGGTGGAACAATCGCATGCAGCAACAGCACAAGAAGTTCCAATCAAGATACGCCGCAGCGAGATCCATGATCGTTGATCCAACGCCAACATTCAACAGCGTACTCGACAATGCGCAAGATTATGGCGCCCCGAACAACACTTGTGTCAGCTATCCTCGGGGCCAGCCGTGCCTTTGGGCAGACTTCATCCATCCTGGTATCTTGGTTCAGCGGGAGTTTGGGAAGCTAATGACGACGGTGCTTTCCAATGGCAAGCAGAATGGATGAAATCAAGTGCGGCACTTCGTTCGTTTTCGGAGACTTGCAGTCAAGGTGTCGAACATTCACCACTTCTACCCAGGCTCGTCTCGCAGGGATTCTACTTGGCGGCGAACAGGGCTCCATATGGATCGCCATGCCGTGAGCGAACACACTCGGCTCTGAGAATAGATGCCTGGAGAAGGTCTCTTGAGAGAATCGAGCGGCCGGCGATGCTGCTCAAAGACTTCTCACTGCTCAAGGTCGAGACATGGAAACACAACATGAATTCATACTGGAGATCTCTTGCGTACGAAACCCTGTTCACTATCATCCATGGCACACAGCATCATCATGCGCAATTCTCGAAAGCATGACCGTGCGAAGCTCTTCACAGATGTCATGCTGCTAGACACGGTATTTGGAAGAGCTCGCCAACCGGCCGAGCTTCGCAGTACACGCAGACTTCTAGACTCCAGCTACTGCAGCGCTGCCGACCATGAGGGTGCCAATCTCTCGTTGTCCTTCGTTCGGCGGGACGGAGGATGTGACGCAAAAGGAAGAATATCATCGTGGGGTAGCACGAAATGAGGCGGGGTAGGTGTTCTGGCGTAAGGTTGGAGAGGTTCTGGCCCGGTTACGATGCAACTATAAAAGGTTGGAAGAGACCTGCCTCGCTCCTTGGGACGCACCCCACACTCTCAGTACAGATTCCTCTGGACGACGACAGCAACCATGGTGCTTCAGGTATACCTCGATCCGTGCACGATCAACTGCCGCAAGGTGTTGGCTGGACTGGACTTGATTGGAGCCAAGTACGAGATCCACCACATCGACTATTTCAAGGGCGAGCAGAAGAGCGATGCATTCACAAAGATCAATCCGTGCCAGACTGTTCCAGCTGCGACGGACGGCGACTTGATCCTTACCGAGTCCAACGCCATCTTGATGTATGCTGCAGACCAAGTTGGCAGCTCTCTGTACCCCAAAGACCTCAAGGCTCGCGCTGACTGCAACCGCTGGTTGCTGTGGGAAGCCTCAGTCTGGTTCGGCACCTGCTACGTCTACGCCGTCGAGAACGTTGTCAAGCCTCTTCTCAAATCCGAGCCTGACCAATCGATTCTCTCCAATGAAGAGCCAAAGTGGAACAAGGCTGCAGGCATTCTCGACGAACGACTGGCCAAGAACAAATTCATCCTGGGCAACGATGTGAGCATCGCCGATATTGCTATCGCATCATGCATGCATTTGTCCCCAGAGCAGGGGCTCCCATTAGACAAGCATTCCAACCTCTCCCGCTGGTACAAGGACATCCAAGCGATCCCTGAATGGCAGAAGACACAAGGTGCGGTTGACAAAGCCTTGCTTCCCAACAGACAGGTTCGTGCCGAGTTCAATTATACCAAAGACGTTTCCCCCAAGCTTACGGAACTCTACTTCTACGAAGACCCAAACGGCCTAAACATCCACGAGCCTGGCGACGATCCTCAGACAATGAGCGTGTACAACGGCTGGGATCGAGCCAAAGAGTTTGATGTGGATCGTAATGGGTTTGCTGTAAAAGAGTTTCCTTCTTCATTTGATCATACCGAGAAATGGAAGGATGAAGAGTTGGTCAAGAACGACTTCTATCCCGAAGTCGTGGAGTTTTTGAAAAAGGAGTTGGGCGCAAAGCGAGTCCTCGTCTTCGACCACACCATCCGCACGAAAGGCAATCAAAACAAAAAACTCACCCAAGAAACAAACACCTCCCAACGCGCCCCCGTCCGCCTCGTCCACTGCGACTACACCGCCGAATCAGGCCCCGTCCGCGTCAAGCAACTCCTCCCCGAAGAAGCCGACAACCTCCTCACCCGCCGCACGGCCTTCATCAACGTCTGGAAACCCATCAACAAAGTCGAAGAAAACCCCCTCGCCATGTGCGACGTGCACTCCGCCCCACCCGAAGACTTCTTCAAGCTCTACCTGCGCTACCGCGACCGCACCGGCGAGAACTATGTCATGCGGCATTCGAGCGGGCACAAGTGGTGGTATTTCCCGGATATGGTGCCGGAGCAGACGATTCTGCTCAAGACGTATGACTCGGATAAGGCGAAGGCGCAGTTTGTCGGGCATAGTGCTTTTGAGGATCCGACGAGTAAGGCGGATGCGCCGTTTAGGGAGAGTTGTGAGATTCGGACGATTTGTTTCTTTTGATTGTTACTCTTGTGGGTGGGGATGGAATGAGATGGGTGATTGATTTATGGAGCGTTGATAGCATGCTATTCCGTACTTTCTTTTGTATTTGTCAACTTGTCTATGGTAATGAAGACTCATTCTGCTCTTCCGCATACAGTCGAAGCTATTTCAAACACACTCTGAACATACTCAAGAGGTTTGTTCGTCAATCCACATTCTGTACTCACACCAAACGGCACCTTGCAAACCCGCTGCGCGACCCTCACCCGCTCCCACGTGCCCTCCAAATCACCAGCATGAATTAACCCCAGGATGACCGTCGTGCGCAAATCTCCCAGATCCGCCAAAGGCAGGACACAAGCCACATCGTTCCGCTCCTTCGGCACAGGCATGTGGACAAAGTCGACAGGACGGTGCAAAGCCATAGCGCCCTGCAAGTCATTCGTCAACGAAACCACAAGTTCAAGGCTCTTGGGCTCCAGCCAGTGCCTCTGCCGGAAATTTCCATAGCACAAATGCACTCCCATCTCAACCCCAGGACGCACCTCCCTCGCGAGCCTCTCGAACCGCTCCAGAATCCCGGCACGCACAGGGGCGAAATACGGCCGGAAGAACTCCACAAAGAACAGATCTGTCAATTCCCCCCGATCGAGCTCGAGCATCGCCATCTCGATCGGCATGTCCCCCTGGATCATTAGATCGTGGGCAGGAATCTCAGCCTGGACTTTTCGAAGACACTGCAGCAGCCGCACTTCGTACAGCGCCTCGACCTGCGCGCAGTAGGCGTGCTCGACCAGCGAGCGGACCACCGACGCAGGCGTTGGGAGGCAGACTTGCAGCCTTGCTTTCGGAGCGAACCCACCCCGTGCACGAGCTGCGACGAACTCCCGGTAGGATTCCACCGCGACGTCGTCGTAGCGTAAGGGGTGGATGTCTTCCAGGCTCAGGGAGACGGGCGGACAGCCTGGTGTTGGGGTGCCTCCGAATAGGGATTTTCGCACAACGGCGGGGATGTGAGGCGCTTGCCATTGGACGAAGGACTTGCGTTCGGCGACTTCGCCGTCGGGGACGCTGTGGAGGATGGGGCCTAGTTGGCTAGCGGTGGTTTCGAAGACTTCGGCGGTTGTGGGGAGGGGAATGCTGCAAACCAGGTGAAAGATGTGAGGGGGAGGCATGGAGTCGTTTCGGGACGGAGCATGGGCGGTGAGGCTGAATTCAGATTGCGATGGTGTTGGCACAGAAGAGTCAGTAGGCGCTGATGAAGTGGCAGATGGCAATGAGGGTCGCCGCCGGATTCGAGCATATACCACTTTGGATTTTCTGACGTCTTTGGCAGACTCGTGGGTGATTTCGTCTCATTCACGATATCATTACCTGTCCTCATAATCTGCGCACGCCGCATATGCCGTACAATACAAAGTGTTATGTGAATATGAGTACTCTCTGGCCACTTGGCAACTTGATACTGATTGACAATTTGAGTATGCGGAAAGATTTCATGCCCCGAAATCCCGAAGCGGAATGATTGTTTAGCCGCAAAGGCAGCCTGGTTCATGCCCCTGATCCAACAGTGTGAACCAAGTCAACAGTGAGGCTGATGAGCTTTTGGACAGATTTTCTCTCTGTTCTGTACTGCATGCCTCTTTACTCTGCTTTCGAATGAGTCTTCCCTGTGATCGAGGAGTCTGGAAGCCTTTTTCACACCGCAGTTGAATCATGTAGAACCCACTCGATGGTTCCAGTGGACCACAACTTTCAAATTGGACGCCCTGAAATAGTTGAGATCACATACTTTCTCGCTGAAGCTCGACAAGTACAAGCTTTGTCAGAAGCATCCGGATTTTCGGGTGTTGGGCTCTCCCTGAATCCCCGTTTATCACACTCAAATCAGTCCGAGTGATGGTTACCAGTGAAGACAAAACAGGCTGAGTATCGTCTCGAGACTCATATTCTCATCCATACAACAGTACCATCAACGAACAATACTACCGAGTCATGGCAGCCGCAGCTCAAGCCACAATCCCAGTGGTCGTAATCGGCTACGCACGCTCAAACGGCATCAAGACCATGCCTCGCACGTTCGAAAACACACCATATACAATGACCGCATTTCTGGACGTACAAGACTCGCCGTCACATCTGCAGTTTACCAAGCACAATCTCGAGGTAGTCCTCAACTCACTCCACCCCAGGCCGAGAGCTCTGATCATCGGACCGGCGATTCATCCATCGATTGCGGGAGACATGTCGGAGGTTTGGGAGAGTTATGTGCAGAGGGCGCTTCGAGGGGAAGGCGAAGATGATAGTTGGAAGAAGAGTGCTTTTGTTTCGGTGAGTAGCAAGGGTAGTATGACGATCGAGGCTTGTGCTGATATCTTACGCAGCTGCCCGACTTTCACTACATCGATCCCAAGACAGTGAAAGGATCACCACCAGATGCTGGGTGGTATGCTGAGATGTTTCGACAGCTGGAGGCTGCTTTTGCTTCACAGGAGTCTTGTGCATGAGAGCTGGCTTGGTTTGTTTCCCCAAGTAGTCTCCACTCTTCGTTCATCCCTTATCACTCAGCTCATGTCAAAACTTTAGATCTTAACATGTTAGATGATTCTTAATGAATTCCCATCACTCACTCTCGATATTTTTCTTAAATAGTGCTGCTACTTTACATGTCTCATGTCGATAGACCGAACAGAAGTAACCGTCTGCTGAGAGCTATTGAGTCGTCGTTCGTTCTCCTGTTGAGAAAGCCAGCAAAGTCTGTCTTGAAATCTCCAGTAACCATGTCGAGTGTAGAGTTTCACAACTTGAAGGCGCTACCTATACTAGCAGCGCCGTATTTGTAATACGCAACAACGCTAGCGCTAAGCTTGAGCTGCGAGGCTGTGCCCCATCCAGGGGTTGTGAAAGCTGCGCCTCTGCGTCTAGTTGCTCCGAATGCGACAATGATTTGAGAAAAGTGGTGTGGCTTGATCTAAGCTAGTTCTGGAGTTGAGAATCTGAGCAGCATCAAATCAGCCCCGCGTCATCTGTGGTATATAACAATTCATCTCTGCTCTCGGTCTGTACTCAATCACAAAGATACCAACATTATAATCAGCGATCTACGCACCTCACCAGCCTACGACTCCAAATCACTACCGTCTCCACATCGACATTTCGGATCCATCTCGAGTACACTACCTCCAGTTCGCAATCCTCTTCCACACTTCTACAAATTACGCCATGGTCTTCTTCATTCCCGTCCTCCTAGCCGTCGCCGGCATCGCCATCTACAAGGACCGCAAGGACCGCAAGCGTGAAAGACGAGAGCTGGAAGCTGAGGCGACAGCCAGCGGCCAGACCATGTCTCAAAGACACCGGCAAAGCAAAATCAACCGCAGTGGGCCCAAAGACATCGACGCGGGTCTCCACACTATCGATGGAAAGGTGCCACCAGCATATCAGGAATTCGAAAACGGCAACCTCAGCCTACCGTCCTATACCTCGATAGAGATGCCGAAGCATCCCGCTGTACGTGTCTGTTAAAAGCGAAGAGAGGATGAAGTGGCTTGCGGCAGCGGGGAGTTTTGGCAAACGAGCGATTTTTCAGTACTGCTGTGTTCAAGAAATCATGTTTCTGCGCTTTGTGTAAATAGTTGCGTTTTGGTGGGATGATGCCGGCGTTCGACAAAGGATTGCTGCCGGGATGGGTTATTACTTCAAGTTGAGCGACGTCGCCTTAGGAGCTTTGATAAAGTACGCATGTCCAGTTTTCATGTTAGAGTCTGAATTTCGTGCAAGATTTTGATGCTTTCTATGATCCCATAGCATAATGAAATCTTTTTCGAAAGGACCAGTCAACCGGAGGGTAACTTGGTTCATTGCTTTGTACATACCACGTCGTTGCTCGTCATCGCAGTAAATTGGCGGTCAAGACAGGACGTATGCTTAGGCCTCAAGCCTGGAATAATACAAATTCATGCACCAAGATGACCTGCTCAGCCGCAGCTGTATTCATTCACATCTGGCGTATTCGGCTAACGACGCTAGCGTATTCCTTCGACGCCGTCTGCAGCCTGATGTGCAACGCCTCAATCAGTCAGCCGGTCACATATCTTGGCTAGGGATATGTTCAGCCGTCGTTCAAGACTGGCTACACAAATACAAATACCGAAGATTGATTTCCGTGGTCGCTTGTAAGTCCGTATGTCCGCACTGGAAGCGAGCGGTACCGGATCGCGTGAAAATACGTCAGAGTCCAAGGACTTCATTGATGACTTGGGTATATATACGCAGTACAGTCTCTCCTGTCTTGTTCTCGCATATCCAACCACCTGTCCAGTCATGAAAGGCGCTTTCGAAATCCTGCTGTTCTCCGCGAGCACCTTCGCCCAGACATTACCCACGCTCCCCAAACCCGAGACACAGTCTGTGTCATTCAACTCATCGTTCAAGTTTAACGACGAACAGATAAAGCTTGGTCAACTCTGGCCTGACCTCGCCGAGAATTTGGAAACCGTCTTGAACTATGACCGCTCACAGCTCGCGAACGGTGGGCCGAGCCAGGACGACTTCTACAGAATCGACCATGTTGCTCCCAATGCTCCTGGTCAGGTACTCAAAGTCAAGCACGCCACCGATCCTGGAGCTTGGAATATTCCCGCCACGACAGCGCTCTCGCGGTTCATCTACACCTCGACCACCGCAAATGGAACTTTGATTCCTGTCTCTGCGTATGTCTTATGGCCTTGGACGGCGAAACAATTTGGTAAAAAGTCAAATGGCAAGGCTCCCGTAGTCTTGTGGTCGCACGGAACGTCCGGCTTCTACGCAGATGGCTCCCCTTCCGCACATAGATCCCTCTTCTACGGCAACATCATGCCCTTCACGCTTGCCCAGGCAGGCTACGTCGTCATCGCTGCGGACTACGCTGGTCTCGGGGTCCAAACATCTTGGGATGGGAGTCACGTTCGGGCTCAGTACCAGAATCGTGTTTCTCAGGCCTTCGACAGCTTGAACGCTCTTCGCGCCGCCCGAGAGATTTTCCCCGACAAGATCACGAAGGACTATGTCAATGTCGGGCACAGCCAAGGTGGTGCTGCTGCTTGGGGTGTCTCAGAGGTACTGGCTGAGAACTCCCACAACAAGTTCGATGACTTGGAGCGTGACTATCTAGGCTCCATCATCTTCGCGCCTGGTATCGATTCGCTGATTGCCGCCCCTGAGGTCTTTGCCTCTTGGATTGGAAAAGACCTGCACCTAATGTACCCCGACTTCAACCTATCCGACTGGCTATCGCCACTGGGAATTGACCGCACAGAGCTGTTGACCCAGATCCAGGGCGGTCAGTACGTCTCAGAACTTCTGTTCCTGGCAAACGCAACCGAAGTACTGAATCCTGCTTGGAACGAGTCGTGGTATGCTTCTGCATACACGCAATTCAGTAACCCTGGCAACCGCCGGTACAAGGCTCCCATGATCTTATTCCAGGGAACTGAGGATCAGGGTGGCAGGCCGTACAAGAACGCTTTATCGACTTTCGACTCAACTTGCAAGGACCATTACAGCGGAGCTTTCGAGTTCGTCTCTCTCCCAGGCGTGGCTCACTTCCCGAGTATGGACTCGACAAGGCAGCAGTGGCTTCAGTGGATCGAGGACCGTTTCAACAACAAGCCGGTCGGATCCCGGGCGTGCAGTAAATCGACCATCAACAGCTTCTTGCCAGTCGATAACTACCAAAAGTTCACCACGTCCTTTCCACAGTGGGCAGGAGCGGCGAACCAATTCTTCGAGTTGGTTGCAGGAGGCTTTTGATTGTGTTTTGCGACTGCTTTGACATTTACGAAACGAGTAGTTTAGATCTCTGGAGTAATTTTGGGTAGTTCAAGTGTAGTCAGCTCGAGAGCAACAATGACAATGGGAGTATATGCTAGAGACGGCTTATTTCAACCCCCTTTTTCTTTCGACGGTGATCAAAATGTCGTTATCATGAACATCTGTTCAAACGAGATCATGCAAATATCGAATGGAGGTGTTTCCATAGTGAACGAATACCCTTTTGATAAGCAACCTTTCAGGACATGTTCTGTCGTCGGCATCGCTGTCAGAGGCTGGAATGATACCGCAGGCTTCGAGTTCTGCAAGCTTCCATATGAGGCATGTGCTTCTTTGCAGATTTTAGGACTGTAATCTTACTCAGTATTCGCCAACAAGTGTAGCCAGAAATCGAAGTCAAATCAATGAGCATTAAATGCAATCAACTATCTACCCAGACTTCGATTTTAAAGTATGTACGCATCTGAGCAAGGGCATCCCCTTCGCCCAATTGTCTCTATTTACAACGAATACTGCCACTGGTCAGTGGCATTAACCCACTCCACCAAGAAATTCGGAGGAATCGCCTGGAAAGAATCCCTCCCATCCCTAAAAGCTCTCATCGACCCAATACTACATCCACTCGGAGGCGACGAGGATACGCCATTGAGACGCTGCTTGATCCAATCCAACCACATGCTCTGACTGGCCTGAATGAGGGGGAAATGATCCACGTCTTTGAACCCTACGACTTGGAGAGACTCGTCCCATTCTCTCTGTTCCATCAAGTCGCAAAGTTGGTCCGCGGTGGACAGCACCGACGAGGATAGTGGGCCGTCATAGGGTATGATCCCGTCAGAACCGTTATTGTTACCCGCGAGCAGGAGTATCGGTCCAGCAAAACGTTTGTTGCCGACTCGTGTCAAGTTCTGCCAGGCTCTCACCTCCGACGCATTGCTCCAACCTCGCTGGGCAAGTTGGCTGGGTGGTGTCGTCCCGTAGACAATGTTCAGGGTTGGGATGCAGCCTTGGAAACGGTCATATGCGTTGAAAAAGATATCCGCAGATACGTTCGTGAAGCCAGCCCAGTTGTATGAAGGATAAACGGCGGTGACAGATGGGATGGTCAATGTCTGGAGAGACTGGCCTGGGATCGACCAAGGAGCATCGGGATTCTTAATTGCATCTTCAATGATGTCGATAGGGGACGCTGCCGGCGCCAGGAGGACAGTGCCACGATATCCATCGACTGGGGAGATAACTTGACGCTCGGCGAACCCCCATGCATTCCTACCACCTTCGGAGTGTCCCATGGCAACAAAAGGTCCACCTGGTGCAAGGTATTGCGGAAAGGCCGAGCGAGCGGCTTGGATGGCGTAAGCCATGTCGTTGGCTTGCGCGGGTGAGGTCGCCCAGGGATGATAGATTCTGGTGCCATTGGGAAAGGATCCGACTCCAAGGCCAGCATAATCAGGCGCTACGACGACCATGCCTTGCGTGGCAAGTAGGTAAGGAACCATGAAGTGATACTGAAGACTGCGGTAGTTGCTTGGAGCGCAAGGTGCAAATAGTCCCGACGTGCCGTGTGCCCATAAAACAACATCGTACCCCAAAGTATCGTTCTCAGGCAGGGCATGGTATGGCCAAAGGATGTAAGCGGATGTTGGCAGCACCGAACCGTGCACGTCCAGCGTTGTGTAGATAATGCGTGACATGCTGAGACTGCCTGGTACGGTGTAGTTCGTCAGGTTGGTGGCATACTCGACTTTCAACAGCACACCAGGTTTCAGCGTGTCGGAAAAATTTTCGGGAGTCTCATACCAAGCTGGATCAGCGCTGGCATGCTGTGATGTTTCCCATGCAGCGCCGTATGCCGCCAGCTCAGCGGGACTCGGATTGGTGCTTTGAGCAGCACATAATGTTGCCACACACAGTGCTGCCAGAGGTATGAGCCGCGGAAGGGCGAGCATGGTGTTGGTGAGATGGTTCCCAGGGGACCGCAAGGTTTTGAGCTTGCACCAAACGCGAATAAGCTATTGATGTACGAGCAGGAGGCTGATGTGCGCGAAGAGCAGGGGAACGTACTGCAATGTATATATACTCCGTCACAGACGTGCAGAACCAACAAGACATCGTCGACAGGAACACTACGACATGCTAAAGCTTGAGGTATCGCCATGACCGGTCCGTCCTTCCATCAATGTCGATCCTCGCAACGTTGGCCCGTTCGTGCCTTCGACATCCCACTGAATGTTCGGTTGCAAGGCACCGTTCAACACTCGCATTCGCGCGTAGTGCGCAAAAGGATCAAGTGAGAATATGGAATTTGGATGTATTCGGCGAGTCGCGATTTTGAGGGGTGGGGCGCAGATCGGTGGTTGATGTTTTGGCGAATACGCCCTTGCATGAGGCTGAGGCTGAGCTTTGCGCTGATTTCCGGATGGTAGGGCAGGAAATGGACATCGAACATTCCAAATTCAGTAGAGGCTGTATCTACTGAGTCCGGTGTTGAGCTCAGTGACGACACGAATGCCATAGCAGGCTCACATACCCATATCTTGAACTCCAGCAATTGACATCCCACAGCCTACCTGCAAGGATGCCGCATAAACGCTATCTCCGGAAGCCTCCTCCCCTCAAACCGCTCCTCAACCACATATTCCATCTCCTTAATGACCGTCTTAAACCCACACGCCCTATAACAAGGCTGCCCCGGCGGCGTCCCCTCAACAATCGCCTCCGTCGCATCCTTCCGCGCCTTATCCAAACCCCACTGAACCAGCTCTCTGCCCGCGCCTTTACGTTGATGTCCAGGATCCACGGCGAGATACTCGAGGACCCAGAGGCCGGTTCCCGGGTGGGATTTCTCGGCTTCTAGGACGGCGGAGCGGCGGGGGACGACGAATGATTTCCAGACTTGCTTGGCGAACTCCGCGTCGTCTTCGGTCTTGGCGAAGGGCGAGAAGGCCAGTGTTGGCGGGGAGAGGTTGATGGACGAGGACATGTACGTCCAGAGGGCGAAGCCGATGATTTCTTCCGAGTCTTTGGTGGTGGTGGTGGCGACGACCAGATCGGCGTGGGATTTGTAGTTTTGCCAGTAGGATTGGAAGGTTTGGATGGCTTGAGCGTGGCCTGAGGGGGTGTCGTGGTCCGGGTAGAAGATGTCCACGAATGCGGCGTTGTGTTGGAAAGAACGAGACATGACGTGGACGATGCTGTCCACGTCTTCGTTGGTCGCTAGACGTAAGTGGATCTTGTTTGACGTGGCCATAGTGGACAGAGCTGATGAAGGCTATGTGAAAGCAGGTGTGCTGAAGACGAAAGATGACTTTCGCGACCTACATGGGGAGGGGATACTTCTAATAACGTTCAGGTGCGGCGTAACGCAGCCTGATGCTTATCACTGCAACGCAGTCAGCTGTACCCGCATGAGCTGAACATGCAGCATCGAAAGCTTACGAGGTAAGGTTATGCTCTGCCATGTCTTGGTATATGGCCTGCTCCTCAAATTCAACAACCCGAGGACTTCGCAATCTCATGTTCCTTTCCTCACACAACACTCTTCCACCGGTCCGCCGCGCTGGCCCTACTCCCCAACGAAGGTTAGAGGAATACAGTACAGTGTCTTCGACATGTTTCAATGCCTTCGTTTCTTGGCTCGATACTTACCAGTGGCCTGCTGCGAGATGAAGTACAGCCTGAGCGATATGCCTCATCCTCCCGCTGCTTGGCCATGACAGGGCACAATGGAACCTCTCACTTTCGATAAGTAGGGCATCACTATACCAAGAGTAGGGCACCATGGCATGGCCCACCCAATATCAATGTCCACGGAGGTTGTCGAAGTATGATTGAGAAGCAATGCTGCCGCTGCACAGTTCCGTAACAAAAGAGGAATGAAAGAAGCAAGATTTCGATTTTGAAATATGGCTGACACACGAAAGAGGAGTATTGCGTGAAGCTCCCGACTGGTGTGCTCTCAACACAGACTCGTGCAGTAGCTCACCTGCAGGGCGCGCAACCTCCATCGTCAGAGCGAGTCGTGACACCCACGATGCAAGCAGCCATTAGCTTACCGCGTCACCCATGCCAATCAGACAAATGTGCTGACCCTGAGGGTGTGCACAGTACATTACCTCAAGCCTCACTCTGACACCACCTCCTCCCGCTGCTCTCAGAGTGATGAAAAGTGTATCCTGTTTGTATCCGCCCTCGCAAGCCAGTGCCCTCACACCACCCGAAGGGCATTCAAGGACACCCGATGCATTTGGTCAAAAATAAAGTCGTGAGTGGGGACGGATTGGGATTTGATTTACCTCCATTGACAAACGAGTCTCCCATTGATCGACGTCGAAACGGTCGAGGGTAGACGACGTATACTGAGGAGGGAATGCCGCAAAAAGAAGAAAATGAAAAGACCTTACCCGATAGATGCATGCTGAGAGTGCTGTGGTTGCCATTGAAAGTCGTGGTATGCTTCGCTGTAGTACGGTGCTGTCTGTGGCGAACTCGTGCTACTGTAAAAAGTCAGTGTTAACAACCCTTCGAACGTACTGAATGTCGTTACTCTTCTTCACATTTCATCGTGTGCAGTCTTCCTGCAGTGGTGTTGATGCAGGCTTGATTCACGAACAGCTCGAAGCCCGTGCTTGAGTGTTCTCTGCCACTGCTTCAATCACCATTGAAGGAATGTCATGCTGCGATGTTGAGCATTGACAAAACGCAGACCGGGAAGACCGGTTTGGGTATCTTTCTCAGCAACTTCTTCCCTCCTTCCCTTCACTTCTTGTACTTGTCATGGATGTACCGAATCTGGTCTTCCACATTCGGTCGCTCGGTGCCTGGAGGATATGTACCTCCAGGCTGCTGGCCCATTGCGCCGAGAGCAGCCGCGTTGGGGATCTGACTAACGCCGTCATACGCTCCCTGCTCAGCACGCTTCCGCCGAGCCGCCTCTTCCTCGGTGATAGGATTGCCGGTGACGGAGTCGAAGAGATCGGCACGCTGTGACGCCAGTCGCTTGAGGTTGTTGGCAACATCTGCAGTGGACAAGTTCGTGGTTGAGCTGCGCTGCTGGTTCTTGGCCATCTGCTCACGCCACTCTGGTGACAGCATTTCGATACGCATATGTTGCTCCATCTCTTCGTTCGGAATCGCTTGCTTGCAGATGGAGCAAATGGAGGTGTTTTGTTGCTGGTTCCGGCGCTGAGCTTGGGGGACGTAGTCGGTTCGCACACGGGCCTGCTGGTTGGCTCGCTTCGCTGCAGCTCGTGCCTGCTCTCGCTCGACCGCCAGCGAAGGCGTCTCTGTAGGAAGCGAATATGGCGATGCCTGTGGAGGGGAGGCGGAAGGTGGAGGGTACGGGGTGATGACCTGAGCAGCAGGATACTGGGGCTGCTGGCCGTAGAATTCGTTGTAGTCGTCGAGCGAGGGCATTGCTTCCTCCAGACGTCTGTTTGCATCGATGGTCATGTTGGCCTTTTGCTCAAGACTGAGCGACATCATGTCATTCAGTGTCTTTGGTGGTGGCATTTCAGCTGTCTCGTCGTTCTCGTCAAAAGTGACAGTCGCCACAACGAGGAAATCGTGCCAGTCAATCTGCGCAAAGGCGATGCGATCCGCCTCGGCCTTCTCTTCCTTGTCCACCTTTTGCTTCTCGAGATACTTGTGGTACTCGGCTCTCTGCTTTGCGCTGTCCAGGACGTGAAAGCGGTTGGTGATGTTCTTTTCCAGCTCTGCCATACGCTTCTTCTGTGATGCACCATCGTTCTCCGTCTCGCCATCCAGCAAATCCTTGTACTGCTCCATCAGACGGTTGAAATACATGTTGAGCGAATGCTGAGGTCGCAAGAAGTCAAACTGGTAGTTGCCCGCCTCTTTCTGGCTCAGCCCCGTGATCCAGCTTCTACCATTCTTAGCTGCAAACAGAGCCGTCAACTTCACGATCTCGAGATCCTGAGCGCTGATGGTGGGCATGCGGGCACTGAACTGGAACTCGGTTGGTTGAGGTGGCACGTAGACGGCCTTGCCTTCGAATCCGACATCCGTCTTCCGAGTGAGACTCTTGTTGGTATCCAGGCCGCGGCCAGCCTTGTTCTCGGCGAGGCGCCACTCGTAGTATGGATAGTACTCGTCTTCAGGGTCGAGATAGGATGTGTTGGCGGCGTTCTTCTCGCGCAGTTTGTCTTCGAACGGCTTTCCATTGCGAGCGACATAGGCGGCGACCTTCTCGATGGTGTCGCGCACGCCTCGCGGGGGCAGCACGGTGCCAGTCGGGACTCGCTTGGCGATGTCGTCCGTGGTGTCCTCGCCGTTGGCGGCGGCCATGGCGGGTGGATGTCTTCCTCTTGTCTTCTTGAGCTAACCGTGTGTTTCAATCAATTTTCAATCAATCTCATTCAATGTGGTGTGTGAACGCTGAAATGTCGTGGTGATGTTGGAGGGACGTGCTTGGAGTGAAGATTGATGCTGTCGAAGCTTCGCACATGAAATCCATGCGAGCCGCGGGACGGGACGACGGCAAGGGCTGGCGGGCCATGCCGAGCAAGGGGTCTAGTCCAAAAGCTGGCGGCCGCTCCTCGAAATAGTTCACGACCACGTATTCACTTGCACCAATTCAGCTGCTGCTTCTTTTCCCAGCGAAAAGCCGCTGTTTCTTGCATCTTGTGCCTGTTATCCCCCCTTCTCGCCGCTCTTTTGCCTCTTGTTGCGCATACATTGCGCGGACTAACATCACCGGAATCCCCAGCTTCCCTCACCTCGTTTCAGATCAGCGCATGGGACACCATCACCCTCGACATTGAGATACTCCTCCACACACCGTCGCCGACATGGCGGCCAAACCCGCGCAGCAGCGCTCAAGTCAGAGCAACAAGACTGCCAAATCCAACAGCGACGCATATGCCAATGGCACCATCACCGCGCGTGAGATGGTCCAGTCCAGCCCCGACAAACCCCCTCACCCCTCCTACGACTACACCTCGCCTGGTGTATCCGACAACAACATCACGACGTTGAAATCATATGATTGGGAATGGATGGCAGGCGTCACGCTGGTCGCGCTGTTTGTGCGCCTGTTCCGCATCTACCAGCCGAGCAGCGTCGTCTTCGATGAGGTGCATTTTGGTGGATTCGCGACAAAATACATCAAGGGCAGGTTCTTCATGGACGTCCACCCGCCTCTCGCCAAGCTGTTGATCACTTTGGCCGGCTGGTTGGCAGGCTTCGATGGAAACTTCGATTTCAAGGACATTGGCAAGGACTACCTGGAGCCAGGCGTCCCCTACGTGGCCATGAGACTGCTTCCCGCCCTCTTGGGGGTCTTGTCCGTGCCGGTCATGTACTTGACCCTTAAAGCTGCGGGATGCAGGACTGTGACCGCTACGCTGGGCGCTGGACTTTTGACATTTGAGAATGGCTTCGTTACCCAGTCACGATTGATCCTCCTGGACTCGCCCCTGGTCATCTTCACTGCACTGACAGCTCTGTCATGGTTCTCCTTCACCAACCAGCACGAGCTTGGCCCCAAGAAGGCCTTCACTCCCAGCTGGTGGTTCTGGCTGGCATCGACTGGTGTATGTCTGGGTGCGACAGTCAGCGTCAAGTGGGTTGGTCTCTTCACCATCGCCTGGGTTGGCTCCCTTACCGCACTTCAGCTCTGGGTTCTACTCGGCGACAACAAAAACGTTACCCTCCGCGTCTGGTTCAAGCACCTTTTCGCGCGCATTTTTTGCTTGATCATCATCCCAGTCGCCTTCTACATGGGCATGTTTGCCATTCATTTCGTCTGCCTTGTCAACCCTGGCGATGGCGATGGCTTCATGAGCAGCGAATTCCAGTCGACTCTCAACTCCAAGGGCATGGCAGATGTTCCAGCCGATGTTGCTTTTGGCTCTCGCATCAGCATCCGCCACCACAACACCCAAGGTGGCTACCTGCACTCCCACTCCCACATGTACCCAGGCGGCAGCAAGCAGCAGCAGATCACTCTTTACCCTCACAAGGACGAAAATAATGTCTTCGTGGTCGAGAACCAGACCCAGCCAATCAACTGGGCTGTCGACCCAACGGGCAACACTAGCATTCCTGGCCCTCTGGCATGGGACAATGAAACACCACCGACTTTCGTCAAGGATGGCGATCTTATCCGTCTCTACCACGTTACCACCGACCGACGCATCCACTCGCACGACGTCCGCCCACCTGTCACTGAAGCCGACTGGCAGAACGAGGTCTCCGCCTACGGTTACGAAGGATTCGAGGGCGATGCCAATGACTTGTTCCGTGTCGAGATCGTCAAGCACATGTCGGATGGCAAAGCATCCAAGGAACGCCTTCGAACTATTCAGACCAAGTTCAAGCTCGTCCACGTCATGACTGGCTGCGTCCTCTTCTCCCACAAGGTCAAGCTTCCCGACTGGGGTTTCGAGCAGCAAGAAGTGACTTGCGCGCGAGGCGGTACCCTGCCAAACAGCATCTGGTACGTGGAGAGCAACGTCCACCCGCAGCTCAAGGACGACGCTGAAAAGGTCAACTACCGCAACCCTGGCTTCTTTGGCAAGTTCTGGGAATTGCAGCAGGTCATGTGGACCACCAACGCTGGTCTCGTGGAATCCCACGCTTGGGACTCCCGCCCTCCATCATGGCCAGTCCTTCGACGTGGTATCAACTTCTGGGGCAAGGACCATCGCCAGATCTACCTCACGGGCAACCCTCTCATTTGGTGGTCCAGCACTGCCGCAATCGCCATTTATGTCCTGTTCAAGGGTCTCGCAGTCCTTCGATGGCAACGCAGCTGCGGCGACTACAAGAATACGATTGTCCGCCGATTCGACTACGAGATTGGTACCGCTGTTCTTGGCTGGGCCTTCCACTACTTCCCCTTCTACCTGATGCAGCGTCAGCTCTTCTTGCACCACTACTTCCCAGCGCTCTACTTTGCGATCATTGCACTTAGCCAAATTTTCGACTTCGGCTTCAACCGCATCAGTGTCTCGGGCTTCACGCTTCGAGACAAGCCCTACTTTGGAATGAGTGCCGCCACCATCTTCATGGCACTTTCCATCGCCGTCTTTGCTCTCTACGCACCTCTGTCTTACGGCAACCAATGGACGAAGGCAGAGTGCAACCGCGTCAAGCTGTTCGATACTTGGGACTGGGACTGCAACACCTTCTACGACAACGTAAGTCAAGCCCAAGCCGAGCAATCCCCTCCACACAAACCCAACCGACCCGCCTGGGTTGAAGAAGCTCTCGCTGACATCAAGGATGAACAGTACGCGGACTACTCCCTTGCTGTGCCAAGCCCAGCGGGCGGCGCTGAAGCCACTGGTCAAGCCGCCCACGGTCCTGCACCACCGGTCGCAGACGACCCGCAGAAGGACGTCCACGTCACACCTCAGCTTCAGGTTCCTCTGGGCGATAGTGTGACTGAGGAGAAAGTGGAGTACCGTGATGAGGAGGGAAACCTGCTCAATGACGAGCAAGTCGCCGCTCTTCAAGGAAAGGTCTCATTCTCGACGAGGTACGAGACGCGGACACGACTTGTCGATGAAGTCGGCAACGTGATCCAAGACGGCCAAGTCGACGTCCAGGACGGCGAACTCCCAGCACCTCCCAAGCCGGAGGGTGTTGACCCCCAGACGGTCAAGGGTGGCGATGCGTATGAAGGCGAGCCAAATACTGAGAAGGCACCGAAACAGAACAAGGTGAACGACGACATCGCCAAGGAGAAGAGCGTGCAAGACGTCAAAGCCACCCCCGAGCCAGCGAGTGACGCGGAGAAGAAGACCAAGGACGAGCTTTGAAGTGTCGTCTACTAGGAAGAAACAGCGTTGTATGATATAAATCCACAGGAGCAGCAAAAAGCGACGTTTTGATGCAGACGACTACTACTTGTCGTCGTTGCATGGATGGCGAGCGCGGCGAAACACGGCAATTCGAGGTATGATACGAATGGAGGGATGGGTTTTGGGGTAAGGTAGGGACATGTCTGTATCGAGTATCTCTTCTTTCTTCATGACGAGTTTGTCCGCTGGTTGAATTCTTTCCATTGTGCTTTCGATTACCTCTCTTGCCATTCCCTTGTGATTTGAAAGAATGGCTCGACGTTGAGTCGGCTCCCATCCAGTCCTCGAAACACCTCACGCGCCGCGATCGCCTCCCAAAACACGCACAATAAAACCAACGCCCGTCCATTCAACCCACCCACCCAACCAAACTCATCCTCGAATCTCATCTCATCTCACGCCGTCCTCCCCCTCTCCTCCCCACCACCACCAGCCTTCACCTCACTCCTCACTCCATTCTCACAAACACCACCATTCGCCTTCAGCTGTCCTTGCTGCTGTTGCTGCTGAAACGCAAACTCCTCAGGCACACCGGGACGGATTTTCAGGCCCGTTTCGCTTTGGGCGGGTTTGAGGGAGAAGACGACGTCGCGGATCGAGGTGGTGATGAGGTGGAGGGTGTCCCACTGGAATGTGCACACGGAATGGTTAGTTTGGGATGTGGAGGTCACATGGATGGTGGAGGGGCTCTGGGGTGTAGTTTCGTGGTTGATGTAAATGGAACAAGCAGGGCAAACAAAATCTGAGAGGCATGGGTAGAGGACGGGAGTTGGAATCTAAAACAAGTGGGTCTTTTGTTAGGGCTGCTACTAACCATGATGGTATCCGGTTCGGCGGGTCGGTCTTGGAATGTTTGGTGCATTATATCGTGTGGTGTCTCTCTGTTGAGTACAGAGATCTCTCTCGACGCCTTCCCTTCCTCCAAATCTCTCACTTCCACTTCCTGCCTCGCTTTTGGGTATCAAGGTATCGCTCTCCGTCGCTGCTGAAATCAAGTCCGAAACTGGAAAGTGCTGCTCTCGTTCGTTCGTTCAGTGTCGTAGGCAATTGTGGGAAATCATCGAAGTTCCATGGAAGTCGTCAGAGTCAGTGTCGGTGTCCACGAGACCAGCAAGTCAGGAAGGAATCGAGGGAGACGCGACAATGGCGAAACGCATCTTCTCGTTTTAATAGTCGGAGGAACGTGCATCGTGACCGGCATGCGAGCATGCGCGCTGACCGAATCGGCAAGGCGGCATGCGCCGGAAGCTGGGCCGGGAAGAAATTGCTGGTACTGGAAGGTGCTCGTGTGACCTCTTTCCATATACAACTTCACTGCATATACTGCATTTTTAAGCCGCCTTTTTCTCGTTGATGGTCTTGGTGCCGCTCGTTTCGGTTTCACCTGTGTAGGGGTGCTTGATGCGCAGACACCAGATGTCGAGGTAGTCGCAAATGGTGACGATGACGTCGAGGACGAAGCTGCCGTAGACGCCAAATGCGAAGCCGAGACAGGTGAACATGAAGGCGACTTGGTAGACGCCATCACCGAGTGCGCTGGGCCAGCCGAAGCCAATGTTTTCTTGCAGGACGGGTCCAACTGAGTCCAGGACGCCGTAGATGAGAGGCAAAGCCAGCACGTTCTGGTAGGGAAATGGCGATTTGGTGAGGTGGGCTGTGATCATTTGGCCGACGCTGTAGGCATTGATGAGTCCAACGTAGAGCACAAAGGGGATGAGGTGATTGTAGAGGATGTTTGGCTGCAGGGCGAGGTATGCTGCGATCAGCGCCCAGGACGAGAAGAATGGCAAGAGGCCAAGCAGGGCATGACGTGCTGGTTCGCCTCGTTCGCGGCGTGCGGCCATGACATTGCGTGAGCTACAATATTGTTTAGCAACAATGTTTTGCTCGCTTGTCATTCGTTGAGACTCACCTATCGACAGTGTTGAAGATGAGGACCAAGCCTCCGTACACCATGTAGAAGTCGCCAAAGTCCATCTGGTAAAGACGCTCAGGCAGCCAGTCGTAGTGAGGGACATGCAGCGCGGAGAGCATCGACTGCTGCCAAAAGCTACCACCTCCAACATACGCAGTGATAGCATAGACGATGCAGAGGGTCAAGATGCCCTCGACTGGTCCAGATACAAGACCGAGTGTGAGGGTCTTGGTGTGATACTCATCCCATGTCTGGACATAAAAAGTGAGCAGACACGCAAAGAGCACCAACACGGTCCTCCATCCTTGGCCAAAGTTCATGGCGGCAGCAAAGAGCAAGACTTCCAGCGAGGTGTTGAGAGCATCGACTCCGTGATCGAACAGTTCGCCCAGAGGCCCACTTTGACGGGTTCGTCTCGCTTGGGAACCATCGATGCTGTCGAAAGTCTGGTACAGGAACAGTCCGATGGCCCAGCTGGCGTACACCCATGGAGGACAATCTTGGTCAAGATTCGGCGTGTAGTAGAGCATGGTGAAGACGTTGATGATGACGAATGCAAAGCCGGACAGAGTGATGGCGTTGGGGGCCATGGACAGCGGGAAGAGCTCGATGACCTGGCTCCACCAGTACGGCTTCAAGACATATCGGGAGATGAGACTCCTGTCGACGCCTAATAATGGCAGATGTGAGCATTTGAAAGACGAACTACATAGTAATGTGGCCTACCTGAATATTTGTACTCCTTGAGCTTGGGCAGCTGTTCTTGCCGTATGTAGCCCATCGTGAGATGTGCTTAGACGCGTTCGGAAGGATTGTTGGCAGTTCTGGAGGGAGTCAAGCTGGAGACGTTACGAATATCTCAATCCGGGCGGGTGCAGTTGAAGGTTGGTCTCTTTGTTATCGCGGACACAACGTGATCATGACACAAGCAGCGATAGAATTGAGTCGAAGTTCACCGTGGTTGATATTTGCAGATGAAAACAGGGCAAATGTTTTCGACGCGCGACGATGCCCGGGAAATCCTCGCTGGCGCCACGTCATTGGTTGAAGCCTCAGGCCGCAACAACATGGCCATCGTTCCGGCCACAAACCACCACTTCATTAATATATGCCACGCGGTACTTAGAAGGGTGGTTCGCCGATTTGAGTAAATTCAGCGTATAGCCATCAAATCGGCAGGCATACACTCGAGAAATAGGCAGATGTATGGAGGCTAGTAAACCTTAACGGAGGGCCTTAAGGAAAGCTTGTTTCCTCGCCGCAGCTTCTCCGTCTCACGCACAACAACCACGACCTACACCTCGCAAAGCTCGCATCAGGATCCCGAAAGCGATGCCACCTCGTCGCCTGCCTGCAGCTCTGCCGTAACTATTCCTACTAATCGTCGCTATGCCGCCTCGCCTGAGCCATAAGAAGACCCGTACTGTATATATCCCCCCAGCCACTATCCCGATCACGAATCGACCAGTTTGCTTACCTCGTTTCTAGGGGTGCGTTCGTTGCAAGGCGCGTAAAGTCAAGGTATCTAAACCCATCATAACAAGACGACCCATCGCTCACCAGGCCTAGTGCGATGAACAGAAGCCATCTTGTGGCGCCTGCACCCGGCATGGCGTGACGTGTGAATATCCCATTTCACCCTACGCCGACCATAAGAGCCCCTCGCAGAACGGTCTGAACGCTCCTCATCATCAACACCCTGATCAGCTGCTGGAGCTTCGGTTGATGCACGAATGGATGGCCTACACCTGCCACTCACTCTCCACCACCTGGGAATTCTGGAAGTACGAGATCCCCTTGGTCGCCTTTGAGTTTCGCCATGTACTGGATGCTCTCCTGGCCTTGACTGCGTTGTCTGCCTCGCGTCAAAGGCCACGCTACTGGTCTACTTTAGATGGTCGGATGGTCTCTGCCGAGGAGGGAGAGTTCGCCACTCCATTATCTGACGCACCTCTCAACACGGGCTGGAAGCAAGCCGACAGGGCTCGTCGAAGTATGATTGAACAAGCAGGAGCTGACTCTATGGTCTTGCGTTCCACCGACCCCAACGGTGACATGCTGGAGATCTCCAGGAGGTATTTCTCCATGGCTCTTGAAGGCCACCAAAAGGCTCTTGCCAATCTCAACGTCAAGAACTTCCGCGCCACGTACATCTCGTCCGTCATGGTCTCGTACTACTCTTTTTTTACGCTGAGTGAAAGTGCTGAAGGCGGAGACTCTCTCATGCTTGATCCGATGAAATGGTTTCGCCTGTCCAAAGGCACAGTCTATATCATTGACCAGTGGAAGGAAGCTGTTGGAGAGCGCTGGTTCTTGGAAGGTATGTCTTCATCTCGCACTTCACATTTCCGATGCTGACATAGTGCTGTTAGCTGGAGGAACCTACGGAGAGCCAGATCTGTCAGACGGCGATGAGCTCTTCCGACCCATCCACTACGAACCTTTCAAGTATCTACTGGAGCCTGTTCATGGTGATGTGATTGCCGAAGAAGACAGGATTGCATACGAACACTCTCTCAGCTACATCGGCCTCATGTACAAGGGCATCGTTCAGCAAACGGAATCGCCGCTAGCTACGCACCGCCGGGTCCTCGCATTTCCTGCGCGTGTTCCGGATCGGTTTGCACAACTGGTCGAAGCGCATCAACCCAGAGCTATCGCCTTCCTCGCCCACGTCTTGGCCTCTATCAAACTGGCAGAGCCTCGATCTTCCTGGTTCAGAGGCATCGCACAGCGCCAAGTTCCCCTTATCTGCATGGCACTACCACCAAGCTGGAGCGAGATGGTGCAGTGGCCGCTGCAAATTATCAGAGAGGACAACATCTCTCCGAACATGCCTTCTTGATGTGGGAAGCTTTGCAGTTAGTTGTTCATCCAAGAAATGAGCTCCCACTCCAAAACCGATGCTCGACATTCTGGACACGAGGGACCCTCCCATGTTGATTTGGACAGCCACGGTATAATGCACTCTCGGCAGAACAGGTGCCCACAAGTGGTGAGGAGCGGCTTTCTCGCAGCTGAGGCGCAGAGCATGCACCGAGCGTTGGACATAGTGGTTCGGTGGGACCGTCGAGAGACTGTTGATGACGAGGCGTGTGTCTTGGGGGGAGAGCTGTTTTTGAAAGTGCAAACAGTCGGCAGAAGACACATAAGTATGGCTTGCCGGTCAGTGTTCACTTTGGTTTTGTTGGAGCGATGCTGACTTCACGGGTTGTACAGATCCCATCTACGATGATCCAGTGCGCCGGCAACATCGTGCTTCACACTTTGTGGCCTTTGGCCGCGGTGTGCACTTCTTTACAAGCAGGATGCCTGGCAGCATTTAACAGACGTTCGCGGAGACTATGGTCGTCAACAAGTTGCTGGCTTCACGGCAGTGTCCTTCTTCAATACACTCCCGGAAGGTTATGAAGCCGATATGCATTGCAGCTATTCGGTTTGATTGCGCTTGGCATGCCACTGTCCCCATCTTTCTCGGCTCAGGAACATGTTCGGCTATGCCTAAGCTGACGTCGGCCCGGAACTGGACGTTGCCTGATATTTCACCTGAGGTGGTGTATTTGCATGTGACAGCGGTACAATATCCCGACTCGATCTTTATCTGAGCTTCGTTTAGAGGCTGGCGCTCTATGCGCGTCGGCCATCACTCCGTTGAACCAACCTTTTGGCCGGAGACTCGTGGCATGACGTCAAGTTCAATCGACTCCAAGTTTTTGCAGCTGTGAGCAACCTTGCGTGGCCGACTTGAAGCTTCGAATGACAAAGAATATATCAGCATACCGCACGCTCGCTCTCTGACGACACGATATCCACATAACAAATTGCGACTCCGCTTCTCACGCTCACTACTCCTTGACGACTGCCGCTCATGGACCACCTCAAAGTAAAAGTCCATCACATGAAACGCAAGCTCAGCGGTCAAGACAACGCCGCTGAACACAACGGTCGCTTCGTCCTCATTACCAACGGCACTGGCTATGTCTCTACATGGATCATCAGACAATTCCTCTCCAACGGGTATCAAGTTCGAACTACAGTGCGATCGAACGTGGAGGGGCAGGACGTTAGGGACACGCTTTCCAAGTACTCGCATAACCTGGAAATCGTCGTCCTGACAAGGGTGACCGAATGGAGCGACTTGGTTAAAGGTGTCGATGGTGTTGTGTGCACGAAGTTGGAAGAGTGGCAGGGTTTACTGGAGGTGATAGTGAAGGAGGCGCCGCAGGTTCAAAGGGTCATTGTCACTTCATCACTTGACGCCGTGGTTGATGCTACGAATCTATCCGAGCCGGGGCACGTCTTCTCCGCGCAAGACTGGAATTCTTCATCGGAGGAGAAGGCGTTGCATGCCTTTGTGAAGGACGGCAATTCGAATTTCAGCCTGGCCACGATCTGCCCCGCGATGATCTTGGGACCACTGGCGCACAAGACAGATCTTGATGGAGTGAAGAAGTCATCAGAAGATCTCACCGAGATCTGGAGAATCCTGGAAGGCAAAGGAAAGGGCGACTTTCGATTTCCGGCTTTCGTGGACGTGAGAAACGTCGCGCAAGCACATCTCCGTGCATACGAGCTGGAAGTTGATCAAGATGGAAGTGATGGAGGGGCAGAAAGATATATCGCCTCTGGCGGCTCCGTGACCTACGCTCAAGTGTGCTCTACGTTAAGATCTCAATTCCCTGAATGGAGACTGAGGATCCCAGATCCAAAGAACGTGGACGATAAGGAACCGCCTTATACATTCGACAACACCAAGACGAAGGAAAGCCTGTTCATGAGCTTCATCAGCTTGGAAGATTGTCTGCGTGATACAGCACAGAGTTTGATGGAAGTCGAAGCGGCGAGTAAGAAGAATGTGCGATATGATGGACAGGAATGGTTCCGACATGTTTGAAATGGCTTCACAATCGATGAACTGCATTCCTATCTCTGACACCCACGACATTGACAGTCAAGCAGATGCGTCTCCCTACCAAGGAATCACCTCGCCCCGCCAGTCCAAAAATTTGCCAGTCACCTCCTCCTTAGGCTTCTCCAACAACGCAACCATCCCGTTCACGCTCTCCTCCACGGTAATCACCAACGAGGTCCCCTGATCATCCGAAAAGGCCTCGCGACCCAGAGACTCGATCACCGCCACCGACATATCCGTCTCCACCGTACCGGGGTGCAGCGCCGTGATGGCAAGTTCGGGATTCTCCTGCGCGGCTGAAGAGTTTCCACGTGTTAGTCACCGAAAACACAGATCTTGTCGACCGATGGAAAGAACATACCCTTCGCAACAATAAAATTCGCCGCCGCCTTACTGATCCCGTACGCAGCGACACCAAACGGCAGAGCCAACGCCGTCTGGATGCTACCCGCGATGGAGCTCATGACGAGGAACCTCGCGCCGGGTTTGAGGAGGGGAAACACGGCCTGGAACAAGCGCAGTGGACCGAGGGTGTTGACGTTGAAGAGGTCGCGGGCGGTGTTGAGATCCAGAGCGGCGATGGAAGCGAACGGGTTAGCTTTGCCTGCGTTGGCGATGACGACGTCGAGGTGCGTGATGTAGTGCGTGGATTGGAGGGTGTGCATGGCCGTGGAGGCGGATGTGTCGCTGCACAGAATCAGTGAATGATCTCATTTGAGTGGAAGGGGAGGAGGAGGAAACGTACGACTCGGCATCGATCCCCACGATGATCAATCTCGAGCCTTTCCCCTTGGGTAGCTCGTCCAGACTCCTCGCCGTCTCAGCTTTAGAATCCCTCACGCCCGCGATGACGGTACTCCCTTCTCTATTCAAGAGATTCGCCACGAGTCCTCGTCCAATCCCTCGCGTAGCACCCGCGATGAGATACGTCTTGTGGGTAGTCATGTTGTGCAATCCTAGACTTGAAAAGATAAAACTAGGTTACCCAATCGTCTGGTGTGTCTATGTCCACTTACATACACTTTCTATCCATATCCCCCAAACTAGAAACCCAGCCTACGTATACGTAAACAACTGCTTAAAAATCCTCCCTCTCTGACAACACAACCGGCTCTTCTCCCCTCGCTCTATCTTCCGTTCCCTTTCTTCGGATCGACTCCGAGTCTCACATCACAAACGACCCTTTCCCGACGTGTGTCTGGACAAGGTAATTGCTAGTAGGTACCTCCTCGCCCAAATGCCCGAACCTATGATGGATGACTAAAACGAGTAGTTGCTCTGACAATTCTGACACCCCTAGCGTTCGTATCCGACTATGAGGGTTTGGGTGACGTTACACTACACGCCGAGCATGTCGCGTGAAAGATCAGCCGGATACAACAAATGAACGAATGAACGAAGAGCTCGCGGGAATTCCTCTTCACGCTTTATGCTTCGCAATATCTTCCCCTATCGTTCGAATACTAGTGATAGCGGTATCTTGATCATTGACTCCTTCGCTTGCAGTCCAACAATCCCATCTCTCTCTACATCTATCTGTGTCCGTGAAGTCTACCTACTTAGTCCTTGTTCGCCAAGTAACCCGACTTCCTAGTCAGGCTACCTAGCCTCCCATCCTTGTCTCCTGGGCAGTGCATGAATGAATGGAGGGCAGTCTGCATAATTATGCAGAAAGAGAGAGAAATCGCATCTTCCATGTCTTTGAAATCCGAGACAATCTTGATACCGCAGACCCGATGAGTGCAGTGGTCAGTTCCCTCCAACGCCTTCATCTAGCAATGCAATGAGCCCTTCACCAAGCACGGATGGGAAGGGGAGATATGTATGTATCCGGCATCCGCTCGTTCTTCAAGACATCTCGTCTGGGTTTCGGAATCTTTTCATTTCTTGTCTTTCTTTCTCATTTCGGTGGCCTACGTACTTATGCACAAGGCTGCCCTTTAAGAACCACGCAGCCCTCACCTTCATCGAGTGCTACTTCATCATCACCCACACATAGCAGGAAGACGGTCTCGTCCATGTCTCTCCCCCTCTGTGAATGCTGCGCTATTTCATATTGTCCGTACCCGCCCATACCCCATAACGCCATGATGCTTGCTTTTCGCTCAAACTCGTAGAAGATCGATGCAAAAGGTCTTGTGTCTGACTGGTCGATGAAGGCCGACTTTTATCTTATCCGATCGGGCTCCACGGCATGGGAACCATAATCCGACTCTTCATCGTCTGGATCAGCGGCACCGTCTTGTGGACAGTCTCACCCCAACCAGGGACGCTCCAGCTCTGCTCTCTCCGGGCACGACGCTCTTCGAGATCGGCGAATTGCCAGAGGTGGTGGACTTCGTTGAGGGCGCCGATTTGGACGAACCATGCTGTATTCACATCAGTAACTCAATCTCGCCCATTGTAATAATCATATGTTACGCACCTCCAACACCCTCCATGACCTCCCTCCTCGCAGCCAGGCCCTTCTGCCAGTGCGTCTCCCACTCGAGGAGGTTGCCAGGGTGCAACGTGTATGTTCTCAGCTCAAACACACCTCCAAGCGAACGTGGTGGAGAAGTTGGCCAGAAGCGGAACTCTTGCATGAGGGACGTCTTCTTGGTGGTGATGAGCGTCTTGAGCTTCGCGTCGAAGGCCGGGAAGTCGGGGTGGTTCTGGATCGAGTTGAGCGAGGCGTGGTAGCCGGCGTAACGCTGGTATTCCCAGATGTGGACTGTAACGATCAAAATCAGCCTCGACACAATCCTTGAAGTCTGTAGATTGGCACCCACCAAACGTATCACAATCGCCGACCTCCGTCCTCCAGCTGCCCACCAGATGCACCTTATTCTCCGGCATGCTCGCCATCCGCGGGTACCAGCTCCCCACGAGCTCGACATACTCATCGACCTTGTCCGGCTTGACCTCGTGAAAGACAATACTATGCACATACTTGCCCCTCGCCAGCACCTGGCTGAAGCTGCGCTCAATCTCGCGATCCATCTCGCGGCCCTCCTCGGTGCCGTAGATCAGACTCGACAGCCGGCCCGAGCCCTTCTTCTTGTCGGAGCCATCGTTCTGGCGCGCGGCTTCCCCTGCAGCGGAACTGAGTGAGCCTAGTCCCTGAGAGACCGACGACGAAGCAGAAGCGGAAGAGGAAGAGGACTTAGCGGAAGTCGAAGAAGCAGCGGACGCAGACTGACGCTCTTGTTCTTTACGCTTGCGGTTTTGCTCGGCGAGGTTCTGGCGGAATTCCTTCTGCTTGGCGTCGAAGACGTGGCCTTGCTCGGGGGCGATGTCGCTGAGGGCCGGCGTCGACGAGTACTTGTTCCACTGTGCCGCGGCGGTGGTGAAGGGCCGGCCGGCGGCGGAGGGGGTGGATGGAGCGGTGGTGGTGGGGGAGAGGCGCGGGAGGATGCGTCGCGAGTACATGGTCGCTGACGCTGGCGGTGGTGGGTGGGCGGGTGAGGGCGGTGTTTTTGGTGGGTTGGACGGTTAAGCAGAACCGCGGCGGGCGTGATAGGTCGGACGGTGGTGGTGGTGAGCTCTGTCAATGCTGCTTGCCGCTTGCTTGCTGCTTCCTTCCTCCTGCTACACTCTCTCGCTTGTTGCCGGTGCTGCCTCGTGGTGGTGTACAACGTACATCTGCCTCCATCGCAGCTTCCCATTAGCTTCCCCGCTCCGTCCAACTCTCAATGCGGAGTTTGCCCCAGTCTTGGCATCACGGCTATTCCCGGCTGACCACCATCTTTCACTCACCAAGCCAGACATGTGATAGAGCATGGCATATCATGTTCCGTGGACCATCATCAACCGAGAGCGAGACACGCTTCTTACTGCTATGCTTGTCGTACCATGCTACATATTATATGCCGTTCCAAGACCGCCGATGCATGCTTGCTAAGAAGCTCCCCCATGCGCAATGTCAAAGCAATCTCATCGTCGTCACCTTCGCCGGTAGCGCCATGCTAATCCCACAGTAATGCCATCATCCTCTCGCTGAATTAGTGCGTCGGCGCCCACTTCTCATTGTTGGGGTTGTACTCGTCCACAACACCGCCCGTCTTCTTCGCTTCCTCCTCCACATCGCATTTGAACAAATTGACATGCCCGTCATTCACTGCGCCGCAAGCCAACATCATTCTGTGGGGATGGAAGGCAGTCGCAGTGATCGGTGCATTGCGAGGCGTGTTCAAGCCTCTCACGAAGCTCATGTACGGTTCGAACGAGGAGATGGACTTGCCCGAGGAGATGTTCGACGTCGAGTACACTCGCACCGTGTGATCTTTGCCGCCAGTGGCAAAGACCGGGGCGTGTTCATGCACCGACAGCGTGCGCAGACTCCTAGGACTGCGAGCTGAACGGGGGTTGTAGTGGTCGACCGATCCGCGATATCTTATGTCCCACAGACGGATGCCACCGTTGCTCTCCGCTGAGATCAACTCACGCATGCCGCCACGTTGTAGATGCACGCCGACGATCCACGACTTGTGTTCGTTCCACGTCATCAACATCTGATCAGATTTCGGCAGCCGTTGATCAAAGACCTTGACGCTACCATTGCCGAAGCCGGCCACAAATACGTTGCCCTCGACTTGATCCGAGGTGAGGGAGGTGATGCAAGCAGATGATCGTGTCTGAATGTCCGACACGCAGAGCTCGTGGCCCACTTGCCATACGCGCACAACGCGATCATCTCCAGCCACAAGCGCTCGGCCTTGCCCTTGTTGCCAGTCAAAGACCAATCCAGAAGATTGGCGATCGCTGGGGATCAGGTCGTTCAGAGCTCGGAAGCTGGATACATGCTGAATCTCATCCGGATCTTCGTAGTTGCGATAGACCTTGATGATGCCGTCGCTTGATCCAGTCATAAGCATGGCCGTGTCATCCTCGTTGATGAACCGAACTTCAGTGACTCGACTGTGTTTGGGATTGCCGTTGCTAAATCGATTTAGCTGTTTTGCCTCTGCCCAGTCCCAGACAGCTATGCTGTCTCTGTCGTCACTCGTCACAAGGTGATTCTCGAATTGATGAAAGACCATCTTGACCGGTGCAGCCCCAATGCCGAACCATCCGCAAGGCTTATCCCATCGTTCAGTACCAGCTGCCTCCTTGAGCGGCTGAGTAGACGCGATGATCTTGTCGTTGCGGTTTCTTCGCCAGAGCCTCTCGTTGTAATCTTTCGACCCCGGCTCGTCACCCTCAGACGGTCTCATCTGAGGCTCGCGGAAATATGACGCCGACCAGTCAAAGAACGCCGACTTTAATGGAATCGCAGGCAACTCGGCCATGTTTCGGTCCTTGTAGAAGGGTGTCGGCGGCATTTTGGCGGCAGGCTGATGTGGCGGACCCGGGATATTGTCCATCGCATCCGGTGGAAGCTGAGCAGCATCAGCAGGTGTGAGTGGGCGTGACTTGTAGGGCGTGGTCGTAGTGCTGAAAGTAGAACCACGGCGAGCATGTGTAGGTGATGTAGGTGTCGATACTTCGCCCGGAGTCCTGGCTCCCCATCCAATGAGATTCTTCATCGCTGCGGCAACGCTCGCCGTTCGTGAGAGTGCAAAGTAACCGTCTGGCTTTGACGACACTGTCGATGCGACAGGACTGGGCGGTGTTTCGGGTCGGAAGTCGCGAGATCGCTGCCGTGCTAAAGGTTCGCCCGCCGGTGTTGCAGCAGTGTCAATAGCAGGCCACTGGGCTTGAGCAGTATCAAGCAAAGCTTCTGCATGAGGGTCCAGCGGCGACTCCAACAGCGCGTTAAGGACATAATCAACAATCACGCCAGCATTCCTTGACACCTCGGGGTGCGGGTCCGCAGACAGACTCATTAGCTGCCGCCACACAGCACGATATATGGTGGCTCTGGAGAAGTCTGTCCTCTTGCCGGGGTTGACAAAGGCTGAGGTGGGCTCGTTACCCCTAGGCGTTGATGCGGAAACGCTACGTTGGTGACCAGTGCGAATGCCGTTGATGCCACCATTCAGCGCATCGGCAACGCCATTACCATTTGACGTGAGGAAGTCATCCGCGGCCTGCGCTTTGCCCCGTTTCTTGTCCTGCTCCTCCTGGAGTTGCTCCCAGGCCGTACACAGGAACCGTTTCTCGTACTTCTTGACGTATTCAGAGTAGAAAATTGTCAGCTCTCTGCGGACCATGATGGAGCCGTCCATGCCCATGGAGCAGATGACACCCACTAGCATTTCCTCCAACTCTACACCATCCCGCATCTCGAGGTCCTGCGTGGCGATGAAGCTCGTGAGCGCGTTCAAACACGCCACTCTGACTTCCGGTACTGGATCGTGACTGCGATCGCATATCCGCTCGTGGCCTGAATGTGCGATAAGTGCCTCTCGTGCTGGAGGATAGTCGCGGCAAAGATTGCCGAGACACAGAAGACTGAACTGTCGAAGAAGTGGATACTCCATATCGTTGAGGTGATTCAAGCATTGCTCGAAAATCTCGGGATGAGTATCAAGCACGGCGGCTTTGCCTTGCTTGAAGTCTTTGCAAAACATGGCGATGACAAACGTGCACATAGCCCGATGCTCGGCCACATTGACCATTGGTATCCCTTGGGTGGAGACGAGGATACTGCTGAAGTATGAAAAGCCTTGGTCTTTGAGCAAGTCGGTCTGACAGGTCTGGTCGACGGCCAGGATACGAGCCCAGATGAAGACCATTGGTGCTTTGAGCTCGATCGCTTGGGACTGGAGCAACTTCAGCACATAAGGGAAGATGCCAATACTAAGCGCGAGGTTCACGGCCCAGGGGCCGAGGTCGAGGAACTTGGACAACAGGACGAGTGCTCGAAGTCGGTGCACTTGTGACAGCAGTACCTGCAGCACAATGGGCAATTGCTCTGGTGGTTTCGCATACCCAGCAGCGCCTGGATTGCTGGGAGCTGAACTGAGGTAGACTTCGAATGCGGAGAGTTGGTCGGCGAAGAAGTCAGAATGCTGATACTCGAGTTCTGGAGACTGTTGCTGCTGCGAAGGCTGAGTGCCACTGCTCGAAACATGCTCAAGCGCAGCTTCGTTGGCCTTCTGTTGTTCGATGAGGCTGGGCAACTGAGCCAGGATCATCTCAACAGCAAGGTCCCAGCTCTTCCACAAAGGATGGTCATGGGTGTCTGGAATGGCAGGGTATGATTGTGGGTGGCAGTGGTACATGCGCATGACTCTCTGCGCCAACAGAAAGTTCCTGAACAGAGCAGCAACCATCAAATCCTGACGGAAGAGCTTCTTGAAGAGAGGCTTGTCGAGGCAATTCCAAGCTATGGTATCCGTAATGGCAGTGAAGATCCAGTTAAGTTCTCCCAGTGGCGTTCTACGCTCACTGACTTTGCCGGGAATGTTTCGAGCTTGTGCGAGTGTGACGCCGGATGTCGATGTTAGAGGGTTTTGTAGAATGAAAAAGCCGACCGCCATCGGGATTGGCGTGGTCAGACATGAAGTAAAGAGGTCCGCTGGTAGATCTGGATTCGTCGGTAAGACTTCATTCTCGCGACAGGCTGCGAGGTGGATGCAGTCTTCCCACTTGACCAGAGGTTGCTGTTGCGCCCGGTTTGGATCACGCTTCAAAGCATCTTGTTGGGCAACGTTGTGCTTCTGAGCGCCTTCGAGAAATCCGTTGATGATGCCAGCAGCTGCACTACAGTCCCAGACCCACAATCCAGGAGCACCAACCCACTCTTGCAAATCTACCAGACTGATCGGAATGTATTGGGTGTAGCTGCGGTTGAAGCACCACACCTCGCCACTCTGCGTCGGCTTCGGTACGCCGTGGCCGTTGTAGTGAAACAGAATCCGTTCCGAATGCGCCGTCCTTCTAAGCGACGTGGTGTACTTCTTCAGCTCCTCGATGGTTGGATCCAAGATGACCTTATATCTGGTCCTGAGAGAGAGGTTTTCGTACTGAGACTGCAGATTCTTGCCGATCTGAGCGTTGGTATTTGAGCTCTGGTTAGAGCTGTCGGCCGGGACTGGATCCACCCAACACTCCAGCCTCGCACACGGGTTGGTCTTGATCACATCCGGCGGATCCACGCCCACGTTCAGACACACCGCCAGCAACGCCGACACGGTCTTGAGCCGATCCTTCATCCGCCATTCCTTAACCATGCTCTTAGGATCGAAGTCGGGGGCCAGATTGCCGGCGGTCTCGTGCCGTTTATCCTCATAGTACATGAAGAAGTTCTCGGAGAGGTTGCGGGTCTGCTCCTCGCTCTCCAGCTGTGTGTGCCAGCCATGGCGCATGTTCAGCTCCTCCTCCTCCGCATTCGCACTCTTCCCTCGCGGTCGTGACGTGCCCTGACCGAAATCACTCTTCGCACGTGACATGAGCGGTTTGCCTCGTCGGTGGCCGTTGGCGGCGGGCATGTGCAGACCGGATTCGTCGTCGGAGTCGCTGCCCTCTCCATAGTGGCCGTTGGGTTGTGAAAGTGCAAATGTCGAAGTCGTTGGGCGGTAAAGGGTGCTGGCGCCCGACAGCGACGAGCTGCGGTCGCGGTGTTCGGGCACGAGATCATCTAGGACAGGCTGGGGGTGCTTGATGCGATGCGTGCCATCGTCGTACACGCCGTTGACCGCGCCTTTGGTCATGCTTGGCGACGCTCGGGTGGTTCGCGCATGTCAGGGAGTGCGGGTGGTGTGAGGTGAAGAGAGACCAGGCTGCGGCGTGGAGGGGGATGTCGTCGTGGTCGTCGATGGCTCGCTCCGGCGTGCAGTGAGTCGTACCAGAGGTCAGCACCAAGCTTTGGCAGATCGGAGCTCGGCCCAGAGGCGGACGTCCTTCTAGCGCCCTTCCAGAACGTCGCCCGTCAACATTCACTCACCTCTGGCCACGCATCCCGATGCTCCAATTACAAGGCGGCAAAATGTCAGCCCGTGGCGGAGTGTTTTGCCCTCGTCTGTTCGATACTGAGTTCGAAGAGTAGCTTGTCTGGTGGGCAGCCTTGGAGAATGCTCATGTCCCATACAGTCCATCTATTGCCTGCCGAAACCGGAGTCACTCTCCCTTCGCCCACGCCCTTCAGCCTTGAGAGGACTTCTAAATACATCTCTATAACCTCGAGCCTCGGGTCTCGCATTCGCAAGCATTACACACGAGACATTAGAGGATTTAAAGACACTGCGTGAATGAACGCAATCCCACATTGTCGAGGCAAACTAACCTTAGGATCCATCTTGAAGCCTTCCATCCAGAAACAGCGGACATACCTTTCTACACCCTTCAACATGGAAAGCAATGGCGATGCTTCAGATCGTTCGAATTTTCGAGCCATGGACACCGTCAGGAACATCTGGACTGGTCTCGATCTACCACCCCAAGCTCTCCACTCTCTCCGGCTGGACGAAACAGGCCATGAGTTGGCTTCATCTTACAAGTTGTCCCATCTGGCTCAGTCCTCAATCGCACTGTCAGCACTCGCTGCAGCTCTCAACGACTCGCATCACAACTCTACTTCAGTCGCTGCAGTCAGCGTCCCACTAGAGCATGCCTCTGCAGAGTTCGCCACAGAACATCTCTACTTTCTGGACGAAAAGCCGGCAGAGAATAAATGGGGCCCTCTCGGTGGCTTGCACAAGACCAAAGACGAATATGTGAGGATTCACGACAACCTCATCAATCACCGCCTGGCCTTGTTGAGAATCCTCGGCCTCTCAGATGAGTCCACCCGCGAACAGGTCGCAGAGAAGATCCTAAATTGGAAAGCTACCGACTTGGAACAGGCAGGCATCGACAACAAGGCTGTAATTTACGCTCTCCGCTCAGAAGACGAGTGGAATGCCACACCACAGGCAAAAGCCGTGCCTGATTTCTCGATATCGATCAACAAAATCTCTTCTGCAGGAGAGCGAGGATATCCCTCACGCATGCCGCTTGGATCCGATCGTTGCCTAAGAGGACTGCGAATCGTCGAACTCAGCAGAATCATCGCGGCTCCAGTCGCTGGCAAAACCCTCGCTGCCCACGGAGCGGATGTCTTATGGGTGACCAGTCCCACTTTACCGGATAGACCAATGACTGACATCGATGTCAATCGGGGCAAGAGGGCCATCTCGATCGATCTGAACAACCCCAAAGACAAAGAAGCTCTCTACGAGTTGATCAAGGACGCCGATGTTTTCCTGCAATCATATCGACCTGGGAGTCTCTCCAGACGTGGCCTGAGCCCTTCTGGATTGATCAAGATCCGTCCAGGCCTGATATGTGCCAATCTAGCGGCGTGGGGTACACAAGGTCCGTGGAAAGAGAACCGCGGGTTCGACAGCATGGTTCAGACAGCCAGTGGAATGAACGTGTCAGAGGCGCAGCATTTCGATCCGTCTAGCGCCACACCAGCGAAACCGTTGCCGCTCCAAGCACTCGATCACGCCTCCGGGTACCTTCTCGCTGCTGGTATTGCGGCCGCAGTGTACAAAAGAGCAGTCGAGGGTGGAAGCTGGCAGGTTGATGTGACACTCGCTGGGACCATGAAGTATCTGAAGAGTCTGGGTCAGCTACCTGGGAAGGAAGGTTTTCGAGAAGGGACGAAACTGCCGAAGGAGTTGGTGACGGAAGACATGATGGAAACGAAGGAGTCTGGGTATGGATTGCTGAAGGCCGTGAGGCATAGCGCACGGGTGGAAGGCAAGCAGCCTGGATGGGACTTTATGCCTAAGCCGCCGGGTCTGTATGAGCCGAAATGGCTCTGACAGTGGGACTTACCCCAAGAGACATCTTACAGATACACTCTCCACTTCAGGTCGAATTCCTTGGGCTAGAGTTTAATGTGTTCTCTTCTCACGCTGACTTCACAGCACCCAACCTCTCACTTGATTCCCGTTGAGCCTTCTCCGCCTTCTTCTTATCCCTCAACGCCTTCCGGATCTCCCTCAAATCCGGCGGCTTCTCGATCCCCAGCCTCTCCCTCAACACATCCACATCCGTCTCCAGCTCCTCTTCCCAGTACACATTCACAAACTCCTCTGCTTTCAATCCATTCCTCAACGCCCACGGCAGATAAATGCTGAAGAACCTCTCCCTCTCCACCGGCTTCAGCCTCACTATCGCGAAGAGTGACAACGCCGTCATAGGCAAAAGTGTGTTTGCAAACTCGAAAGCCTTCACGGCCAACTCCCCTTCAATGATCACGGGCAGTCCAGTAATAGCATGCGTGAAGTCGTGCGTCTCGCGATACCTTTGCATGACATACGCCTCCTCGGGGTCGTCGATATACCGCACCTGATCCCTCGTATCCGGCGTTACGCCCTCCCTGTCCAGCCACGCGGCATATGCCCTCCCGACAGTATTCTCTGGCAGTTTTCTCAACTCCTCCAACCGCATGCTCTGACTCGTGATTCGTGGCTTGTCTTTCAGGATGCGCCTTCCAGTAGGGTTTTCGAGCATTGCTCTTCGCAGACGGGAGACGAAGTATGGCTTTGCGGTGGCTTCACCTAGCGAGGCGATGAGGTCGTGGCGGTATGGGTTCTGCAGAGAGCCAAATGCCGAGCCGACTGCGAGAGCTCCCCGTTCGAGCCATGTGAGCGGGACGTGGCCGGGGTAGTTTGGTGGTGGGCGGTTGAGTACGGAGAAGCTTCGTGCGCGGATGGAAGGAGGGAGGGAGAGCAGTTTGTGGAATGTCTTAGTTGAAGACATTGTGACTGCTGGTTGTACACAGTGGAACTTCGATGGCACGAGGTGAAGTGAATGTCAGTCAACACAGGTCCAAGCTCCAGCCGTCGGGAGTGACCGCAGCTTTCGCCTGTCGAATGTTCATGACGCCTGAGACTTTCACCACACCACCTCTCGCAGCATATACACCCTCGCCACGACCGACATTGGCCTCCACACCTGCTATGATCGCCCTGTCATAGCAACCGACAGTAAATCTGCCTTTCAAAGCCCTTTACCACCTCCCGCGCCGGATACCGCGGTCCAACGGATCATGCTTGCTCGGTAGCATCCAAGTGGGCCGGGTGGCCTTCTTCTCGACAACACAATCCCCGCTGAGCTCGTGGTGGAATCCTGGAACAATGGAGGCCCAGGCAGGAACGCGGGAGTCGATGATCGATAATGGAGAAGACGTACAGGCGCAGGAAAAGACAGAGGAGGAGACATTGAGGGAGTCGCTCTCTGCGATTGATCGCCAATATGCTGCGCAACCCAATGTCGAGCGGCGCATACATATCGTGGGCACGGGGAGTATTGGCAAGCTTGTTGCGCATTCTTTGCGGGGCATACCCAATCCACCGCCTGTCACTCTGATCTTTCATCGGTACAAAGTCTTGCATGCGTGGGAGCGGAGTCCAAAGGTCATTACCGTCCAGGATGGAGAATACAAAGTCCCGAGGGATGGGTTCGACGCCGAATTTGCGCCTGGAAACGTACGCCAGCATGGTGTGGAGATCCCACACGGAACGCAAAATGTATATGAAGCGGCGGATCAGGCGGGCGTTCCACCCCATGAAATGGCCAAAGTGTTCGCAGAGCGGGAGAAGGAGGCGGCAGCACAGAAGCAAGAGGAAGACAGCACGGCGGGATATACGCCGATGATGGGTGCACACGGCAGCGAGTCGAGTGAAAGGCGTCCGTTGCCTGGCGACTACGCTGAGTCCCCCGAAATCATTCACAATCTCATCCTCACCACTAAGACGATACGGACTATCTCGGCTCTTTCACGTATTCGACATCGCTTGAATAGAGACAGCACAATCTGCTTCCTACAGAACGGCATGGGCGTTATTGACGATGTCAACGAGCAGCTCTTCCCAGATCCCGCCACGAGGCCAAACTATGTGCAAGGCATCATCTCTCACGGAGCCAACGTTCCACCCGAAATGGCTGAGCGGGACCCTTTCTTTGTAGTTCACGCTGGCCATGGGACATTGTCTCTCGGCGCCATTCCAAGGGAACCCACCACCGCCACGGCAGATCGGCCGCCAACTCCTACCGGTTTCGGGACCGACAATGATGGCCATATGAGCGAGTCTCAGATCGAAGAGTGGTCGCCAAGCGCGCGCTACATGTTGCGAACACTCACCCGCACGCCGGTCCTCTGCGCGGTGGGCTTTACCCCAATCGAGCTGCTCCAACTCCAACTCGAAAAACTCGCCGTCAACTCCATCATGAACCCTCTCACCTCACTCATCGACAACCGCAACGGCGCCCTCCTCTACAACTTCCCCCTCTCGCGCACAATGCGCCTCATGCTCGCCGAAACATCCCTCGTCATGCGCTCCCTGCCCGAGCTCCGCGGCATCCCCAACGTGCCGCACCGCTTCAGCGCCGAACGTCTCGAGACCCTCGTCGTCAGCGTGAGCAACAAGACCCGGGACAACGTGAGCAGCATGCTGGCCGATATCCGGAACGGGAACCAGACCGAGATCGAGTACATCAATGGGTATATCGTCAAGCGCGGCGAGGAGCTCGGCGTCAAGTGTGTGGTCAATTATGCCATCATGCAGACGGTGTTGGGCAAGTCTCTGATGGCGAGACGGGAGTATCAGGATTCGGTGCCCGTGGAGGGACAGCGGTCGAGGAATCATCAGGGGATTAATCCGGACTTGTAGATGTTGTACATGTAGTTCGCAATGAGAGGAGAATTCCCAAAATCATGCCCTTCTCCTTGGATTTACAAGCTGCTTGGAGCCTGGAATCTGGATGTTCTTGGGTACGCGGCGAGAATATATTTCGCTCACTGCTGCTTGAGTTCAAAATCAGTCCTCACTGCCAAGAGCTCATGGCGCGACTCTCTGCTTCATCGTATTGGCAGCAAGCGAAGGAGCCATGGCTTTGGCCCTGGGCTGCCTCCTGGCAGTTTCAGCCTTTCGAGGTCTTCTTAAGCGCCCAGGAAGTGCAGCGCCTTCGACCTCGCGACGTTGAACTCTCCAAGTCAACTCTTTCGTTTAGCCATTAATGAAATTCTTCTTTGTACATACGGCCAACATTCAACAACGACACTATACCCATACCCTTGCTACTGAGGCACAGACAGACCACGCGATATACAATGACCTCGGCAGCGACTCATGCCCTCCCTGCTGGTACAGGCACTTACCCTCCGATAGAAATAAATGCAGAGCGACAGATACGAGTCCTCTCTCTGGCGCCCTCGATGTCGATCGACAGACATCCCGCAATATATGGCGAGCTATCTATTGTTGATCTCCCTACTTCCTCGTCTTCTCGGCACGGAAGTGGAAGCAGTTCTGTCCTCGACTTCGACGCACTGTCTTACGCCTGGGGCTCGAAGGTCGGACAAGTTCCTATATACTTGAACGGCAGCAAGGGGCATATTTTGGTCACCATGAATCCCTATTTTGCCTTGAGATCACTTCGGTTCAGGAAGTGGCCCAGGGACATATGGATCGATCAGATATGCATCAACCAGGCAAATATGCAGGAACGCAATCGGCAAATTAGGCTTATGGAAACAATCTACCGCTCGGCATCTCAAGTGGTTGTATGGCTAGGGTACGGTCGAGGTGGAAAGTGAGTCATTCCAGACATGCCCCTCAACTATATGTGGCCACTTGGCTCTGACCAGATCAAAGGCTTTCATATAGCAGAGAAGACGACCTCCAAGTCCTCATGAAGGAGACCTCGCATTCTTGGTGGGAGCGAACATGGGTCAGTACAGCCGCCATCCCGCTTGCCCTTCGACATGTTGATGAGTCTGATTGCAGATTGTACAAGAAGTTGCCCTTGCCAGAAGAGATCCTTTGGTAATGTTCGACTACCACATCTCCGACTGGCAGTGGCTGGTCAGTGGTGGGAGGTACGCTCGCAAAGACGTATTGGCCTCATCCGCACATTCGTTTCGGGAAGGGCACTTCCACTCCGCAAGTGACAAAACTTTCCTTTCAGTTTTAGGCACAGTGCGACGGACGACATCCACAGATCCCCGAGACAAAGTGTACGCTGTTCTCAGTCTCGTAGACTCGTCTATTCGGTCATATATCAGGCCCGATTACAGCAAGTCCGTCGCCGAAGTCTTTGCAGAGGCTACGCACGCATCGATTGCCGCAAGCGGAACGTTGGACCTTTTACTGTTCTCTTGCAAGTCCATCACAGGGAAGGAGAGATTGCCGCCGGTACCTTCGTGGGCTTTCGACTTTGGTGCAGAAGACGTGCGCTTTTGGAGCAAGTGTTCAACGCCCGTCGTTTCGCGATTCAAGCCGCACTCCGAGGTGCTGAACTGCCGTCCTTTTGGATACACAAGTATGTGTACGTCACGACTGTCACAATGGACTGTTGATTGTAAGAGGTAGAATGCTCGACAGGATAGAACCCACGCCATGGGAAACGACGAGGTTGCCTTTAGAGGGTCTCAACATCGTGGACACAGAGGAAGATGGACGTACGAAAGCTCCTCTGACGTTCTCCTGCTGGACTGATGCAATTGCACACCTCACCTTCAACTTTCCCTACGAGGCCCTCCTGAATCCGAACAAACCCACCACTGCCCATGCGGCTGTGCTCAAATGTCTTCGTCAGTTCTTCTCCGAAGCTCCAGACTCTCGCCACGCCATATGTCAGCTTTTCGACGAATGGCACAGTGTCCTCCGCAGCCGACACAACCTCGAGCCTCCACAACCAGACCAAAAGCCACTCGATCTCGAACGCTGGCTTCAGTACTTGCAGCTCTCCATCTTCATTACAAAGTCCGGGTTTGTGGGTTTCGGGCATTCGTCCTCGTATATTGAGCCTCAGATCTTTTCACCAAATGGAGGCCTCGCGCCCGTGGTTTGGGCAGCTCCTACGCATTCGCAGCGAATCATGGACTACCAAGGCAGCAAGACGTGGCAGCTTTGCGGCTTTGCGCATGTTAACGGGATCATGGGAGGGGAGTTGCAGGCTCCCGGGATGGCCGAGAGAATAGACGAGGTTGATGTTGTACTGGTCTGATCAGCGCCGGGAGATAGAATGCTTTGCGAGAAGATGGAAGCTATCATTAGATCAAGAGAAGATATCAGCACTATCTCATTAACTTAGCAACTTGGACGTTTCGATAGTCAGCATTATTTTCAATTTTCTCTCCACTCCTCCTCTCAAACCTTCTCCTCAGCAGAATGCTCCACCCTCTCCGGCGAATGATCCTCCATCTTATGCTTCTTCAGATCCAGCTCGCCATGCTCCAATGCGACAGCCCTACGATACTCGACCTTGGTCTTCCAGGCCGGGGTGCCGATATACTTGGGCCCGTTGGGATCCTCGAAGATCTCCGCGACTTCTTCCAGCGTCTTGCCGGCGGTCTCGGGGAAGGCGATTATAACGTGGATGAGCATGCAGAGGCAGAAGACGCCGAAGACGATGTAGGTCTTCCAGCGGATGTTGACGAAGGAGGGGGGGACGAAGGCGCCGAGGGCGGTATTGAAGGCCCAGTTGGCGGATGTGGAGAGGGCGACGGCTTTGCCGCGGACGCGGAGAGGGTAGAGTTCTGGTGGGTAGACCCAGGAGACCTGGTGGGAATGTCAGTGTCGTTCGTGTGCTGTGCTATGTTGTTGTACTTACCGGTCCCCAAGTTGGCGCAAAGCTGGCGACGAAGAGATATGTGCAGGCGATGAGGCCCTTGGCTGGTGCGCCGGTCAGACGCATGCTGACAGCTGCGATTCCGTCAACGCCTCCCTCGACGACTTCTCCATGGGCGGCGAGGATGCCTGCGTTGGCGAACATCCATGTCATCATCAGAGTAGCACCGACGATCATGGTTGGGCGGCGACCCCAGCGATCGAGCCAGATCAATGCCGGCACTGTCATCAGGACGTTGATGATGTATTGAATAGACGAAGCCAGGAGGTTTGCATTGCCGGAGTAGCCAGCCATGGAGAAGACGTAGGTGATGTAGTACACTGAATGAAGTCAGCCTTGTGCTAGGATTCTGTTTGGAAAGGACCGACTTACTCATCACGTTCATTCCGGTAAGCTGAGACCAGATCTGGGTAAATACACCAATATGAGTGCGGTTGATGAGCTTGGGCGTGAGCAGCTCCCAGTACGTGACATCGGCATTGCGTGCCTCGAACTCGGCCATCTCGCGAATGTCGCTCAGCTCTTGCTGGACCAGTGGGCTATCGGGGTTGCCTTTGCCGTGTACGAGAGTCAACACAGAATGGCAGTCTTCCCAGCGGTCCTTGCGGGCCAGCCAACGTGGTGACTCTGGCAAGAACATCATGGCGAAGAAGAGGAGCACGGCCGGGAGCATCTGGAGACCCCATGGAATGCGAAAGGCGCTGGTGGAATAGGTGGTTGGGGTGTCGCCACCAACGAAGGAAGCGCCGTACGAGATGTAGTAGAGAATCAGAATGCCCCATGTGATAGCCCATTGCTGGAAGGCGACCAGTCGACCTCGCTTGGAAGGTGGTGCGATCTCAGAGACATAGACTGGAACTTGCGCAGATTCAATACCCACGCAGAAGCCATTGATTATACGGCCGGCGATGAGCATGCCAATGTTCTGCGAGGCACAGATGATAGTGGAGCCAATAACCCAGATGATACAGCCGATCATGATGGACTTCTTGCGACCGAAGATGTCAGACAGATAGCCAGAGACAAGAGCACCGAGCCAAGACCCAGCTGGCATGGCAGCTGTAATGCCACCTTGAACGGAAGCCGTTGGTCCAGAGCATTCATCTTGCCTTCCAGGGTAGCCAGGACCATTTGGACCTTGGTTGAAGTAGCAGAGATAGGCTGGAGTGCTAATGATGGCGCTCATAGAAGAAATGTCGAAACCTGTAATGGTCAGTATGCGACTTTGCAAGCCAAGACGCTGCATCACCCACCGAACAGACCGCCGCCAATGACGGCCACGGCCGTGATCACGTAGATGTTGCCAATCTTGAAGCCCATGGTGGCTGTTGTCGACAAGGTTTGGGAAGAGAGTCAAGTACAATCACCCAGTAGAAGGGAAGACGGGGTCTGGGGAAGTTGGACGGGCGACGGGCGCATATCAATTATGAATCCCTTGCTTCACCGCAGCTCGCATTTGTGCTGTCGTCCAGCGTGACCCCTCCACCATGCCGATTTCCGAGCTGGTACTGATGATCGTGCCAGTCAATGTACAGAACCTCAAACGATTCGTACAGAACAAGGCCCCTCTCCACACCGGGAGGATGCCAGTCCATATCACCTGCAGACAGCCACTGACAGCGTGGCCGCTTGGGGCCTTTGTTTCAGCAAAGGGCGGGCTTTGATTGCAGGGCCAAGATGCCAACCAACAAGGCCAATCGCTGCCAAGTAGCTAACTGGTCGCCGAGAGGGCGTAGCGAAGTGTTGCTCGTGGCGTCGAATCCTTTGCGGGGTTTGCGAAGTGTAGCATCGCGTGAGGTACGAGTATCCCTGTACTGCTGCAGGGAGAAGCTGCCCGTCCTCCACTCAATTCGTCCGTTCAGGGCCAGAAGCAGGACCATCGTGTAGACGGCCTGGTGGAGGATGGCGGCAAACCAAGCCCGATGCAGGCCCTGCTGGGCCACAAGTCTGGCACATGGCGTGCACGAGAGGAGTCAGCATGAACAAGTTGGAGGAGGAATTCTGGGGAAGTGGGGTCCTGTCTTCTCATTGGTCATCACCGCGGGAATGGAGTCTCGGCACGGCTCTCTTGGCACCGTCAGAAGTCAAAGCCAACCTCATCGCCTGCTGGCCTGAATGCCTTCACCAGCGCAACAGTCGTACGGGGGCTGAAAACAGCGCGCTGCTGTGCCTCCAAGCGTTGCACAACTCGTGCAGCTGGGAGCTCTCTCTCCCGAAATCGTTCAGCGGCATGTCGACGCCGATCCTGCCTCTTTCGATCCAACACACGATATGTACTCAGGTATCTCTTCTGTTTCGAGCATGGTGCAAGGCCTCAAAAGCTGGACCTCCCATCGATTATGCTTCGCTCCTACCGACAGCTGAGCACGCGCCGCAAGGTTGCTGAAGAGCTAGAAAACGACAAGCCTTGTGCTTCAGCGAATGAAGCACCCAAGCCACGCGAGGAATGCACATACAGCACACCGTCTGCTGTGCGCGGAGCAGGAAGTATTACTCAGGGCCATGCAACTAACTCCTTCATTCAATAAGACGTACCTTGGGACCAGAACTTCACGACAGTCCCCGAGGAAGACTCCACTCGGCAATGCGGCACGACGTGCTCATGACTCCGAGGCAGGTATTGGAAGAAGTCCTTACACGTTCAATGATCTCGACTGATGGTCCTTACTTTAATGCGATATCACAGACAGTCGCGTGGTTGTAGATGCGCCAATATGCAAGCAGTACAAGTGTGCACTCCACGTGGACTCTTTGGAACCGTGCGGCAGTAGTGGTGCAACTTGGGGAAGCGGGAAGTGTCGAGGATGCCTCAACTGGTACTGTCTCAAGACAGTCACAGTCCAATCAGAGCTTCGAGTCAAGTCGGATTCACTCTGCCGACATTCGAAGTCCATGGTCAGATACCCGACCGTGTACTCATCGACTTTGCATGCAGAGTCAAGCCTCGGTTGATCCACAGCCATGCGGCCAATTTTCTTGCCAACTAAAACGAAATTTGGACGGCTTCTCTTGTGAAACTGTAGAGCGACTCGCTGAGCGCCAGAGATCTGTTGATGCGATCTTGAAGTGCTTGTCGGGGACCAAGACTTTCTGCAGTCAACGAAGACTTGACAGTCCTCAAGCTCAAGTGCTTGTAGTAGCACCTCTAGGCATATCCCAACTCAACCCCCGAGAGTTCTGCGTCTGGAATCAATGGCACTTTTTATGAAGATGAGTATTTCCCCCTGCTCTGGCGACTCCATATCTGCTTCCTCCTTACAACAAGCTGAAGCACAATCAAAGTCTTGATAGAGCTGACCTGCTGATCTTCGTGTACAGATGGAAATGGTCCCCTGGTCCTCGAGACGTTTGGTACAACGACATTGTTGAAATCGCCGACAGACTATTGTTCATCCAATGGACAGAGCTGATCTACGAACCAAGATTGTAGGGCTATTGTAGATTGTCCAACTAATCTCAATGGTATCTTCTAGCCGCGACAACTGCCTTGGTATGTTGACTCCTGAAGTAGACGACGTTACCGCTCATTGAAGGCGTTGATCAGATCAAGCGACCTTTCCTTCATGGCATCAGCATTTCCCCTCACAGATCCAGTGTACTAGATCAGCCTTGAAATTCGAGTTGGGTCTCACTCTTCAATTTCCTCACTGCTCTTTCAGGGCGGCAAAGGAGCAGAGCACACTTCTTTCCAAACTGGACTTTTGGCCCCAAAGGCTTCTACAATTCTTTCGACCCTATACTTCGCCCAACGACTTTGATGGCTCGAGTTCGATATCTTGCTCAATGGCCATTGCAATCGTTTGCCCTCGTCGTGCTGTGGGTCTTGACAGAACTATCAACTCAGACCTACGTGGCCAGCCGGAGAATGATTTCTCCGACCATTTTTACCTCCGGCGTCAACTTTCTGATACTCTCCCTGTATCGTTACGCTCTCGCGAGGTCATAGAGCGATTTGGAAACAGTCCGCCATTGGGCCTCATCCTCAGTAAGCGCGCCGGGAATAACCGGTTTCGTCATACTTATATCCACATCTGGTGACGTGCTATCTCCTACCTACCGCGTAATCAGCAGCCTTACTGTCCACAACCCAAGTCGCTTCAGCCAAGCATTGGAGACTTCATCATTTCATTTGTTCCCGATTTAGTGAACGTTCAGTCAAGACTCAAAGACCTCAGCGTTTCCATCATGCCTAACTCGAAAGATAAATTGTCCGGCAAGAAGATTATTGTTGTTGGTGGAAGTTCTGGGTCAGTACACTCCCAAATTCAGAACTTGATAGAATAACACTGACTTAGTAGAATCGGCGCGGGTGCCGCTGCTGCACTGCTCGAACATGGCGCTCACGTCACCATAATCTCCTCATCAGAGGAGAACCTGAAGGTTGCATTACAGAGGCTCAACAGCCCCAATGTCACAGGCGAGGTTGGAAATGTCCGCGACGGGGCGGCTTACACCGCTGTCCTCCAGCGCCTGGCCCCTGTCGACCACATTGTCTACTCGAGCGTCGACAAGATCATCCGTGGCGCTATCGCGGAGGCAGATCTAGACGAAGCGAAGCATTACTTTGGCGTCAAATTTTGGGGTTCGGCGTTGACGGGCAAAAGTAAGTGCTCAAAGAGGTTTGGCCGAACGATTCGTTGACCGCAAAATCTTCTAGTCGTCTCGAAGCACGATATCATTCGACCAGGGGGATCGTTGACGCTTACTTCGGGTACTGGAGCTATCAAACCGGGTACTACAGCCTCCATAGGAGGCTCGCTCAATGCGGGTCTATTCACGATGACACAGGGACTAGCGAATGAGTTGATACCGAAAAAGATTCGGGTCAATTGTAAGCAATGCAACAGAACGGCTGTGGAGCGATCATTCGACTAATGCGGACAGGTGTTGTTCCCGGCGTAGTTCAAACAGAGTTGTGGGACAAGATGGGCCAGTCGAAAGAACAGCAAGTCGAGACATTCAAGAAAGTCGGAGACAGTCTGCCTGTAGGCTTTGTGGCTACGCCTGAAGATGTAAGACAATCATAGTGTGAAATTGTGCCTGAGAAGAAGCTGACATTACGGCAGATAGCAGAGGCTTACTTATACTGCGTAAGTCACTCATTGCTCGAAGTGAAATCATCACTGACAAAAGCGCAGGTTCGAGCCGATTATGCCAATGGCACGCTCATTACTATCGACGGAGGTACGTCCATATTCATAGAACTCACCAATCGCATGCTAATATGAGTAGGGGGCATCTTGTAGAGTTGTGTTGCAACCGTGGAGGAGTATGCAGACTCATATTCAAGGCTGTTCAATTACATAGGCCTCCTTTCAGGAATATGAACACTCACACCATGATATTGTAGCCATGGTAGAGTCTTCAGGCTTCTCTTTACCCGTCCTCCGATGCGAAATAGTAAGCCTCGCATCGAGCGACATGAGTCGCCGATACCCCTCAGAGAAAGGAGATAGTTTAAGTAGAAAGTGAACGTATAAAGTGCGAATTGTTCGAGACAGTCATGAAACTTCGACAAAGATGTTCAATTACTGCACATCAAAGCGCAGGTATCCGCAGAAAGGGGCAACAGAGTGCGGCGTGGTCAGTCTGAATCGAAGTCGAAAAGCCAGTCGATCCCAGCGTCGGAGTTGATCTACTCCATTCGTTGCCAATGAAGGCTGTGCATCACCTAAAGCCTATCTCAAGATGTATTCTCTCTAATGTCCGCCGCTAGTAAAGAAACGCGCGTTGTGCAATGCTCAATGGCTTGGATAGTGTGAGGTTCAAAGTCTATCCAGGCTCAGTTAAGCATTTAAGATGAGCCTGGCGCCATCAATGAGCCCGCCATAACTCATCCATCAACCTACAAGCAGAGTACAGCAACATGATGCTCCTCAACTGTACCGTCTCAGCTTTCCTGGCCGTTGTCATTGTTCGTGCTCAGAATGCTTCCATTTCTGTCTTGATCAACCCTCTCGAACGGTACTCGAATGACTACAACCTGCCCAACCAGTCGTTCCCCGGGCTGCAGTCGAACTTTCGTCCTCCGATTGACAGCGGTGAGGAGACTTATGTTGGTACTGGACGTCTCCGTGGTCGAAGGGCATTGATCACTGGTGGCGACTCTGGGATAGGTGAGAGCAGGTCCATGGCATCCGAGACGAAGATCCACCAGCTGAAAGTCAACCAGGCCGAGCAGTTGCCATTGCCTTTGCTCGCGAGGGAGCAGATGTCGCCATCAACTATCTCTCACAAGAGCAGCCAGACGCAGATGTGGTCCAATCGCTCGTGGAAGCCGAAGGCAGAAACTTCTTCGCCATCCCAGGAGACCTCCTTAATGAGACTTTCTGCACTGAATTGATTTCTTCTGCTGCTGAAAGCCTCGGAGGGCTCGACATCCTCGTCCACAATGCCGGGTACGCAAGGAACGAGTTCGATATCAGGAACCATTCGACGGAGCAGTTTGATCGAACCTTCCGCACGAATGTTTACGCTGGTTTTTTCCTCACCCGGGCTGCCGCTCGAATTATGCTGCCTGGCTCCAGCATCATCTATACCGTCTCAGGCGTGGCTCCCCGGGGTGTGAATTACCTCATCGACTATGCAGCCACGAAGGCAGCGTTGGTATCGTTCGTCCGATCGTTGTCTATTCAGCTCGCTCCACTGGCAATCCGGGTACGTCCTTTCTTGCTTGCTTTTGCATGCTTGTGACTGAAAAGCTAAAACTCCTGGTAGATCAACGCTGTTGCTCCAGCCATAACTTGGTCGAACTTCGATTCATCTCAAGGCTGGAATACCTCCGCTGTAAGGAACATTGGCGCCGGTAGGCCTTGGAGAAGAGCTGCTCAGCCTGTGGAGATGGCGCCGCTGTATGTCACTCTGGCGGAGAGCATCAACAGCTTCACTTCCGGAAGTGTCTTTGCAGCCGATGGAGGCTTTGGGTCCTTCTAGAGATGTGCGTCAAGAAGAGGTCGGAACTGCCTGTACACACTTGCCGCGAGATGTTGGCGCCAGGTCAGGTGTTATATAAGGAGGCATAAAGACAGAAGATGGTATCCGGTAGATGTTCCCATTGCATTTGAGCTTGTTGCATGCAGTCGTCCAGTGGTTTTTGTTGCTTGTCAGATGCGAAAGATTGATTGCTGTCGCCCCATTCGAAGAAGGAAGTCGGGAAATATCTCAGCACCGGCGCACTTCTCAGACCGTTGCTGACTTCACCTCCACCTACCTCCCTTGCCGCCATCTTCCTCTCCCTCTCTAGCACTACCAACCCACCTTCAACAAGCTGAGAGCTATGAATCAGGATATCTTCGACTCTCTCTCCAACTCGGATAACAGTGCGTTGTGTATCAGGATCTTCGACAAGCTGTGCCTCGCGATGCAAACGATCTGCAAGCAACATTCAACGGCATCCAACGGTCCCCCTGGGGCGAGGACCACGCTACAGACCCTCATCATGGCCAAGACGAGATCGTAGTGCTGACTTATGAGTGTACGAGCCAGGCGTCAGCGCATCAAATACCGAGTGTACATCCAAAGGTGATGGAATGTTCCCAGAAACCCAATCCAGAAGTCTTCAGACGAACGCTGCGAACGTTGCTCTGCCAGCGTAGACTTGCTCTCCACCGGCATCCTCACGATTCAGGAAAATGCAACGACCGGTGTCTATCACGTACAGTAGCCTGTCTGGGTTCGTATACATCTTCAAACGACCACGAAATCATTTCGCGACATTACTGCTCGACGCCACGTTTGCTACTTTTGGGGACAAATAGATGGGCTTCTGATGAGTCGCAGGCACGAATAGGATGCGTCCTCTACTCGGGGGAATTATAGGCAGGTCGTCGCTTGCTGTTGCCAACCTCCCTTCTGTAAGTTTCTTCTACCTCTCTCTTGTACGCTATTGCACTGTCCTCGTCTGCAGCCTCTTTCGCAACGCCAACTCTTGTGACTCGTTGATTTCGTTTCATTCAAACATGCAGTTCTTAGTCCTAGCTATTGCCTCTTTGGCCGCCGCCAGCCCTCTGGTTCAGGATCGCGATGCAGGCGAGCCGTCCAAGTACAAATTGGCTCTCCCAACACTGAAGCCAGAAAGAATCAGACACTACGGCGAATACTTCCGTTGTCGAGGCCTCTACTGCTGCTGCAATCGCTACCGGTCTGCCTCTTCTCAATCTTTCCAGCTCCAAGGCTGAGCCGACGACCACAAAGGCCAAAGCCGTCGAGGCCGCGCCAACGTCCTGGTCCACGACTTCCAGCAACGTTGAGCCAACGACCACAAATGCCAAAGTCGCCAAGGCAGTCACCCCCACCACTCTCGCTACGTCCACTCTGAACGCAACTACTTGGAGCTCATCCACGTGGACTTCCACTACATGGACGTCGACCTCGACGGACAGCACCGCCGATGCAAGTACCAGTGCAAGCGATGCTCCTGTCTGTCCTGCCGTCTACGCTGCCCAGTGCTGCGAGACCGATGTTCTTGGTGGTCCTGCGGCTTTGACTTGCGTTTCGCGTACGTTGTCGCAGCAATGCCAATTTTCGTGATGATGGCACTGACATCAACGGCTTAGCTGACGATACACCGACCTCGAAAGACAACTTCTACGACCAGTGCCATGCGATCGGAATGACGGCCAATTGCTGTCTGCTACCAATGGTACGTGGGGTCAAGTTGTCGATTGCTCCGAGTGTGATGCTAACATCGAATGCCTAGGGCGGAGACTCTCTCATCTGCAATATGCCATAAGCGAAAGTCATCAAGGCTGCTGGGCAGGGACTACTACAAAGACTTAATCATTCGTGCGTTCTTCACTTATGTTCTCCGATTCCTTAGCTTGTATTATAGCTTTGTGCAGCTTAATTCATGTTGACTTTCAGGATCGAGAGTAACGCCGGACACTGTGGGCTGGATAGCGAGTCTTTCCTCCATGTTTTACTAACAAGCTTGCCATCCATTCGCTCTCGTCAACCCTAGCACGCTGTTTGGCATTCCTCTTCTTCCCACGGCAATAATCTTACTAATTTCTCATCCAGGCTTGGCTTATCTCACGACAATCGTTGTTATGTCCAGGCGTTTGGGACCATGTCATACTCTAAAATCCGCAAATCCGAGATACGAGTACGGTGCAGGTGCTTCGCACAACTTGTGCTTGTCTATGCAAGTTGACTGCGTTGTATAAGATAATACAAGGAGTTAGACAGCAGGACTGCAAAACACATCAAGTCAAGCCTTCCTTGAATCACAACATCGTCTCGACATGAACCGAATCCAGAGAGTCGCCATTGTAGGGGCCGGCGGTCGCCTGGGAAGCTTTGTGATCGATGAGTTAATCGCCTCGGATCTCTTCACTGTCACTGCAATCAGACGTCCAGAGAGCAAAAGCCAACTGCCACCTGGCATTCCTGAAGTAGAGATAGTCAACTACAGCGACAAGTCTGCCGTCGTCGACGCCCTTCGAGGCCAAGATGCGCTTGTCATCACTCTGAACTTCTTTGCAGCCCCTGAGTCCCAGAAGCAGCTCGTAGACGCCGCCGTCGAAGCTGGAGTCAAGTTCATTATGCCGAACGAATGGGCTTTTCCTGGAGCAGATGGGAAGCTCGGCAAGGATATTGGCATGGGACTGGGAGTCGTGGCCCACCGAGAATACATTGAATCCGCTATCACTGGCAAAGACACCTCTTGGATCTCAATCACTTGCGGACCGTGGTACGAGTTCTCGCTCGTGTGTGGCTTCGACTGCAGCTCTTCCGCACGGTTTGGTTTCGATTTTGATGCGAAGACCGTTACGTTCTTCGACCATGACGGAAGGAGCAAGATTCACACGACGACTTGGAATCAAGTCGCTCGTGGGGTGCTCGCCTTGCTTTCTCTACCTATAGATTCGGGAATGGGACACGCTGGTCCCTCATTGAGCGACTTCAAGAACAGCTCAGTCCACATCGCCTCCTTTCTGATCAGTCAGCACGATATGTTCGAGTCGATACTACGACTTCGCGGCGAAAGGGTGAATGGCTGGACGATCGAAAGAGAAGATACCCAAGCACGCTTCGATCGTACAAGCAAAATGGTCGGCAATGAGGACAAGATGATCAATCTGGAAGGTATGGTGACTCGCATGTACACCCGATTCTTCTGGCCGGACGGCTCTGGGACTTTCAGCGACAAATTGGCAAACGAGCAGCTGAGTCTTCCAAACAAGGATCTTGACGACGCGACTGCGTATGCGTTGAAGTTGCTGGGTGAGAAGTCTGTCAAACTCCAGCTTTGATCTTTTGGGAGACTAGTGTAGAAGTTCAAAGCTTCCTGGTGTCACATGCAACTGAGTTCTGATTGGCTCGTTCAAACCTCCACTTTGGTGCCTGTGCCTGAAACTCAAATGCTCCTTCGCACAAACACTCTCCGGGTCAGGTCACTCTAACCACCCACTGAAGCCTGGCCTAGACTCAGCATTACGAGATGGGCTCGAGTCGTGAAAGCACTATAAAATCAGCCTCGAACCTGCACACGACAGTTTGCCTTGAACCTTCTCTCCGCACATTCCGCCACCTCACTGATTTCAACCCCACACCACTTCGCCCGACAAACAACACGCTCGCTGGCCATGTCGGAGCAATGGGATGCACTCGTTGCGCGCGCCAACGCAAAGAGAGAAGCCCAAACGATCAAGCCTGGCGAACTGCTCGGCCTCGACCGCCCGATCAGTGGCTATCCAGAGCACAGTTTCCCCGAGGTCGACGGCTCGCGACCGAGATTCCCCAATGCGATCCAGGACTGGAATGGTACGCCGTTGACTTTGCGGGAGAGGAGTATGATTGCTTTCATGAATGAGATCACCGACAAGCCGGAGTGGACGAGGAAGGTGAATGATGAGGAGATTGTGGGCAAGTGGCGGAAGGAGAGGGAGGATAAGGAGAAAGAGACTGAGCCGGAGAGGGCGTTGACTGAGAAGATGTTCGATTACGTGGGTGAAAGCGTTGATTGTCTTGGTGAGATGCTAATTGATGGCTGCAGTGTCTTCTCGAGCTTCGCGATTATGCCGAGTTCCTGGACGAGAATGGCTTCGTACCCGCCATTGATGCCGAGGCTGCAGTGTACAAATCCGACACCATCATCCCAGACGCAGTGAAAGACGAGCTCAAAGCGGCAGCTGCACCGCTTGAGGACGTCCCAGCAAAAGACAAGGACTGGCACCCGGGCTCAGACGATAAGGTGCTGGACCTCGTGCATCCATCGCTCTTCCCTCTCCTTTATGGCCGCAGCAGGATCCTGAAAGATGGGAGCGTCACCCTCGAGGACTGCGAGAAGTTCACCGGCAAGGGCGAGATCATGCCAGTTCCCGATGATAAGCATCTTGAGGTCACTTCATTCCCCGGTCTCAGCAATTGGGGTGGGCGTTTCGCAGGGGGAAAGCAGCACTTCTTCTCCAAGAAGTTTCAGTGGCTTCCATGCGAAGTCAAGTTCGGCGAAGACGAGTCTTGCAAGATCAGCAGCTACATCAACAACCTGCACCCCAAGCAACACAAGCCCCTGTATGAAGCCATCGAGAAGGTCATTGCCAAGACCATACCGATGTGGAATAAGACGTTGACTTCCACGGAGCGCATGAACTACCCGTCTCGCATCGATAGCGACAATGCGTACTGGATTGACCACGACGCCGAGCAAGACTCAAAGGATGACGATGACGAGGATGAAGACGAGGACGAGGACGAGGATGATGAAGATGAAGATGAACGACACCGGAATCGTACCCTTGTCATGCCAGAGCCCGACGATTACGCCGTCCGGAAAGACTACACGTATCCAGACTGGAATCCCGCTCCTAGTGTCGTAGACTTGCGCAAGAATTGGGCAAAGCAAGGTCTGCAAGTCATTGTCAAACTCGCCAACATCCACCTCACGCCAGAGAAGCCAACGTATGACGGCGGCTGTAAGTCAAATCTAACGCAAAGATTGAGTACCGACTAACTCTTGTCTCTCAGCATGGCACGTCGAAGGCCAACTAAACGACCACATCTGCGCCTCAGCCCTCTACTACTACTCCACCCACAACATCACCCCCTCGCACCTCTCCTTCCGCGAAGCCATCTCCGTCGAATACCTCTCCGACAAATCCTACGAACAAGACGACCACGAGCACTTCGAGCGTCTCTATGACATCCAACAGCACGGTCCCGCGATTCAAACCCTCGGCCGGATCTCCACCCCAGAGAACCGCCTCCTCACCTTCCCCAACATCCTCCAGCACCAAGTCGCTCCCTTCCAACTCGCCGACCCAACTCAACCCGGCCATCGCAAGATTCTCGCGCTCTTCCTCGTCGATCCACATACTCGCATTCCATCCAGTGCGCACGTCCCGCCGCAGCAGAAGGCGTGGTGGAGGGAGATGGTTCAATCGCTGGATCGGGTGGGGGATTTGCCGCCTGAGTTGGCAGATGCGGTGGTCGACTCAGCGGGAGATTTCCCTATTGAGTTGGAGGAGGCGAAGAAGATTCGAGAGGAATTGATGGAGGAGAGGAAGTTGTTTGTGGAGGATTGTGAGAAGAGGATGCAGGAAGAGAGTTTCAATTTCTGTGAGCATTGAGTGGGGAGAGTGTACTCAGGATGGGTTGGCGTTGTGGCAAGGAGTAATGAGGTCGACGGGTCATGAGCATCGCCTGAGCAACAGCAAGGCTACCTTGCGTGAGTTGTCGCGGAGCCGGCGAGGATCGTAAAGTCCCGAGATGGGCTTCTGAATTGCCATGCTTTTCGTCTGGTGTATGCTAAGTTATGTACACTATACAAGCGTAACAAACCACAAGAAATGATCCTGTCCGACCGCATGTCGTGAAGCTTACTACGCCCACGGTTGATTTGCTGGGTGTAAAGGCTTCGTGCCCCAGCATACTAGACTATTGAAGACGGTCAGCGTGAGCGATCTTGTTAGTCAGTCATGATCGTAGACGCACCCTTTGTGATACGCATGTATCCTCCTCGCACACGACTCTTTCCGGATTTTGGCGATCAAGATGTTGACTTCGTCCGGCGACCACCCAAGTACTCTGGTGAAAGGTGCCAGTGTGAATCCTTCGAGACCTTCGAGCCAGTTGAGACAGCAATACTACGTTTCATGTCAGCATAAGACCAAATACCCCTGGTGAGAAGATCATCATACCCTCCCAATCTCCTTCATTCTCGGGTCTTTCGGCCAGTCATTCATCGGCCTCCTCATAATCTTGGTCTCCACGTTCTCAAACCCACTCTCCCTCAACCACTTCTCATAGTCTGGGGCCATGGGGATGGTAACGCCCATCCGGTCAAACGCCTCATGCATCAACTTGCCCCACATGACCAACGCCGAATCCTCCGTCAACGTCCCATCATCGCTATACGCCCCAAACTCCAGCTCCACGAGTTGGAAACTCCCACCGGGCTTCAACGCATCCAGTACACGCTTATACAGCAGTGGATAGTCTTTGACACTGCCAATGGCGAAGCGGAGATGGATCATATTGAAGCGATTGGAGCCAAACGTCCATTCTTTGTCCCAGTCGTCGATCTCGAATTTGCAGTTCGGTGGGACCCATGCCGGTTGGACGGGTGATAGGTCTGTGCCGATGACTTCGCAGTTGGGGTAGAGGTCGGCCATGTCGATGCACCAGATTCCTGTACCGGTGCCGAGATCGAGGATTTGCTTGGGGTCTTCGACTAGTGGGCATAGGAATAGTTTGCCTTCTGTGTGTTGAGACAGAAGGTCAGCATATATCTCAGGGTCGTCTGCATTGATCTTGTCCTACCCATCTGAATGAGCTGGTTCCGATGCTCAAGGTCTTGTCTCTCCAGTTCTTTCTCGTCGTTCGGATAGCTATCGAAGACGCATGAGAACGAACACATACGAGAGTTTGTATTCGACACCTCTCACAGATATTTGCCCGCCTCGTAGCCATGATAGCGTCTGCCATGCTCATACTGGTACTTGGTCACCGCGGAGAGGACGGAGGTGCTACTGCTCGCGATGCTGGCTCGATCACCGCCAAACGTCGAATCGTGCTCATGTTCGTCGGCTTCCATTGCCTGTGGTTGTGAAGTCTGGGTGGTACGGCCCGACTTGGCGTGAAGATGCAGTGCTTGTGTGTTTGTGCCATTGTGTGTGGCAGGCACGAGGAGCGTGTCATTTTTTTCGCAAGACCCAGCGAGGTGGTCAGGCTGTCACACTATTTCAAGTGCTGGGCTCGTGGATGGAGCTGCCATGCAATCGCCATGCCACAGCTGCAGTTGCCGTGAAAGCACGCGCTAGCTTGATATGGTTAGATTCTTCCTTCGCGGGCAGCTCTGTTTTCCCCCTATCACACCAACTCGACTAATTAAGTATATGTGCTTCGCAGAAGTAGTACTTGTGTCGAAGTACCTCAACCTCGGTCGGTCAAAATGAAGTAAAGAGTATTACAATCCGCTGCAACAATTCCTCACCACGATGCAACATCACGTTGCCAATAATGCCGGAGATATGATCCTTGCTTGCACCACGGGACCGTCCAGCCCGAACGTCGTCGCTTGTTTTGCCTTCTCCACCACGACCACAGCACAGCAATATATCTCCCGTGCCGCCTACCTGCATCTTTGCGTCCAGAACAAGGGATGCCGATTTGAAGACCTTGACGCGAAGCAGGACTGTTAGATAACGGGTCTTTTCCGCGGGCGACGAAGGCCATTCCCGCACTGTGTACGCGTATGGCCTGCCATTATCGGCACATCTTGCGGTCCTTCGATCCTTGCATGCCCAAGATGCCACCCACATGCTCAAGACCACGCCGTTTGTAAGCTTATGCACCACTCCTTCCCTTCCTCTCCTAGCTGCAGCACACGACTTTCCAGGCCATCTCGAAGTGAATTGATTCGGTCCAGAACCTCCCCAATGCCTCCACTCCAATGCAAGGCCTATCAGGAGCGGCAATTTGCCCTCCCGAAGGAGAGAGCCACAGGAAAGAATGTGATCTGTAACGTCCCCAGCTCTCTGGAACCTCTTTCATCTTCCCTGCCCTCGTTCAGGCAATCCACCTAGCCAACGCAGCACTTTAATGTCCCCGTCTACCAATATGGCCATTGCCAAGGGCTGCCATTTGGTCGGCAGCGTTCCTCTTTCGGACACAGATGCAGTCTTTCGGCAATGCATGGCCGCATGCCCGGGCCGGTTCAAGCGGATTCCTGATGGAGAGACTGGCCAACGGCATCAATTCACGACTTTCCAGGCACAGGTCTTCGGTGCCTATCCGCCTATGCTGACTGAATTCATCCACAATGCGCCTATCAACACTCGGGAGTTTACGCCGGAGCAGCTTGAGGAGGGGATTGAAACGTTGAAGAAGGCCGGTATTCGAACGGGGTACGATGATGCAGCGATTGAGAGTTATGCCGTCTTCCGCAAGTTACGCGATCAAGGTGTAATCCCAAAGGGCGTGAGGTTCCAAGTATGTTTGCCAACCGTGGCGAACGTCATTCTTCCCTTCGTTCAGAGAGCGTTCCTACCGAGCGTTGAGGGTATTTACGAAGAGGCGTTGTTCCGCGCACTGAGGAGAATCCAAGACGAGATTCCGCACCACGATCTTGCCATTCAGATCGATACCGCTGCTGATACGGCGTTCTGGGAAGCCACGAACCCGGAGACGGTCAAGGAGAACTCTGGCTTGGCATGGTTTCAACCATGGTGGGAGGGCGATGTGAAACAGTACTACACCAATTATCTGCAGCGCTTCATTGCTCAGGTTGATCAGGATGTCGAGTTGGGTATTCATAACTGTTATGGTGTGTCAGCTTTACAATATGAGAAGAACCAAATCACTAACGATATTTCAGGTGACATGGACCACCGTCATTGGCACGAACCAGCTTCTCTCGCCGTTGTAGTCGAGCGTGCGCAGTGGTTCATGAAGTCGTGCGCTCACAAGATCAACTTCTTCCACTGCCCGGTCCCCAAGAGTGCTGAGGGACACATCGACGCCTATCTCGCACCACTCAAAGATCTGGTACCACTGCTCGAGGAACATGGCACGGAATTGTACCTCGGAGTCATCCACGAGAACAAGCCAGAGCTCACGAAGAAGTACGTCGAAGCTGCTCAGAAAGTCGTGCCTGAATTCGGAGTTGCAACCGAGTGTGGCGGGGGACGAATGGAATGGCCAGACTTTGAAGATACGTTGAGACTTGCGGCTCAAGTATCACAGCCCGTCATCGCCGTCGAGAAAGAGAGAGATGTGGTTCCAGGTGCTGAAGCTGAGAGGGTCACTAACGGACATGTGTTTGGCCAGGGTACTGCGGTGACAGTATGATTGAAGCATCTCGCAACACTTCGGGAGTGTAGTGAGGCGTCATGTACGTATAGGACTAGTTCTATTTTCTACTGAGTTGAGTGCAGAGTTTCCGCCAGACATGCAACCTGAGGTACTTTTCAACACCGCATTTGCTGCTTTCGAGACACCACCCGCGGAAGGATTCGAAGATGTGAGCGACCTCGTATTCTAGGCATCAACTGCAGTTACCTCTTCCATGAACTTGTTTTACTGTAATCAGGTTCAACAGTCGCTACGATGTTGTAGCGGTATATCGTCGTCGGCGGTGATCTTCAAAACCATGGACTCTTCCACCCTGGAGCGATCCGAAGTCGACCAACTGTCCCGCGAAGTGCAACGAACGGAGCGAATCGTCAACCTCATCATCGCTGCGAATGCGTTACTCGTTGCCATTGCCGTTATCCCAACATGTATCTACTGGATCATGTATCTTTGAAAAGGGAACGACTCACCTCAGATTTAAAGCGGGCAAGTCACAAGAGGCGCATGGAACTATAAGTACCTACCTGCATCCCTCAAGGCCGCAGGATTCCGTGCTGCCGACTTGCTTCCAAGCTCACCGCCAGCAAAAAGAAAGCAATTTCGAAAAGCCTCTTCAGCGCCGAAGACTATGTCGCACCCACCACGGTCACCAGTCGCACCTCTCCGCCTCACGTCAGAAGACGGACCTTCAAATTATGGGACGCTCGAGAGACAGCGGCGACAGCGGGGACAACAAGGACGACAGCAGCCACAAACTCAGAGCCAGCTTCTGATCGCCACTCAAATCTTGATCTTCATTATTCTGGTCGGACTGGGGGTGCTGGTGGTGATTGGGGCGTTTTGGGCCGTTGCGGCTGTCTTGATGGTTGGACACTGGCCGCACCTTTGATGGTCTGCGTACGACGCTGGAGGTTCATGTTCATGAGGCAGCGGGAGAGGCTCTTTGAATGTACAGCAACTCCCGACTGTCTCATGAAGGGCGATCGCGGCAATAGTGCCCGTTTGAGTTCTACCGTGCCGTACGCGAAAGATTTTGGGGCCAGGATCCAACTTTGTCGGAGCCGGTATTGATGATGTTACAAGTGCCATTTTAGCATGAGTGCCATACCGAAGCTGTTGGCAAGAAGCGACCTGGAAAATTCGATTCGCCACGGCCAAGCAATGCCTCATCTACACTGCTGTGCCGCACGAAGCCTTGACTGAGACTCCAGCGTTGTCTTACCCATTCAGATCGACTTCAGTCCTGACGAGGCTTATGGTGAAACTGAATCACCTACCTCAATGACGAAACAGCCGCCAGTCAGCAAATGAATCGAATGAAGCACGAATATCACGGAGCCACTCAGTCAAACCCCAATGCAGAGCCATATGCATCGGCGACCAAGTACGATACTCACGGCACCGTAGCATAGACTGGAAAGGCGGACGACGACATGAGCGCTCTTCAACAAAATCGTACCGTATCGCTGTCGAGATCTTGGTGAATTTTACCGCAGTTATTATGGTGCCGATTCTCGTGGAGTTTGAATTATACATTCTCCCTGTCGACTAGACGTTCGAATGGAATGATGGTTTGATCATATGAAAGTCGGGATGGTGGGACCAGGAAAGCAGCGGCTACTACCTCTGTACTGGGCCTGCATTCTGTACTGATATTCTTCAAACGTCATGTATCTAAACATGGCGAAGCAGGGCTTTTGACAGAGATCTCTTGCAGTGCTAGGAATGTTAAGGGATGTGATCAGTCACTCACATAGCATGAACGACCAAGATCGCCCGAAAATCAGTCATCGTTCATGTGATTTATATCAGTGACGATTTTGGCAATGATCAGGTTCGCACGAACTCTTTCTCGATGTTCCTCAGGCATGACTGCAGTCCAGACCTCGTGTCTGCAACTCTTCAATTGGCTATATCGTACAGCTCCCGAGGAGACCATATGTCAGCCAAGCTCGAAGGATTGCACAGCCCATGTAGGATCACTTGTGCCTGAGGTACTTGCTCTGTCTTTTTAGGCTGCTGCAGCCGATGACAATACTGCTTTGTGAAACATCTCCATCGATCATAATACCTCTCTCAACTTCAGATCGGAGAACCCAGCAATGCACGGCGGCGACGCAGGAGGAGCGGTGCATGTCGACACCGGTGGTCATGTCGCCCACGTCGACTCTGGAAGTCATTTCGCACATGCTCCGATACATCACGATCATGGGCACCATCACGGCCATGATTCCGGCCATCATCACCACAAACACCACCATCACGACGACTCCCACTACATGTATCCACCCCCTCCATACTACGCGCAGCCTGTTTACGGAACGATGTTACCGCAGCATCGAGCACGACATGTGGAAATCCAGGAGTATACATATGATGTCTCGCCGGCCGTGCAGGCGTTTCAGTTGGTGTTGATGGTGGCGATTATTGGGCTATTTGTCTTTTTGGTTATGTCGATGGCTACGGATATGAGGTTTGGAGGGCCGGGTTGGTGAGGACATCATGAATGAGAAGGTCGATGGAGGGCAGAAGATTCGTTGTGCTTTTGTCATGAGAACCATAAGGACGAAGGACTTGGCGGGTTGGGGAGGTGAAGGCCTAACGGTGTGGATATCCTTCGAGAGTCGGCGAATGTCGATAAGGAGACAAATGTTGTCGCAACTTTTTCCAGGTTGTTATGTCGATAGAATACCCAGTAACGTATTGAACAAGTTTAAAGAATTGGACCGTAGCCGTGATGAGTGTTTCTGTCTCTGTCTTTGGTCGTTGAGGGTTGGCCATTAGTTCTCACATACCGTCGGAGCTGTATGAACTCGTTAACGTTCTGCAGAAGACATACGTCCTTCTCACGATGCTGCATCAATTGACTGTGTTGGTGGGCGCCTAAATGGACGACTCCCTGTCAGCTTGGTGAGATATTCGTTGTCGTGCCACTTTGAATCTGTACACGGCTTCTGGCATTGCACGGGGTTTCAAAGCACGATACCCCTTTTCATGCTTTGGTCGATTGGTGATTTATAAACTTCAGATACAAGAAGACAGCACTTAACATAATGCACATTGACGTCTTTGAGCGTGTGTACAGTGTGGTAATGTGCTCAAGAGCTCTTGTCTTGTCGGCATCCCCTGGGGCAAGTTTATCCAAAGTGCTAATGTCTCAAATCTTCCTTAGGTCACAGAGTATAGTTTGGGTTGGTTAAAGATCATTTTAAAAGCGTTCTTGAGAGCCAACAAAACCGTTGGGAACCGTTCGGGAACAAACTTCGGGCGTCGTGAGGGCTTGGTATGTCGTTCGGCCACTTTGCCAGCGTTTGGCTGGTACGATAGCCCCCGGACCACCTGGTACTTATTCTGATCAATTCAATGAACACATTCCAACTAGATCCAAGCAGAAATCCCTCGCAGCTGTGGGCCGAAGCTCCGTGGCGTTAGCGGAAGCTAATATAAAAGTTTTGGATTTCCCCGCTTTAACGCTTACCCACGTTCCGGGCAGCTCCTATAAGGTCCTGTACCTCTTCTAATCGGTCAATTGGTCTAGTGGTATGATTCTCGCTTAGGGAATACCCTGAGTATACGCTTGCGAGAGGTGTGTAGCTGTTGAGATGATAATAATATCGAATATGGACTCACGACGTTACAGGTCCCGCGTTCAATCCGCGGATTGACCCGTTGCTTTTTGGCGTTTTGCGGATCGTTTTACGGCTATTTGTGAGCGTACGGCTTGGCTTTTAAACTTATATCTCGCTCCGTCAAGTTCTCAGCTCGGAAAATGAGCAGCAGCGGCCCAGACGATTTTTTGCCTACGAGTGGATTTGGGCCTATACCTACCACTTCAGCTACGTCACATGGACCTAAAGAGTACCCAGATATCATTTGTAGTCTTGGTCTGAGTGGTGTTGACTTGTAGCATCGTAGGAGGGAAAATTCTTTCTGGGCTTGGCAAGGCTGCGGTACTATGCCCCTTTCTGGACAGAGTATGAACGGATAACTCTTGCTTCTCCAAATGTGCTTTGCAAGAGAAGTGACGCCCTAAGCAAAAGGTGTACATCGCTGTCGCATGGCCAGATTGCTTCGGTTTCCAGATAGACTTTTCGCCCCCAAATTTCAACCTACGCACATCTCGACCCATCAACGACTCGCAGAACAACGTTGCATTCGACATGCGGTCCACAGACTTCCCTGTTTCACACTGAATGTCCGTTCTGTCTATTCCAGCCATTGATTTTGATGGACAAACTGTGTGGGCGTTGAGGTGGAAGGCACGCCAACGCTGTCACGTGATGTGAGTGAATGTCTTGGCATACCCAACGTAAGCAGCCGACCATCAACAAACCCGTCAAACTTGCATCGAAACCTTCGAATCTCCACCTCTCGATGCCGCATCGGACTGGACTTAACATGTATCAGCATCATCCCAGTAAGGTGAGCGATATGCGAACACGGCTTATTCGGACGACGCAGTGGCATTGAAAAGCCGGAAAACCTGTCTGTCCACGCAAGCACAGCGTCTATTCCAGCAACGTTGCGATCACTGGCCAGCTTCGAATCCCTCGACAATTTCGCAAGGACGACCGCTCACAGTATTGAGAACATGGCTCTCCGGAAAGGAGTTTGCGTCGAGACACGAGATTACTCGTGTAACAGAAGCTACGCGATTCATCGGCTCAAGATTAGAGCTATGCAGGGAGGTCTTTCGCTACCACTTCGCAGTCCCGCCAAACGAGGGGACTTCCATCACACCGGCGCTTCATGATCACTCTGCCGCGAGGCACGTGAGGTCAGTTCGTCTTTGGTAGAGCCCCGTGCTTCGTCGGATTGGCAACCGCTGGACCGTTAGGTGGTGTGCCTTGGTGGCCGTAGCAAACGGTGCAACGCTGTAACGGGGGCAAACGGTCACTGAATACTGTTGTAGCGTCAACTCTCGACACAGCCTTGGAGAAATGTCATCCTGAAGACAACATCATGTTCTTTTAAAATATCGCAAGCAAGAACAACAATGCGCGGGTGCTTCGCAGAAAGACGCAGTTCGGCCCCACCCCTGGTCGCGATCTGCAGCACGGAAGGAATCAGGCACTCCAAAACACCACTCAGCCTGTAAGGAGACGCCCGCAAATAACTTATCCGACCTGAGGGCACTGCTTCTGGCAAGGTGCCTAATTCTAAACTTGCATACCCGGAGCCAAGATATCACTTCACAACATGGGTGCGCGGACGACTCTCACGCATACGGGGCACAGCAGCACGTTTCCCACCAGCGTGGAGCGTATCGCGTGTGCACGGCTATGTCGTGGTACCGCAGTTTGAGTCCTGCTCGTCGGCACCCCAGTCAGCAACGAGGCGGACTGCGACATATACACGTCCAGGCCGCTTGGCCCGCAGCGATGGCTTTCTCCTCGACTCTTTCGTTCGTTTTTCTCCGTTTACACTCTGGTTACTCTACACCATGGCGCAAACGCCCAGGAGCACCGTCGGTACGGTGAAGTCTTGGAACAGTCGTTACAGCAACTGGACCGACGAGTCTTATAATCTATCTAATCAGGGTCAACTCGAAGAGGTCGAACAGGCTAAGATACGACCTCAAACCAACGAAGAATTCCCCTGGCTTTCACAAGAGTTTGAACCGATTCGAGTACCCAACACCAGAACTCGAAGCCCGCCACAATGGTATCGAGAAGGACAGGAATTCAACAGAGGGACCTCACAACGGTCTCAACGAAGCCAACGCAGCCAGCGAAGCGTTCCTCGAGAGAGTATCGTTGATCTTCACTTGATCGTCTCCGATCTCGATTACTATGCCGGTGCCGTCCACGATTATCAAGCCGAAGAGGAGGCACTTTGTGAGGAGGAAGAGTTGGATGAAGAGCAAAAAGTGGGAGACCGGCCCAGCAAGCCAGGTCAGGAGGGCAGCAACTTTGGCCAGATTCAAATCATCCGCAATGCATCGAAGATGGGTAGGAACGGTACTCTCAAACGAAACCATTCGAGCAAATCGACCAAGGAAAAGGACATCAACCTCGTCACCTGGGATGGTCCTGACGATCCTGAGAATCCTAAGAACTGGACTAAGAAAAAGCGATGGCTTGCTACGATCACAGTCTCGTTGTTCACATTCATCTCGCCAGTCTCCAGTTCCATGATTGCTCCAGCCCTTGAGAAGGTTTCTGCGGAGTTGCACATTGGCAGTAAATTCGAAGGTCAGCTCGCGATGTCAGTCTTCATTCTGGGTTTCGCTCTTGGCCCGCTGTTCCTTGGACCGCTGTCAGAGCTCTTCGGCCGACGGATGATTCTCATGCTCAGCAACATGTTCTACCTGATCTTCAACCTTGCTGGTGGATTCTCTCAGAACGCTGGCGAGATCATTGCTTTCCGTTTCTTGTCTGGTCTTGGAGGTAGCGCACCCCTCGGTATTGGTGGTGGTGTGCTTGCAGATATCTGGCAACCGACAGAACGTGGACGTGCCATGGCCCTGTACTCTCTGATGCCTCTTCTGGGTCCTGCGATTGGCCCTATCGCTGGTGGTTTCATCGCACAATACTCTACCTGGCGATGGGTGTTCTGGTCGACTACCATCGGCGCGGCAATCATTCAAGTTATGGGCATCTTCTTCCTGCAAGAGACGTACGCCGCTGCCATCCTCAGCAAGAAGAAGAGGATGCTCATCAAGATCACTGGCAACAAGGATCTCCACACCGAATTCGACAACCCATCTCGCAGCTTCGCCAACCACATTGGGGTTGCATTCAAACGCCCATTCATTCTCCTCTTCACGCAACCCATCGTCCAAGTCCTAGCTCTCTACATTGGCTACGTCTACGGCGTCCTCTACCTCGTCCTGGCCTCCTTCCCACAAGTCTGGCTATCAGTCTACGACCAACAGACAGGCATCGCCGGTCTGAACTACATCTCCCTCGGCATAGGCTTCTTCATCGGCACCCAGATCGCGGCCAAATTCGCCGACCGCATCTACAAGAACCTCAAAGCGAAGAACAACGACCAAGGCCGCAGCGAGTTCCGCGTCCCGCTCATGTTCCCCGGAGCAGTCATGGTACCCATCGGTCTCATCATCTACGGCTGGAGCGCCCAGTACAAAACCCACTGGATCGTCCCCAACATCGGGACGGCGATCTTCGCGGCAGGCAACCAGCTGGTCTTCCAGAACTGCCAGACCTACCTCGTCGACTCATACACTCGCTACGCCGCCTCGGCCATCGCTGCGACAGCCGTCTTCCGATCACTGGGAGGTTTCGCCTTTCCCCTCTTTGCGCCATACATGTACCAGGCGCTTGGTTATGGCTGGGGCAATTCGACACTGGCATTCATCGGTATCGCGGTTGGATTCCCCGCGCCGTTCATTTTGTGGTGGTACGGCGAAAGCCTGCGCAAGAAGAGCACATTCGCTGCGGGATAGACGATCTCAAAAGTGACACGGGTTTTTGTTTCTTACATACAGCGCTGGAGTTTGGGGTTTGCTTTCGTTTCAAGTGGTACACAGGGACGCTTTACTTCGCTCACGGCAAGATGATGGGAGGGTGAATTCTCGTATTTTCTTGTTTTTTGCATCATGCCTAATGATCGAATCAATGGCAAATTTGTTCTCTCAGCGACCAGACTGTACAGATAGCACGCGACAGCATCAATTCATGACTTTCCTTCTACAACCCTTCTCCCCATCCACACCGCTCGAGATGTTCCAGAAATCCCCATATCTGCACCCCTCATACCCAGGGCAAGCGTGCCACGGCTCAGCCAACATCGTGGCCGATCGGGGGCACCAAAACTTGGAGCCGTCAACGCTTTGCTGTTGGGCTGTCTCGGCACTAGAGCCTGCAGGCTCAGGGAGGGAGCCGCTGCACAGCAACGCCTATTTCTCCGTTGCTGACACGGCTGATTGTCCGATGCGTGGTGATGTGTGTCTTGTACGAGGGTTGACGAGAAGCGAGATGAAGGGCTGTGTAGTGTCAGTCAGGGGTCGTTTGAGTTGTTGGATTCTTGGTTGATTAGATGTTTGCTGGGCAGGAGGCCTGTGGTCTTGGGGTCTTGGTGTTCGAGAGTAAGGCGGATACGAGCGAACCTGTGGAGTGTACCACTTCAAGACAAGTTCATTGACGAACGACACAGCGTGGTAAAGATCTATCCTGACTCCACCTTGACCCATTCTCCAAAATCTAATACACATAAGTATCAGCATTCCGATTAACAAACTCCATCTGCTCCTCCCGATAATCATCCTTGATAATGACAGGCCCACTCTCCTGATACTTGAACATAGCCTTCCCCTCGGGATCCCACGTCGGCCACTCCGGCAATCCCTCCAAGCCATGATTATTCGGGTCCTGCGAGTTGACAAACGCAATGTACGTGCTCATTAGGTTCAGCGTGTTTTTCGACAGCGCGGCGGGTACGAGGCCGAAGGAGTTTAGCACGACGTCGCTGACGTGGAAGGATCCTAGGACGGGGAGGTTTGTGAGGTTGGCGAGGAGGCCGCCGGGGAGTTGGCTGAGGAGGTAGAGCGATTGTTGTTGCTGGTAGGTGTAGGTTTTCTGTGAACCTTGACGGAGGGCGTACGTGTAGTTTAGGAGATCTCGTCGGCCCGCTTCGAAGGTGTAGTCGCCAACTGAGGATGCGACTCGCTTGCACTGAGGTCCTATGGCGTTGGCGTCGCCTGTGTCGTACGGAGAGCCGTCTGCCGGGTCTTGGGAGTAGAGGGATGTGAAGGCTTGGATTTGCTCCGGTGTCAGGTCTTGGAAGAAGTTTTGCTTCCCTATGATGAGATTGTCAGCTTGCAAGCATTCTAACGTTCACGATTGATATTGACTTACAGAATGATTGAAAGTCGGCGTCGTCGGTAATGTTCAGTTGCGGCACCACTGAAAATAACGTACCTTCATCCTTCATGTCTCCAATGATGTATGGAATATTCGCAACCTTGCCCTCACGTAGAAGCCGATGCGGGGAGTCGACAAGATACTTCCCATCCGGCCTTGGATACCACGGAACTGACGTACTGCTGTACGTGAAGAAGTTTGGAATCTGCTGGACACAATTGTAGAACTTGTTGTAGTCCACGCTTCGAAGGCAGCCCAGCTTATCCCCTGTCCCACATCCGGTACAGCTAGCCATGAAGTCGAATGTGGGTTGCTTGTGATGATAATCTCTAAACTTGCCGATTCCTCCTGAGGCCATGATCGCTGCGTGGAAAAGGCCGTCCGGATTGCCGTCATTCAGGACCATGTGCGTGGCGATAGACATGGAGCCCGCGCTCTCGCCGAAGAGTGTAACACGAGACTTATCACCCCCGAAAATCTCGATATAGTTCTGAATCCATTCCATAGCAGTACGTTGGTCTTTGAGATGGAGGTTGGATACGCCAGCGTCTGTGATCTCTTGCGAAGCTAGTCCACCGAAAGCGTTGACACGGTAGTTTGCTGATACAAAAACGATCGGCTGGCCCATTTCGACAGATCGTTGGACAAGTCTGGCACCTTGATAGATCAGTCCTTGAACGGCGGTGGCTTCAGAGCCAAGAGAAGCGCTTGAGCCGAGTTCGAAGCCGCCCTGTAACAGCATTAGCCCTTCGTGATCTGGCTCCTGGGAACGAAATACGGTAGCTCACTCCAAAGATCCACATCATGACAGGCAATCACTGGTACTGTTCACACCCTCTGGAATTTGCACGTTGATGGTCAAGCAGTCCTCGCCTTGCTGGCTCACAGGCGCAAACGCAACCTGCTCCACTGCCCCCAATAGACCTCCCAGTTCTTGGTTGAGAGCAATGAGCTCTTGCTGCGGGCACGCTTTGCCATAATTGGCGGCATCCTGGATACCAGAAAGTTTGTCGGCCGCAGAGATCAAAGTCGGATTCTCCAAGCGGCCTGCTTTGGCAAAGGGCATTCCTAGAAAGCTCGAAACGCCAGAGAAGGCACGGTTGCCTCTGAATGTGCCATAGTCGAGGGTCACCTCAGGGTCTGAACCCGGAAGTAGACCGCCCAGTTGCGGAAGAGCAGAAATGAGTGCTGCTAAGCACAATGTGAGGATGGAGAGAATGAACATCTTGAAGACGCAGCGCTCGCAAGAAGACTAAAGAAAACAGAAAGAAAGAGAGAGACCAGACTGATCCACTTGGAGATACTAGGACACGTTCCGCCTCCGCATGGAGTGCGATCCTATAGCTTAGCCATGTGTAGATGATCGACAACGGCATTCGTACATGGCAATGGAGCAGTTCGCCGACGGACAGTGATGGATCGATGGGCATGGTGGTCCAGAAGGATCGAGCCTATTGTCATCCTGTCAAATCAGTAGCGCAATGTCGGACTCACTACCTGGGGACATGCAATGAAATTAGATGCGCTGGAGATCAATCTTCGTCAGTCATATCCCAATGGTTGCACAATGAACTCGAGTACGTACCCAACCACGACCTTGGACAACGACCTTCCTTTCTGAATCAATGCCGTCTTAATCAGACCCGAGGCAAATGGGCGTCATTACGAGGTGAAGAGATACTCGAAGCTAATGCAGCTGGTGGTGAGCCTAAAGGAGGACAAAAGAAAAGAGCTGTACAAGATGGAATACCACCAACATTAACAATATCTGCTCTTCATCCTAGCCAACCGTCAAGATCTTCTGTTACTCTCGAATGGGCATCACGATCATTTACCCGTTGCTTGTTTTGCTGTTGCGATTATGTATTCAAGGGAAGCAACATCCAGGTGAGGTGAAGGTCTCGATCCAACTTCGGCTCGGCAATCCGAGAGTTTGCGCTAGGGTCATCGGAAGTACAGTCATCGGTATAGGAATTGCCGACCCGACCATCTCGACTCCTGGAGCATCCTTTCCTCTGACCAAAACATCAACCACAATCGAAACGAAAGGTATACCCTATCAGCCATATCTCTTACATAAAGCCCAGGCTTCTACCGCTCACTGGAAATAATTCCTCTCAATGTCCTCCAAGAGCCCTTCCCTTCCCGCCATCCACCCCAATTCCTCCCTCGTCTTCGTACTCCTCACAAAATTATCCCTCCCAACAAGACCCGCAAAGAACCCCAACAACCGCCCAATCTCCTCCTGCGACTTCCCCTCCAGCGGCAACCCCATCCTCTTCCCAATTCCCTCCATCAAACCCTTCAAATCCACCCCCTCCTCCGCAACACCATGATACACCTTCCCAGGTTTCCCTTTCTCCAGGACGAGACGGAAAAGCGCCGCAGCATCCCGACGATGAACAGCAGGCCATCGATATGGCCCTCCCGAATTCAGATACGCCACGAACCCATTCTTCCTTGCAAGATCCCCTAGCATGGGCACGAACCCCTTATCCTCCTCTCCATGCACTACAGGCGCCAAGCGGACTACACACCCTCTCACGCCCAGCTCGCTACTGAGATTCTTAATCAGATCCTCGGACTGCGCGCGCACAGCTAGGAATCCCTCTCTGTCTACCTCCGTCGCCTCGTCTACGCCGTCGGCACGATCAGGAAGTAGCAGCGTCCCGCTCGTCATCACGAGCGGTTTCCCGCTCCCCTTCAACGCCTCAGCCATCGTTTGGATCGCGGTGCGGTCGATAGAGCAGGCGCGCGGGAAGTCGGAGAAGTCCATTGTGAAGGCGAGGTGGACGACTCCATCTACTTTGTGCTCTGGTGCGAGGGCCCGCGTGAGGCTGGGAAGGTCTTCGATGTCGCCCCAATGGATTTCTGCGCCGAGAGCTTTGACTGTCGAGGCGGACGTCTCGCTGCGACAGAGGCCGACGACGGTATGGCCATGAGAGATAAGTTCGGTCGTCACGGCTCGACCGACGAAGCCTGCGGCGCCGGTGATGAAAACTTTCATGGCTGGCGGGGAGGTACAGGTGAAAGTCGTTTTCGAGTTTCTGTAAGTCTGCGGCAACCTGCTTCAGATCACTTACCTATACATTTGATTTTGAGCAGTCGACGGATATACCTATATTGTCCATCTACTTTCGAGAGGGATCAACCCTAACACGGGCCATCTCCATCGGTGTCGCGCACAACTCCAGCCCAAAAGCCATTGTGAAAGCCGCACTGCTATAAAGCCCGCTTGTCTCCGGGCTTTTGATTGAACATAGCACGGTCGTCTCATGAGTGCGAATAGAGATCACAGGGAGACTGAATGGAGAAAGGAGACAAATGGCCAGATCTCCGTATAAGTAAGTCAGTTTTTCCTGCGACGTGATATCAATGCAATTGCAACATCATCTTGCCATCCCCATTCTACAGTGACATCCACCGCCATGGATCCAGAAGTCGAAGAGGTATGCATGCATTCATATCACTTCTTTTCCTTCAAAACCAAGCCTGCCTTCACTAAGCATCCACGACCCAATCCAGTACCTCACCACCCACCCCCAAACCAACAGCCCCCTCCCAACCGACATCCACACCTTCCGCAGCATCTCCCACGCCCTCGAAACCACCGCCATCGCCCACCTCGGGCCCCCTCCCCCTTCAATCAAAGAATCCCCCCTCCCCATCCCCATGCGCGACACCCACCTCAACACCGCCCAACTCTTCCAACGCAAACCCAGCACCACCTCATCCCCCGGCCCCCTCATCGTCCTCTTCCACGGCGGCGGCTTCGCAGTCGGCTCCCCCATCCAATTCACCCTCCTGGCACGAAGCCTCGTCTCCCTCCTCCCCTGCACGGTAATAAGTGCGGCCTACCGCCTCGCCCCCGAAACCCCCTTCCCCACCCCCGCCCAAGACGCCTGGGATACCCTCTCCCACCTCGCCTCACACCCGCCCCCCGGCGTCGACCTCGCGCGCGGCTTCATCATCGGCGGCGCATCCTCCGGCGCAAACCTCGCGGCCGTCGTGGCGCAGCTCGCTCAGACCCACAACCTCTCACCACCACTGACGGGCCAGTTTCTCAGCCTGCCGCTCATCTTCCCCTCGGAGGAGAGCGTACCGGAGAGTTATAGAGAGATGTACACCTCCATTTCCCTCAACGACAAAGATCCGATCCAATCTCTCCCCTCCCTGCACGCCATCCTGCGGCGCTACGCGCCGAATCCGCGCTCGCCGCTCTTCAGCCCTGTGAATAGCCTCTCCTTCGACCCGGCCAAACTCCCAAAGACGTACATCCAAGTCTGCGGCCTGGATCCCCTGCGCGACGACGGGATTATCTATGAGAAGCTGTTGCGGGAGGAAGGCGGTGTGGCGACCCGGTTGGATGTGTATGAAAAGTTCCCGCATGGGTGGTGGTTGTTCATGCCGGGGTTGAGGAGTTCGGGGGAGGCGGTGGGGGATATGGTTAGGGGGGTTGGGTGGTTGTTGGGGGTGGAGGTGGATGCGGGGAGGGTGAGGGGGTATTTGGAGGGGAAGGCAGGGTTGGGGTCGGTGTAGTATTTGAAGGGGTTTGGGTTGATGCTCGCTGCCACGGTCGAGGTGGGTCGATGGGAGAGATTCGGAGATCGAGGTTGGATGTGATAGTCATGAGACGGTCGATGGGATTGCTGATTTGAAGAGGTCTGGAGTCGACGATTCCTGTGATGGTAGGATCGCCGTTGCGGTTGTTGTCGTATTCGACTTCGGGAGGAGAGGCAATGATGAATCTTCTGCTGGATGAAGCGATGCTTGCTCTTGTGTGTTCGTCGCTGGAAGATATGGTTTGAATGCGAGGCTCGCGGAACTTGACAATGGTATCTGTAGCAGATCCTCGTTCTTCTTTCGTGCCACTGTCTTGCAAGTCAACAGACACTCCCACCCACAAAAACCGCCGCTCTCACCCCAAAAACGCCTTATGCAAGTGTCGCCAGTCCCAGTCCCCGTCAAGAGCTGTTGGGCCTCATCTCGTCCATGGTGTCGGTCGAATCATTCGCTCGTTTCGTGGTTTGATGGATCCTAGCCTGAAGTAAAGTAACGCGCATAAAGGCCGCCCTCGCTCAGACCAGAGTGTGGAGTTCTCGCATGTATGCAGTTCGTATGCAGCTCGGGTCGCTAGTGAGGGCAGCGTGCATATATACCAGAGATGCATCTAGCCTCGGGCGATCCATCGCGCGTGACGTCCAGAAGTTCATTTGGAGCATGCTCTATTGAGAGCGGGCGTCAAATTGTTGTGAATGCAGATGTCGATGGGGAAAGACGAGGAGGTGCATGGCGATGCTCGTTCCCATGTACACCCCTGCAACGTTCTCGAGACTTACCTAGCTGTAAGCAGACGATGAATTTCAAAGTATGGTTTATGGATTTCCTGTCATTAAAGCAATTACAATTCTGAGACATTACATGTTTACCTTCCTGGTATCTGGGGCGTGAAACTCGAGTCTTTCCCTCTTTCCCTCGTTATTCCAACCGTAACTATATCTTTGGGAATGATAAATTCAGGCGTTTCGGGACGTTATACGAGATCTTTAAATCATTCTTCTTCCTCTTTTGGTATTGTCATTTTCGTTCTGATAAACGTGGGGGTCGTGCGATCGGTCGGGGTGGAAGGATGACTTATTCGTAGCTAGTGTTTCGTCAGTATACATTTTGTATGTGTTGTGTGGATTAACTCACTCATCCTTGACTCCCCTCCTTTCGCTGCTGCTGTCGACAAAGCTGCCACGGCTGCGCGTGCTTCGCTTGCGGCCAAAGTACGATGACTTTTGGGTGCTGTTGTTGCGGCTGACGGTACCTCCAACGCAGAAGAAGATGGTCGCGAGGAAGAAGCATGCCCACGTCGACCAGGTGAATGCCATGGCCTTGACACCAATCTTAGCGTCGTTGCCGTTGTCGCGGAATCCGGCGCGTCCCCGAACGACCCAGGCGCTATTTACAGTCATTAGCATATTGGCCGGATCCGTGCGGGAAGAGTATACTCACGTCATCAAAGCAGCAGCCAGCGTCTGGAAGAACAGGGCGAGGAAGGTGACGAAGCCGGTCAGGTAGGCACCAAGACGCGCGAAGAGGGCGAACAGGCTGATGAAGATGGCGACGACGGCGAAGAAGAGGGCGATAAGGTAGAAGACCCAGGCGAATCGGCTCATGTAGAAGTAGTAGCTGCTGTCATTGACAAAGCGGTCTGGGACGCCGCTGGTGGTGCCGAAGTTGCGCGGGACATCGAATGGCAGAGCGGCGGTGGTGGGGGTGCAGTCGGTGTTGCGGCCATTGGCGCCCACGCCGCAGATGTCGAGGTACGTCCATCGTGCTGGGTTACGGTAGCGGGTGTTGGCATTGGTGATGCCGTTGGTGCTGGCTTCGAGGAAGTAGACCTGGTTGACCGGGGTGGTGTCGAGGCCGGAGAGGACGATGAAGAACTCCATGACAATGCCACCGGCCAGGAGGAGGATGGCGGCGAGGCCGAGGAGCGGACCTAAAGGGTGTGAGAGAGTGCGGTGGTGAGTGTCATGTATTCAATGCTATACTCACGTGCGATGGCCATTGCGGATGGAAGCTATGCGCAGCTGTCGATATTGGCAGGGAAGATGCTGGCGAGGGCTGGAGGTGCGACAGAAGCCACACGGGGGCGTCGAGGCAGTATGTATATCAACCAAACGTGGTCGACTCCTGAAACGCTCAACGCGCAGCACCTTGACCAGACGGCGGAGATAGTAGCAGAGGGGAGGAGGACGGATGGGTGTCGAAGAGCAGGGAAGAGTGGTAGAAGATGGAGCGTGGGCGTGTGACGTGGTGCCGGGCGGTGGAGTGATGGGCGAGTCGTCAGAGGAGGTGAGGATCTGGGCGACGCTGTCTTAGAGCAGAGCTGTTTAGCAGCAAAACCGGGCGTGCGGCCGTGCGCGTTGGGCGCTCAATCTTGATCAAATCCAGCGCTACGTCACCCAAAGCCAAACCCAATCGCTGGGAGCTGTTGGTCGCGGCGTGTGGTTGGATCTCGAGCGAACGAAGCACCGGACCGCCGCGGATATTACTGCTGCACCGCTCCTCTTGTTGTTGATTGACAAAGCTCACTGCATGGTATGAAACGGCATTGGGCATTGGCTGCGAGGGGAGGACGTGGCGCTGGAATGCTTCACGAACAATGCAAAACGTGGAGAACATACCTACACCCAGCAGCGTGGAGAGAGCTGCTCGTTGCTATGCACGATGATGATGCCAAAGAGGTCACAAGCCACCCCCAACAGCGCCTTGGCGCCTGTTTTCCTGCCGTCGATCACGGATGGCTGCAGCTTGTTGGTGCTCGGACTGTGGCTTGTGGGTATTCCCTCGGCACTCCTCCCGATCTTCCACCTATCCCACCCACGGTTACCTCATCATCAGCGGCTTAACACGTCGGAGAGCTGCGTGACAAACGCCATCCTGCGAAAGGCATCGCGCGCGGCCATGTCTACTCTCGTTTGGCCTGCTATTCCTCCCGAGGACCTGATCAGGGAGGAGGAAGAAACCCAGGCACGCGAGCTCGAGTGGCTGCTCTCCTCGTTGCAGGACACTCTTCGCTCCTTGAAAGAGGGTCTGGAAGAGTGTGCCGAATTGCTGGCACCCAAAGAGCCTGGCTCGACGCTGGTTCTGTCTTCTCTCAGATCTGAGAATCTCAAGGGATTCATCACCCGCGTAGGCATGCGCATTGTCAAGGGCGATGTCCAGCTACGACTCCCTTCGCTGCCACCGCCGCGCGGCCAGAACAGCTACAAACTCACCATATCGAACCTGCCCACTGCACCCACGATAGTGCTGGACCAGCTGACCACAATACGAACGCTCATCAACGCCTGTTTGGACGTCGTGGATGCTACGAGATGGACTGGTGACAGCACCAACGCCAACTTCATCTCTGGTCAGCTCAAGCTGCTGCACGACAACATTCAGGAAGCCAAGTCTGCTCTGAAGGGCTGGACTGAGCACCAGAAGCCCTGGTACGAAGACTCGGTCGATGAGAATGCCTTCAACCCACCTCTGCCACCCAACGTCTCCTTTCACCTCTCTATCTCCGAAGCCGCAGTCCTGCTGAACGTTCGGACCCTCGAGACCGCATACCCGAATACTGGCACCAACACACCTCTCTCCCTCAATGCTGGTGCTGGTGGACAATCATACAGCGGCTTCTCCTTGCGAGAAAGGTTGGCAACAGCATTGGGTGGAAGCAGGCAGGCTTTCCACGACGAGGCACACGAGGTGTTCGCATACAAAGGACAAGACGTTCGAGTGCGCGACAAGGTCAGAGTCGAGAGTCAAGACCCGAGTCTGATGGCTGCCATGGCCAAGCTAGGTGCTCTGGAGAGGAATGTGGCTTTGTCTAGACGTGCACTGGATGTGGTCATGGGCGAAGAGCAGGACGAAGGCTGAACAATTGCAAGGCGACAAACCTTTACACGACACAACCCACAATGTTGCATCTCCGCTGATGCTCTCAAGCATTCGAACAATCAGTTGTTTGATATGGTGTATCTGGATTAAGGTTCACGAAAGAGGCTTTCTCCGCGGCCGAAGCTGACACGCTAATTAAGCGAAAATTCCGATAAGACAAGGAAAAGTCAATGATTAGCAAAGCCACGACATGACTGGTCCGTTCCAACAAGAGCACCACTTCACATGTCTTGGTCCCTCTCGTGGCAAAGCAATATAGATATCACTATCTTGCCGGACTCTCTACCTGCCTTTGCCATTGTCAAAGCGCGGGTTTTATTGTCTTCTTAGCAAACATCACGACATGGCGCCACCAGCTCTACTGACTGCAGTGGACTCCTCTGCACACGCCCATTTGATTATAGGTTCGAACCCACTGGCCGGCGCGAGGTGTAGCAAGGCACTCGAAGTCGGGGCGAAGCCTATCCTTATCGCGCCACCAACCGCCAACATCCACTACGGTCTCGCCAAGAGGATCGAAGAGAACGCCGTGCAATGGGTAAAACGAGACTTTGAAGAGACGGACTTGACGACTCTTGGAAGAGAAGAAGTAGACCATGTGGTTGATGCAGTGTTTGTCACAACTGGTGGCAAAGGTCCGTTCGGCACGAGGATATCTACATTGTGCAGAAGGCTGCGGATACCTGTCAATGTGGCGGATGCACCGAATCTTTGCACCTTCACATTGCTGTCAACACATTCGTCTGGACCATTACAGATTGGCGTGACAACCTCAGGCAAGGGCTGCAAGCTGGCATCGCGGATACGGAGAGAGATTGCAGCCGCTTTACCCCAAGATCTTGGTCAGGCTGTAGAACGCTTGGGTACTGTAAGAAGACGGATTTGGGAACAGGATCACGCCAATGAAGCAAACACTGATCTCGAAGCTGAAGAGGAAGATGTTGGACAGACCTCAACCTTCAACAAGCTCGTGCTTCCGTCTGATGCAGAAGCTGCAAAGGCGAGACGCATGAGATGGCTTGCTCAAATCTGCGAGTATTGGCCTCTACGACGACTGGCAGCAATCACAGACGACGACGTCGATCACATCTTGCAAGATTACAAGGACGAGACATCATCTTCACAGCATACAGACGAGAAGCCTCTACTGAGCACGGCGGTACTTGATGCACGGCGAAATCGCGGCCGCATAATCCTGGCTGGGTCTGGACCCGGACATCCTGATCTGCTGACCACTGCTACCCTGAAAGCTATTCGGAGTGCCGACCTTATTCTTGCCGATAAGCTCGTCCCTGCCCCTGTGCTGGAGCTCGTCCCGCGTAGAACTCCCATCCAGATCGCTCGAAAGTTCCCAGGCAACGCCGATCAAGCTCAAGACGAGCTGCATAGAATGGGTCTGGATGCATTGAAGGAAGGCAAGACTGTACTTCGTCTGAAGCAGGGCGATCCGTATCTTTACGGTCGAGGCGCTGAAGAAGTTGCATTCTTCCGCGAGCATGGCCACGAAGCTATTGTACTCCCAGGCATCACATCTTCGCTCAGCGCACCCCTTTTCGCTCAAATACCTGCCACACATCGATCAGTCAGTGATCAGATCTTGATATGCACAGGTACAGGACGCAAGGGAGCCTCGCCAAACCCGCCCGATTTCCTACCGAATCAGACGGTGGTATTCCTCATGGCTTTGCATAGACTCCAAGATCTCATAGCCAGTCTGGTGAGCCACAAAGCATCACCGTATCCAGTCTCGACGCCCTGCGCGGTCATCGAACGGGCATCTTGCCCAGATCAGCGAGTCATACGCACAACGCTCGAGCACGTCAACGCAGCTGTGGAGGAAGAAGGCAGTCGGCCGCCTGGCTTGCTTGTCGTTGGAGCCTCGTGTGAAGTACTGCAAAAGTCTCCTCAGAAGTGGGTCGTAGAAGATGGGTTTCAGGGACTCGATGCGCTCGATGCACTCGGTGAGGGCGGAAAGGGGCTTGATGGGTTACGAGAGGCACTTGTTGCCACGCCCGGGCTGGAGGACGAGAAGACGCTCGGTGCACCCGTTACGATATGACGGAGGGATGAAGTCAGGGCAGTGCTATGATAGAGACAGACCTTTGTTCGATGGTAGAATTCTCACTAGGCTATGCGGCGCCGCTTCGACCTTACATTTCGCCTGTGGAAGTCGTTGGCCGCCTCCATTCTGAGAAGTCTTCGCCACCAGCCCCGGAATCTCTGAAAAAGGCCTTAGCAAAAACACATTCGGACAAACCTCCTTCATCATCTCGTCTTCCATCAGTCTCTCCAGAGTCGCTACCTCTCCACTAATCCTCACTTCTAAATCACCTGTTGGCGTCCCCTATCTTGACCACACGATCCGCGAGAGATGCGCTGTGTGACGCCCATCCCGTTCGCGATTCGTCCGACTACTTGCGCGACGCTGTTGACGGGACACATTATTCCGAATGAAACGATGGTTTCTATCCCGCTGCGAGGATCTGGATTTAAAGGAAATCCGTATCGATACGCTGACGAGACTCAGGCTTCCTTGGGACAGCCTTACAGCGTCGTTCGTCTCATGAGGTTTCGATCGTCCCCATTCTTCCAAGGAGGAAGCTGTCGGCACGGCATTCACCTCTCGATGTGTCTCGGGTCGCTGAGGACCACGTCGCCGTCACGGATTGCCGGCGTCAAACTCAGATCCCTCTCATGACTGACCACCCACTGCAGACGCTGAGCATACACCTCACTTTTGTAGCTTTTTGGGCGGACATACCTCGAGAACGTCATCATAGTTTTTGCACACTTTCGTCGTACTAAACTCCGGGATAAAATTGATCGCCTCGCCTTCTTCCTGAACCCACCGTGTGGCCAACATGCCGACATCGCTGTCGCACTGGATCTGTTGTCGAACCATGTCCAAGCAGTGATCTGGAAGGAAACATCTATTAGCGACGCCGAGAGTCGCATTGACAGCGAAAAAGAGGAGGATCAACTGACCGACATGAGCGCGAGCGACCCAATCGACTTTGTTCCAAGGTTCCACCTTGCGGCTGCGATAATAGTCGACATTCCACGACAGCGCCTGACGGACCATGTTCTATCGAGTTCAAAAGTCAGAAGATCCGCGCGAGTAGAACAATTCACGGCACGGGAAACGAACCAGACAGTGGAGCTGATGGATCACTCGCACGGTCGTGATGTACCCTCCGCCTAGCGAGGCGTTGACTTTGATCGACGATGGGTCGATTCCGGCCTCTGGTCCGCGTTCCTCGGGGACGATGGACGTGAACTTGACTGCCACGACTGTCAATACGGCTCAATACAGTTGGTATGGCAGCTTCTTACGGTGTACACCTAGATCTGCCCACGCTTGGTCCACCTCTGGCCCGGGGTCTTGCACGTATTTCGATTGGATGAAGGGGTTGCCTTCGAAGCGTGTGGGTTGGTAGCTGAGGTGGATGTCGTCCATGACGGGGGACCCTGCGAGGGCGTGAGCAAGACGCGGAGCACTAGGTTCAGGTGATTGTCGGACTCACAGACTGCGGATGTGTGCTTGACGCATGCTGCGTCGAAATCTCGTGGGAACCAGAGCCAGAGAGAGAGGAGTACAGCGTTGGCTGCGAGGAGCACGGTGATTATTCCCAACACGAGCGGGATTGTCCAAGATGATCTCTGGGCCCTTTTGAGTCTCGACGGCTTTCCAGCAGAACCTATCATGGGAGTCTTCTCTTCCTCCACCCCGTCTTCAGACTCGGATCTGCTGTCCATGACTGCCTCTCTGTTGGCGGAAGAGACGAGGGCAGGCCTTCACAGAAGTCGTGTGATCGAGACACAGGTCCGACAAATTGCGACAACCTCTCTCGAAAGCTGAATCGTGTTCACCATCCACGGCCCTACTAGATTTAGACCCGTCACACCCGGTCCCGACTTTACAAGGTATAGTCCGTCTGCACGGTGAGGTGGTATCGAGAGACAGCACTAGGGTACCTCCTAGCGTGGGCTGCACATGGTCTTCCTTGGCGCTATCAGTACGACTCGGCATGCAATAGCCCCTTTGCATTGCGAGTTGCGACTCCGGTGGCACAAGGTCTCCCTTAGTGCCATCGATGAAGCTGTCCCCTCAAAGCTGCGTAGTGAACACGTTACTTGGATAGGAAGGTTACAGAGAGTTGTGCCGCTCGCTTCGCCACGCATTCAGTCGAAGGATTGATAGGGCATGGTGAGTCTCAGCTGAAGCTTGATCGACAAGAAGCAAAATCAAGCTCATCGTCTGGTGGAGTGGCTTGCGGATAAACATTTGGGACAGCCTGACAACGAGTACGCGGACTTTTCGGACCCGCGGATTGTTCGATTCCACGGAATGTGACCGGCTGCTTGCTCTCAGAGAATCATGGCGAAGTGCCCGTCATTTGGTCGATGACTCTTTCGAATGGACGAATCTACACATCTACAACAAACCATTGCCACAGACACTTCCCGACGTCAATGTTTCACCCGCAAGCACTCCGGATAAATCAACCTCGCCATAACGGGCTTCTTGACTGCATCCTCTGGACTCATCAAAATCATCTTCTGGCAATGCAGCGTGTGGTTGTAATTCGCCAAATGCGAATCGATCCACCCCTTTTCGTACGCTCGATGCATCTGCCGCCACATAAAGGTGCAATGCACCACGTGGTAGTCCCACTTGACAAACAACGGCCCCCGCTCGCCTTGCGAAGCGATTTGTTGGCTGACGGGCTCGGTGTAGTTCGGGTCGTTGTAGAAGTTCCAGTCGCTGTCGTGATTCCAGGAGGCGAATTCGTCCATCAGCGAGGTGTCGTAGCATTCGGGTGTTTGCCAGGCGAAGGAGAGGAGGTCAAATGAGCAGCCGCGGGACTTTGCTGTTGCTGGGTCGTTGCCGCAGGATGTCCATGTTGGACGGGAAGACGTTGTTGATATGGCGACGATGGTGAGGCCCAGGATGACAGAGAGAAAGAGCGTCAACAAGGCTGCGGCTCGAGTGAACGAGCTCGACGTGAGCACGCTGTTTCTGGGCTGTGGACATTTGCTCTCCGATCCGAAGCCATCTTCCCCGTCTTCGTCTGTCGAAGGTATCCGCGTGAAACGAAACTTTTCGGAGAACATATTTGATCAGCTGGCGGGCGTTGGTTGGCGACGGGTGCAAGAACTCGAGAACCCAACGACGAGCTGTGGTGTGCTAGCTGATCGGTGGAGAACCCGTCAACAATGCTTATCAAGCCAGACTAATGCTTGTTCTGCATGTCGACGTTGATTGTGGAGTTGCAGAAGGATTCCAGCTGAACAGGTCGAAGGAAAGCTAAAGAGCTCTGTCTAGTGCAGACTAATGCACCACCACGGTTTTCATCGGCACACCACATGGCACGTCACGCGAGCTGAACTGATCGGTATCGCCGGGGTTAAGTGTGCGGTATGAATGGGGCAATGATTTGGAAGCTTGCAAACGGAAGCCACTGAGCTCGAAAAAAAAAAGAATGGAAGTGGAACAAACGGATGCAGATCTATCTCAACACTCTCTGCACCTGCATGACTGATAACATCATCATTTACGACTATGTGGTAGGAGTGCAGTCTCGAATATCAGGCTTTCAGCGATAGGGAACATGGTCATCACAGCCAGCAGCCTGAAACAGACACGTCCGGATTCGGAAGGAAATCTATGCGTTCTCAGAACTTGCGTATGCATTTTCGCAGAGAAAAGACTTGTCTCCTCTGAGAGACACCATAATGAGGCCAGTACGTACATCTTTGGCGAGTGCCCTGATCACAGGATAGAGGGACACGAAGGAAGGATCCTTTGTGAAAGATCTTCAGTTGCAGTAGAAGCTAATTGAGAGCCACTGGCCACGCGGCCAAATATACATGAAGTCGCCCTGCATATGCATATGTATATAGCTTCCCACACCTCCCTAGAACGTATCCTCATGTCTAGCCTCATTAGGCTGGTTGGAGAAGTGGCGAAGCAAGACAGCCTGGCGTTCATCCCGACACCTACCTATCAGGACTGTTCAAAGTAATGATGTTACCTTCAGCATCGATGTCCTCATCGCCGAATCCGATCTTAGTCCCTTTGCCATCGGGAAACGACGGGCCTGGTTGGCATTCTTATCAGCTTGAAATTCCGCGGATGCAACCCCTGGAACATTACCTAGGACCGGATGCACCAACACGCCTGGCTCTGTCCCGTCGGTCACGGCACGCTGTACCGCCCATGCATGCAGCTTGCCAAAGTTGACACACTGATGCGGACTAGAGAAGTCCCCGAGCGGTATACGAGAGTGCTTTCCCCAAACCATGGGCATGACGCTCACGTCGCCGTGGCACATGACACCTTGCCGAAGAGTGCCTAGGCAGTGTTCTGGACTAGTCTTAGCTGGTTGCCACTGGCGGCAGTACAGCGGATCCGAGCATACCTGTGTGCATTTTGTTCATTCGCCGATCGTAATCGGTGAGGTTCGGGAAGTAGTGGTCCGCGTTGATGTACTGATGCAGTCGCTTCTATACGCGGGCTCAGTATCGGTTCATCTTCGTCCCATGGATGCACTCACAAGACAATGTAGTTCATGCTGTGTGAAACATCAGATCATGGGTGCAGCATTAGCAGAATTGTCCTTGAACTTACATATACCATCAACTGTCCAGCATACGTTCCATCGGGGAGCTGCACCGTCGGAAGATCACTACTGTGATGCTGCCTATCGGCCTCGGTCAAATGAATCGTAGATGCTACGATAAATCAGCTTGCCGGTTCCTGTTGTGTTTTAGTGTTGTTGCTTACCGAGCATTAGATCCTCCCAGTTGGAATCGATCTCAGCACTGGGGCGGCCAAAGTATTCCGAGTCACCTTTGAGATGAGGGCTGTAAACTCGGTTTTCATACTCGACCACTGGATTCGCGGGTGCTGTCATGTTCTCAGCGCCAGGTCACCAAGTCGGCCGGGATATCTATCCTTACAGTAGATGAGGCTCCGTCTGTTTCTGGAATTCACATGAATTGTGAACAAGGTCGCAATCACTCCGTAGAAGACGATGGCCGCAGCATGAACTGCAACCGTTCTCCATGTTCTTCTCGTCTGTCGTCGTCGTCGTCGTAAGTGTGGCACACAGTCTTCAGAATGTTTGATCAGAGTCTCCGTAGACTCTGCGTCGCTCTCCTCGTCATCGAAGGCTGGTCGAGCCATTGTGGTATGATTGGGATGGATTAAAATCGAGGTGAAAGTCGTTCAACATTCTGTGCCGACGTCGAGAAGCTAGAATCTAGTGCTGCACTGGTTGTGGGTGTATCGCTGAGTAACACGACTCGCACAGCCTGACATATACTAGCCTGATAAGGGCGGTACTTGACCGATCGCCCAAGCCTCCCGCCCTGCTAATGCTCTCTTGGATGTAAAGGGAAGGTAGATACCACCGGGAGGGTCCTCGGTGGTAGGTCTTGATTGCCGTGAAGGCCAATGTTGCATTGCATTCAAGCGCATCCGCCAACACGTATGCGTGCTCAACAGGTTGGCCACGGGCTTTCGGGAAGATAGTTACCCTCTGAGAAGATCACGAGACTTGCCCATTTGCACCTGGGGTCATATAAAATGGCCAAGCCGTACTGAATGTGTACGTACTGGTCGAAGGTCCTTCAGCTGTCTCGCTCAACTCATCCAAGATGCAGACACGTACCCTCCTCCAGCTCTTGCCGTTCTTCCTGGCACTCGTCAATGCCGCTCCTATCCAAGGTGAGTATATCTGGTCCATGGGGTTTGTCTGTTGTTAATGCTTGCCGAGAGGCAGTCGAGGTACTCAAGCGCGACGAGGCTGATGTCAACCTGGGCTTCAAACGTGATGACGACACATACTTGTACCTCAAGCGCGACGACGACACCTACTTGTACCTAAAGCGGGCTGATGTTGAAGAGGCCAAGGTCGCCTTGGGTTTCAAACGCGACGACGATACATACCTGTACTTGAAGCGGGACGAGGCTGACGTCGACTTGGGATTCAAGAAGCGTGAAGACGACACATACCTCTATTTGAAACGCGCTGATGCCGAAGAGGCCAACGTCGACTTGGGGTTCAAGAAGCGTGAAGACGATACATACCTATACCTTAAGCGTGACGATGCTGATGTTAAGCTTGGCTTCAAGCGCGACGATGACACATATCTGTACCTGAAGCGTGGCGAGGCTGACGAAGCCAATGTTGACTTGGGTTTTAAGCGCACCTAAGGCCTCAATCGGGCTCATTACCCGAGGAGACGGCGACAAGGCTCTGCATCGAGTACATTAGATACAACGAGTTATTGAGTTACGAAAGCGGGCCAGACAATAGAAGCTCAACGTACATACCTCTTGTCGCTAACGTATTTTGTTTTCTCCTGAGCAACTCAACAGTAAGTGACTGGACTGCTGGTATATCAATGTTCTGGTCGTCAATGACCTGAGCAACTCACTTACACACTAGATGTAGTTTCCCAGAAACTGTCGACTTCATTCACATAACGCATGTACCCGACTCTGAGCTGATATCTAAGGCTGGGTCCTGGCGAGCGTTCGTGGACGAGCTCATCGACAAAGCTACAAAGTCCCGGACGAGTCTGTCTATCGATTTCGCCAAGCATCTGCTGAAGTTGTCAACGGTGAAGGAAGGTCTGCTTGGCGAGCCTACTTTTTGCCCTATAAGCATCTATGCAGCAAATCCTGAAACGAGATAGATCGCTCGAAGGATTCGCATCTTTCTGTTGCATTATCATGCCCGAACACTGCCGAGTACGAGATGCATGTGCTGATACTGTATTTTGTATTGCAGCTGGCCGCTCACCATCGTACGCATATACGTATGTATTTGTATGCCCACGTTGTATGGCCTGATATATTTTGTTCAGCTTTGCTAGACGGCCCCCAAATTGTGAACGAGGCGCCCCAGCCTCCAGCCCCTGATTCGGCTAGTACAACCGCCTATTTGTCCTAGTGCCACACTGGCGCCAATGAGATCCCACTTGTGCTGCGGCTGAACGACCTCGCTTCTTGGCCAGTCGATGGTGATTTGTTTCAAGTACCGCCGTCTGGCCATACCGGTGTCCCCGAGGACATTGTTTGCTCTTGATTTTCGACTCTCTTCTCGTGCTCGACGCATGTTCTGTCGTTTTCGCCCATCACCATGTCGACCTTGAGACCAGACGATCGCCACAGCCGAGGAAGGTCGAAATCACCAGGTGGAAGAGATCGAGACCGGTCACGATCCCGAAGCAACGTCAGAGCACCTGAGGCACCAGAACCTCCCAGTGCAGTACCCAGATCAGCGTATGCCTATCCACAGACTTCCGGAGCCCAGTATGGAAATTCAGTCACTTCGCTGTCGTATGAAGTGAGGTCCCCAACCCAGTCACAGTCGCAGAGCAATTACTTCCCATCATCGACGCTCCCGCCTTCGAACCACTATGTGCCCAGTGCAGCTACTGCGGCCATGCCGTATCCGACGGATGACGGCGGGTTTACCATGGGGGATTACACCGACCTCCCGCCGCATGAGCGGCCAGGATACGACCCCAGATTAGGATATGTACCTCCGCCCCCTCCTGGTCCTCCACCGCGAGATAGAGAGGACGACGATCTAGCGTACGGATCTGACACCTCGAGAACGGCGAGACAGCAGCCGTCAAGACATTCTTCTTACACTTCCGGATATCGCTACAACCCGAATGACCAAAGAGCTCCAACAGCACAGTATGAGTATGCTAAAGCTCCAGAGAAAGTATCCTATACGTCCAGACCTTCAGTGGCTCCACAGTCTGCGGTCTCTCATAATTCTCTACCTTACGGGCAGCCGCCTTCCCAGTCGCTGAACTACTCGAATACACCACAAGGCCAATTCCACGAGCAGCTGCCGAGGACGTACTCACACAATGCCTACGACCGGGAAGCCCATGTTGTGGATATCACGCCTCGACGAGAGAAATTGGACCGTCACGATTCGGCGTCGAGAGCGCATCGCCTGTCCACAGTTGATACCCGCCAGACTGGCTTGGCGGCTCCTCGCTCACCTGGATTAGGACCTCGCATGGACCGACTGTCGGTAAGTGGCAACAGACCTGATATGCACGCCATTTCAGGCGGGCTTCCACCACCAAGTCCGATGCTTGAAGCATATCATGGAACGTACCAATCGCTTTCTCCGATGCCGCTAGCTCTCAGACCAGATGATGATCTAGATCTTGATGAACTCGAGCCTCTTTCCCCAGCAATCTCCAGGCAAAGTGGAATCCTCAAAGGCGAAGATCGTCTGGCCAAAGACATGCGCGAAAAAGAAAAGAAGCGAGTGAAGCTCTATGATCCTGAAGAAGATGCCAAGGCCATCGCATCAGCTCTTTCTCATCACAAGGTGGACCCTGAGCCAATCTTCGAAGTGCTTCCACGTCTGACCCACGACCAAATCATGGAGATGCGGAAGGAGTACAAGAAGCAGGTCAAAGTCCAGGGCAAAGGCGTGAACCTCAGCAAACACATCAACATGAAGCTCTCGGGCAACTTCGGCAAAGCAGTCTACGTGACCGCACTGGGTAGATGGGAAAGTGAAGGCTATTGGGCAAACTTCTTCTACCAATCTCACGGTAGCCGTCGAGAGCTGCTGATCGAGTGCCTTATGGGACGCACCAACGCCGAGATCCGTAATATCAAGGACGATTTCAAGGACAAGCGATATTCTGATAGTTTGACGAAATGCATGGAGAAAGAATTGAAGATGGATAAGTTCAGAACGGCCGTGATCATGGTGCTGGAAGAGAGGAGGCAGGAAGAACAGGACGTCTATCCTCCTGAATACGTGCATCGGGACACTGATCTGCTTTATCGCTCCGTCAAGGCCGAAAAGGGGGGCGAGAGCGCCATGCTGGAGATCATCGTTAGACGAAGTGATGCCCATTTGAGAGAAGTCTTGAGGACGTATGAGAGGATGTACGGCGAGAACTTTGCGCGAGCGGCATTGAAGAAGAGCAACAATCTGGTTGTGAGTACCACCTTATCCTCAACATCTCGCCTCAAGACCTTGACGCTGACACTTTTCCCAGGGCGAAGTAATCGCCCACATCCTCAACGGCGTCATCAACAAACCCGCCCGCGACGCCCTCCTCCTGCAACACGCCATCCGCAACATCGCCGAAAAGAACAAAGAGGAAGAGCTCCGCTACGAGCTCCTCATCTCGCGCCTCGTCCGCATCCACTGGGACAAGCTGCATCTGGCGAGGGTCAAGAAGGAGTACTGGGAGAAGTACCGGACGACGTTGGAGGATGCGATTGAGGAGGCGACCAAGGGCGATTTCAGGGAGTTTATGTGTGAGTTATGTGAGACGAAGTGAATGATCGAGCGATTTGGCACGGAAATTGGGCGAGCGCTGGCGCTGAGGGCATTTTGGTATGGTTCGAAGAAAACTTCCGGTGACGAGGGCGAGGTCAATCTGCATACGATTTTGGCATCTAACAGTACCAAGCAAGATAGCAGAACCTTTGAAATTCGCCGTTGGACCTTCGCTTTCATGTGTCTCATTTGCTGTCTGTCGTTCTGTCGTTCAGCCTCAGGGGTATACTATCTATGCAACGAAACGCTTCACACGCTCTCAATGTCTCAATAGTCAGTGAAAAGCCTCGTAGTCATCCCAGGCCTCTCTCCATTACTCTCCCCTCCACCACCAGCCTGCTGCTTCGCCTCCTTCGCAATCCACACCCCTCCACTCGTGCCCAGCCGGCTCGCTCCCGCCTCGAACATCTTCAAAGCATCGTCTAGCGTTCTGATACCTCCGCTAGCCTTGACGCTCATCTGCCGTGGGTTGCCGTCCTGGGCCTTCACAGCCAGTCTCTCGCAGCATGCTGCCATGAGACGCACGTTCTCCACGCTTGCGCCAGGACCGTTGAAGCCAGTCGAGGTCTTGACAAAGTCGAAGTGTGCGGCGCCGGCGAGGACGCAGCCGGCTATGATTTGATGTCTATCCAATTGCGAGGTCTCGAGGATGAGTTTCAGCAGGACTGGATGTGGGGCTTGTGTTCGCAGAGTTGCCAGCTCGTTGTAGATTGAGGAGTACTTCTTGGCCTTTAGTTCCGGCCAGTTGATTACGACGTCGAGCTCTAGAGCGCCGCTCTCGAGCGAGTCGCGGAGTTCTTGGACTTTGGTCGACAGGTCGTGCGTGCCCTCGTGGAAACCTATCACGCTGGCGACGCGGATGTCGCTGCCTTTGAGGTCGTTTACGCATTTCGAAACCCATTGCGGTCGGACGCAGACGGTCTGTCACAGACGTCAGTATATTATCACCGCCACTTGGATGTCGTCTTGTCCATACCGCAAACTTATTAACCCTTGCCTCAGCACAAAGATCGTCGAACTGATTCCCTTTCGCATCCAATTTTAACAACGTATGATCAATCGTCTTCGTAAACCCCTCCCCTCCCACCCCACCGTGGGGCAGAGGATACCCTCTCCCCTCATCCACAAGCACTCCCTTCTCCGTCTCCTGGATAATGCCCTCCCACTCCTCATCCGTATACCTCGTCGTCATCTCTTCCGCACTAAACACCTCCCCGCGTTCCAGAAACGCAGGCGGTAGATGTGACGCGTTGCTCTTAGCTACTTCCTCGTCTGAAGCTTTGGATCCGGGTTCAGGTTTCGTCTCATGGTGTATTGCGGGCGGATTGGGGTCGGAGTGGGCGCTGTGGAGCGTGCGGTCGAAACCCTCGAAGGGCACGTTCTTCTTCAAGGGAGACGTGCTGTACATACTGAGCTACCTCACCGCTGGGCTAGCTAGCTGCGGGCGGGATGAGGTCAGTACCGTCGTCGGTATGCCGGTGAATTGGAGGTGTGAAGCTGGACCGACATTCTGCCTGAAGTCCAAGTCGCGGGGAAGAAGAGGACGACTTCGTTTCATCAACGTTCATCGTTGCTCTTGGTCTGCGTCATGCAGACGCCAGGATTACTTCAGAGTAACCACTGTTCGAAAGTCTATTGTCTGGAGAACAGCGATTCCCAATGGAGAAGGTCCGCCATATGCGTGGAAGCAGGTTGAGGAGGAACCGACGTTCTGCCGCTGGCTGGGAAGGTACAGAACAGCAATTTACTTTACTTCACTTCATGCCATCCCATTCTTCTAGCCTGCGTTAGGCATGAGGCAGTCGACCCGAATGACATGATCATTGCGTTAGCTGGCATACGTTGGAAGTTGTTGTTCTGAGTGTCATGTCGGCGTGAGCTGCACATATATGTTCATGTCAAACAGAGTGATCGGAAGGAGGTTTTGCACGAATAACCCCCAGTAAAGCTTGGGTGCGTGCGTCAATAGCTAGCGAGACCACTGTACTGAAATGACGCCTCGCCAAATGGCTTTCGTTGCTCCATGTCTTGCATCAACACTCATCTCACAAGGTCCAGCCCAGAAGGTAACGGCCGCTCCACCACAAAGACCCCCTCACCCCTCTCAAGCTCACTCCCCAACCCATCAGCCCAAATATGATAAACAAAAGATCCAACATCCCTCTTATAAAACGTATGCTTATCAGAATCACCGCCCATATCAAGCTCAACGTTCAAGATCCGTGCTTCCTCTGGGACTTCATAGTCTTTGAACTCGTCCCATTCTGAGACGCCGAGGAGCCTACGTGCGCGCTCTTCTTCGAGATCCACCACCGCTTCGACCATAGCGGCCAGATAGAAAGCGTCAAAAGCGCCCTGGAAGTTGGAGAAGCGGATGAGCTGGATGCATCGTCGGCGGATGGAGCTTTCGCGGCATTTCAAAGCGATGAGGTATAGGCACTCCAAAATCCCACTCCCAAGAGCGAACGCCGGCCGCGTGTGTGAGCTGGGCAGTTTGGGATCGAACGGGATGTGCGGCTCCGCGGACCAGAACCTCTGGGTGTACGTCTCGCAGGTCTTGGTGAGGTGCTCGAATTGAGTGTGGAAGCGGTCGATGGCACTTTCGCTGGCGTCGAAGTGCGATTCCACGGATAACCAGACGTTGAAGAAGTGGATTCGTGCCATGGCATGGGTTGGATCTTCGTGTTCGGGAGGTTGGAGGGTCGCGAATGCGCTCATCCACTTGCGGAGGTCTTGCTTCGTGGACATGAATTTCGCCTTATGAGCTTCGTGACCTGTCGTATCCAAGCGACGTAAGTTGGCCGCGGTGAGACATGAGCGTATGAGCGGATCCATGGCTTCCAAGTCGTAGCGTTGGCCGATGTCGATTTTGGAGATTCGCATTGTTTCCCTGGCTGAGTCCCAGACCCGTGCAATGAGAGCGTACAAGTGCACCATCGCCTCATCTATGGACGCAAAGGCAGAGGGCATTTCTTCAAGGCACAATGGGGTGAGATACTGCATTGGAAAGCGTTAGAGTCGCAGTTTCTCAAGTTCTCACATTGCATGAGCTCGATCACCAGAGCTACTCACCGGCTGGTCCATATCAGGGCTTTCAACAGTGCCGTCGTAATCAAGCTCAATGAAAGCTCGGACAAGAATGCCTATGTTATCGCGCGGCGTTACAGGAACGACAATATCGTGAGATAACGAATCTCCTTTCGAGCTGTCTTGCATGCGCTCGTGAAGAATGCGTAGGCCTGTGTAGAGATGATTTCCCGCCTTGGCATCGTTGCAATAGAGAAGCTCAAAACAGAAGAAGAGCAGTGAAACGATTAGTATCACCTCTATGTTGTCTTGCGAGTAAGTCGAGCAGGAGTCCAGCGCACCGATGTAAGTCTTGATGTAAGTGATGCTTTTGTTGTATTGGGCGAGCGCTAATTCGTGTTGGTCGAGATCCACGCGTGATGAGCCCGTCTGCCGTATCGTGATAGCTCGGTGGAGAGATGCAAGAGCGACGACCGCGTGCCGAATGGCCGGTTCCCGCAAAGCATTTTCCAGAACGAGCTTATCCCACGAATGAGACCATTTACTACAGCCAGGAAGCTGATGAGTCGTGTAAAGCCGAAAGAAGTCGAACGCCAAGCATTCGGCCGTGGACATGTAAGATCGTAATGTCGGGGGAGGGCGGACTAAGCAACATGATGCTGGTAATAGTGTGGGTTTGGGCTTGTGTGGTTGAGATAGTCCCAGCAGCTGGTAGCCTCGACAGACTCTGTCGGAAACAATGCACCGTTGACAGATGGGACGGCCCTCATCGCATTTGATTCGCCGGTCCCTGTCAGATGTTAGACCCGCTGCAGAGGATGCGTTTTGATCTTGGCTTGAGAACAGTTACCTGCAGGTCAAGCAGCCTGTCTTCGTTTTGGGATGTCTGGCTCGCTTCCGAACGATAGGAACGGTCATGGCAGTGGACTGAGAAGGGCTCGTTTGACAAGTGCGGTCGCCATTCTGCCTGAGTGGGAGAGGAGCTCGATACTACTCTGCGACATTTATTTTCAATGCGTGACGTTGGCCCGTCAAGACTTACAGGCTACAGTGTGAGGCTGAAGACGAAGTTGATGTTGCATGCAGCCAATCCCGCCGACAGAAAGTCAAGAAAGAGTTGCTGATGTAAGTGGAGTGTTCGTACATTGACCAATGAAGGCGGCGAGTGTCTGCAGGGCTGAAGCTGTGAGGTATACTACTCATTTCTTAGTATACGAATACGGTGTTCCCCGTAGGCCACAATTGGTAGGACAACTTTTCATCGACGGCGGTATGGAACGAAGCAAGTTCTAAAGGTGGACGTGAAGTCGGAGCAGTTTCATTAGCGTAGGAGCACAACCATCACGTGATTCGGTGAGGAGATGAGGGATGATTTGCACATGTTTTTGATTGTCAATTGCATGATTTGCAGACCACGCAAGGGTAGGACTCCTCGATGGGGGGTATCTGGGTCCTCGCCCTGAAGCCATAAAGAATGCCAGAGCTCACAGCACCATGCCATCTCACCTCCAATGCATTTTTCGCTACACCGGAAACGCCGTTGTCCCATCTTTCAAGAAGTCGTAGGAGGAAACTGTGAGAGACCATGTTCATCGAGGTTGTCCTTCAAGCGCAGAAACCCGCTAGACGTAAATACTCCAATCAAGTATCTACATCCAGCCGAGGTTTCATCGTGTTGCCCCTTCATCTTGCCGATCGCCGTGTCCGCCCCCTCCCATCTCATGTCATCGTGGAAGCGAGTCGTCTACTTTCTCCGGAAAGAGCAGCCCTCGGTGAGACGGGCCTTGCCACCGGTGGGCTGGCAGAGGACCTGCGAGCAGCCGGCGCAGACGACGACGGTTTGTGCGTGCGAGAAGACGGTGGTGATGGTGAAGCAGCCGGGGCACTTGACGTCCATGAAGAAAGAGCGTGGGCCTGGGACGAGGGTCTGATGGCAAAGTCAGTGAGCTGGTGATGAGGATTGATGATTTCGGGTGTGATTTACCTTGAGCTTGTGCTTGCGGGCCTCAGCCTGAGGCGTCGGGTTCAAAAGGTCGACTGCGAGAACCTGAAGACAATCTGTTAGCCCGGAATCCATCTCAACAATTTCGCAGATGCATTTGCTGTGCGATTCGCCGGCCTCGAGGGCATGTTCGTGCACCCGGTGCAGTCGTGTGCCTCGAGACCAGGGTCGCTCGCCACAGCGCATCCCGACGGTGCCTGCGTACCATGTTGGCGGTGTTTTGATGCTAATCGGTGGTGTGTGGTGTGTCTCGATGAAATCGGGTGTGTTTGGTGACCTTTGGCGATGCCGTACGTGGTGGTTGCGGTGCAGTACGTCGGTGATGATTCGAGAGTGAGGAGAGCGCTCGATTTTCAGCGTTTGGTGGGAGCACCCGCCGCCAAGAGTTTTGGTGGCACGTGCTTGAAAGTCTCTTTTGCCTGCCGCTGACTTTCGACTTCAGTCGTCTTCCTTCGATGATTCACAAATCTAACTCCTCCATGATTGGACCTTTCATCGAATTAGGATGCAGAAACCTGCTGTCGAAGGCAATAATAATGCATCGCTACAAAGCCGACTCTGCAAGCGAAGAGTCATACTTCCAGCGCCCACAAAACTTTGGCAATCGCCAACATGCCCATCATTGGAGCCGCAGACAAGATAACCCTTCACCTGGACTCCTAAACACGTGCGTGTAAAGGCTAGCGCTTGGAATATATCACATACGAGCTGTCGAACAAGCGAAGTGTTCAATATGCCCCTACGGCTACTGTGAAGCACCAGCTGCCACTCGACTTCGCACGTTGGATCCCCCACGCATCGAAGCGATCAACACTAGATTGGCAAACCCCACTCGCGATACCACTTCAGCGCATATTTCGACGATGCAGCAGGACTTGTTACTGGATGTGGACTGGGCGATGCTTTGCATGTCTTCGCGGAAGATTATCAGTCTGGCTCGGCAAATGTGGTCTTCGAAGTGATATTAAAGGTATGGACGTCGAGCTGCTCTCATTTCAACTCATTCGCTTTTCTCCCTACCACATCCAGCTTCCTCGTTGTCTATCGAAGACAATTCCAGGTCAAAATGATGCACTCCCTCTTCCTAACGACCACCTTCGCTCTCCTTCCCCTCACAACCCTCGCCCAACCCACCGGCACCCTCTCCATCCTCACCATGAACGTCGCCGGCCTCCCAGCAATCCTCAACAACAACGACGTCCCGGGAGACAAAGCCGACAACGCCAACCAAATCGGCACCTACTTCGCCACCTACGGCTACGACATCATCAACGTGCAAGAAGACTTCAACTACCACGCCTACATCTACGAAACCGACAATCACACCTACCGCACGGCCACCTCCGGCGGCGTCCCCTTCGGCTCCGGCCTCAACACCCTAGCCAACTACCCCTGGGATGAATCCACCTTCTCGCGAACCAAATGGAACACCTGCAACCTCAACTCGGGAGACTGCCTCACCCCCAAAGGATTCACATACATGCGCATGACCATCGCCGAGACGTTCACCGTCGACGTCTACAACCTGCACACGGACGCCGGCGACGATAGCGGCGACATCACCGCGCGCGCCTCGAACCTCCAGCAGGTCGCCGACTACATCTCCGCGAATTCGGAGGGCCAGCCCGTCCTCGTCTTCGGCGACACGAATAGTCGCTACACGCGCACGGGGGATGGGATCCGCATCTTCAGCACGCAGAACAGTCTCGCAGACGCCTGGGTCGAGCTCGAAATGGGCGGCGTGGAGCCGACGGAAGGAAGCGACGCATTAGTCTGCGAGAACCCTTCTCCGATCGAGACGTGCGAGATCGTGGATAAAGTGCTGTACCGTTCGGGTCATGACGTTGGTTTGACAGCCGTGAGCTTCGAGTATGCCGGCGACAAGTTCCTGCAGAGTAATGGGAGTGTGTTGAGTGATCACGACCCGGTGTTGGTGCAGTTTGAGTGGACTGTATCAGCGTAGGCATCTTTTGGGACGATACACATCGACTTATCGAAAGGAGCGTCAGATTAAGCCTCGTCTTCTCAAAAAAGAACCAATCTAACTATACCACTCAATCCATTTTTGGGGGGGTAAACCGGGCCTTCAAAAGGCCACGTAAAAGTCAACTCAGATGACACAAAACCGAAATAACAGCCCCCTTCACGCGAGGGCTGATCAAAGAACGCCTGAATCCTCGCCCAAGCTCCATCCCCATATGCCACCGTTCTTTCTTTCCTTCCCGTTCCCACTCCCAAATCGCCGTCGCTAAATGCTCGTGGAAACAAAAAGCAAGTCAAAGCTGACTCGAAACAGTTTTGGTTTGGGAAGTCTCCTTTTGGGGTTTCAGTCTTCTCCTCTCCCTCCTCCGCCGGTATTAGTTTCAAAGAGTATCCGATGCGGAAAGGATGATATGCTTCGTTGGGGTGATAAGACGCTGCACTGTAGGGTACCCTGAGGTGATAAGTCTTTGGTCGTAAGCCGTCGTTAAAAGTGGTGTTTCAACCGGTCGTGGGATGCCGATTGATGGTAAGGAGCGGCGCAGGTCGGTTGGCGAGAGACAAGAGGAGATGATGTGAGGAGACTAATGCACAGTGCCGTGTCGTTCGTGTGACTGTTCGTGGAACGCAGCCCCGATCCTGGGTACGACCCACGAGTGGATACGGCATGTTGAGGTGGTGAGAAGATTGACTGGTCAGCTGAATCTTCTGTGCACCGTTGCAAGAACGCAGCGTCGGAGGTCATCCATTGGTTTTGTGCCGCGAACTCTTGCTACTGCTGCTGCTGGTTGCCGTGGCGTATTCATCGTCGGGATCCCACTGTTCCGGCTGGAACTCCGGGTTGAGGAAGTGGGCGGTGTTGAAGTGCGAACTGTAGTGCGTCAGTGCGAGCCTATCGTGACTAGGGTAAGTGCGACTCACTTCCTGAAGATCGATGTCTGAAACGGCATTTGCGAAGTGGCTGACACAAAGTCCGGCTCATATTGCCACGCCGATGGTCTGAACGGACCGACGCTGAGTTGGTGCTGGAAGTCTGTGTGAGCTAGCGATGTCTGCACAACAGACGTTCGTATTGCTAGTTCATGCGGCATTTGCGTCGGTGGTGGTACCAGCTGCGATGGTGTGGAGGCAGGAACATAGACTGGCTGAGATGAAATCTGCGGCTGAGGAGCCGGCGCCGATGGTGTTGGCAGTGCTTGCGTACACGCCTGGACAGGAGCTGGCGTGTTGAGAAAGTCCACTCCTGATGCATAGCTTGATGACATCCAGCCTGGCTGAGACAGGTTGGCGTAGGACATGCCGGGAATGGATGTCATAAAGTCCGAGACACCCAGGTCGTACACCGGGTCATGGCTGCTTCCGTATTGGAGGTATGTTGGTACAGCAGTGGCAGCTGGAGGAGGCGGTGGAGCAGGGAGGTCTTCTGGCTTGTAAAGCAGGTCGTAGTGACCACTTGACAGGTGTCAGCTTCAACCATCGAAGACACAAGGCGACGGTACTTACGGTCGATACAGCAGTCTCACACTTCCAATAGTGTAACCACCTGCGTTGACGGGGTCGAAGCGATGCATGGTCACTTCGCTGCCCTCGCTGCGATCGAGGTACAGGACTTCGAGGGACATGCCTGCGGGCGAGAGTAGGGCGTCTTTGAGCGCGACAAGGCCAACGTGGTCGATCTCAGCAGCGACAGGCAAGACGGATTGCTCGCAGTATTGGTCGACGGTTTGACCCAGTAGCCATGGTGCGTAGTTCTCATCGTGCGTCTTCATCCACGCCGCGGTGATGGTCTGTGAGGAGAGTGAGTACGATATTCGAAGTGTGCAGGGATTGGAACACGCACCCGAATGTGAGTGATAATGTAGTCCTGCGTCATCTGCTCGTTGAATGTCTCCAACAGCACATCTTCAGCATTGCCCAGAGGTATTGCTTCGGCAACCTTGCGTAGCAGACTAATAGTCTCCTCTGCGAACTCCTCCATGAGCATGGCTTGGAAACCGGCTTCGACCATGACATTGGTCATTGATCGCAAGCGAGCTTCTTCCATGGCAAATCGGTCGGTGTCGCCATGGTGGATGAGTGCTTCGAAGTAGCCGAAGGCGACGGCTGTGCAGTGTGTTAGTTCTACTATAGAAGTGAAAACCGTAGTAGATGGAATTACCTCTCCAACCGCACTTTCCATCACCACGCACAGTCCGGTAGTGCGAGTATTTCTGAGGCAATGCCTACCGGGGTCAGCTCACATCCACCTCACTTCTTCATCGGAGTTCACTTACAGCAGTCTTCGCTTGATAGACAGGATCAGCCGAAGCGTACTCGGTCGTGATAGCCGTACTCGGTTGGCGCTGGCCAACAAGCGGCCCCTGTTGGAGATCACCAACGGTCAGCGCTCGGATGCTCGTCTCCAAAGTCCTCACGACCCGCGCCGGAAGTCTATTTGTCAACGGCCATGGACTTCATCTCGTGGGTTGCGCGAGCACACCGGCCAGCGAGCGGGCAAGGACAAGGGCATGGGGTGGAACTTACGGTGGCCTCCGGCTCGTAGGCCTCGCTGAGCTTTTGCAGCTCGGCGAGATCGTCGTCGGCGGACGGGGCGGACTGCTGGTAGGCCATGGCGGAGTGGTGGCGCTGGCGGGCTTGGGCACGCGTGCGGTGCGAGAGGGCGGCGGCGTGGTGGTGGTGGTGATCGGAGGGATGGCGATGCTGGCGGAAGCTGGGGTGCTGGTAAGGGCCGGCAGCTTGGGCCGCTAATGGCAGCTGTGTTTGCTCGGACGAAGCTGTTTGTTGCTGGTGCGTCGCGTGCTGCAGCGGCAACTGCAGCGGTCGATACGCCAGCGACGCAAGGGCTGGGTCATGATAGTGCGGCGGCGGCGCGGGGGAGAAGGCGGCCGGGAGGGAGGGGTGGCGGTGTTGTTGCGGGTGGTGAGGGTGGTGCGGGAGGTGGTGTTGCTGGTGAAGGTGATGCTGATGCTGATAGTAGCCGGCCGTGGCGACGGGCTGCCGCTGACTGCTCATCGCTGCTCTCCCGTCCCCGATCCTCACGCCAGCGGCAAGCTTTGGCTTTTCGTCGCCGTCCGAGCTAGAGCAGCAGCAAAGCGGGGCTCCGACCACGAATCCAGGAATGCGACAAGTCGAAAGGACGTCGCGGCCTCCTGTGCGATGATGGTCGTCTGCGCTGTGCGGCCGTGTGCTGGCAAGCGTCAATTGTCGTCGCGGTCGCGGTCGTCGTTGTCGTCGCAACGGTTCGCAATGGAATGGAAGCAGCAGCAGCAGCAGCAGCTCTCCCCGTTATGCACTCACGCGGCCCAGCCAAGGTAAATGCTCGCCGCCCGCCCTCGTCTTCGCAGTCGATGAATGGATGGTCGACACACGCCCGGGACGCACGCAGCATGCATGCACACGCCCGCCCGAGGGAGAGGTGATTTAGGTCAGACACTCGTCGGCAGGGAAGGAGAGTCGATGGCCGGCCGGTCGAGAGAGAGCGATGGAGTGAGTGAGGTGAGGTGAGGATCTGTCGAGTAACGAACGAAGGGAACGATCAGGGCCAGACGAAAGAGTCGACGACGACAACGACGATAGTGCCTCTTCCGCTCCAGATAGGTAGCCCAACCCAGCGCCCTGGCTCGCCTTGCTCGGAGGCTCGGACTGCGCTGCGCTGCAGTGGGCACGAAACAAAGCGTCTGCCGCGCCAGAGACTGGTTCCTTGCTGTAGAGTAACCTCACAATCCGACCGGGGTCGCTGCAGATGATGTGAACCACACACGAGAAAAGGACAGACCAAGCGACGCAGCTCCGAACGGACAAGCAAAGCAAAGCCCAGCTCCCAGCAGACTGGAGGCCAGCCAGGACAGATATACATACTACCGCCAGGCCACGCACCGACGCCAGATCGCACGCCCACCGATTCCCAGATCCCCCTTCCAGGCAGGCCCACATCCCTTCCCACATCTCGTCCAGCTAGGTCCATTCGCCAAACCGACGCCGCCACCGTGCACAGGTGCTCTCCTCATGCCAGGTACCAAATGCGCAATCCCATTCCCCGACCAGGGAGCTGCAGCAATCCATCCGTGGACCATGATCAGAGCCGCCCCCAGCCCAACATTTTCCTCCAGTAAGTGAGTGCCCGCGTGCTGCGAACCCCCAACCCGGGCACGATCAGATCACGCCCTGTCCAAAGCAGCAGAGCGTCCAAGCAGCGAGCAACGGGAGAATTGGATTGAGGAAACCCCAGCAGTTCAAGCATCACCAATAGATCCAATGCCCAGGTCCCACCCTCGCACCCTTCTCGTCCCTCCCCAAGGGAACTTCTCGAGGCGCCCTCTAGCGCGCATCTCCCACATGCAAGCCTCCCGCGAGACAGGGTACTCTACGACACCAGACCAACGGATCCTTTCGTTCGCCGTCAGCGTGGAGACACCGTACGGGTAACCGCCTGGCAACAGACCGGGTCCAAGCGGGTGTCGCAAGAGAATCATCATCATCAACCAGCGCAAAGGGTAAGCGGACAGAAAGCATGAGATCTAAATCCATCATCCTCCAAGCCTCCTCAAGATCTCGTCCGCCTAACGAAACTCGTGGATCAGATATAGTAGTAACTCTATCCGCGCAGACGGGACAAGCCATGAGCAAATCGTTTTCTCCAAGCAAACACCCGAAAGAGGCACCTGCAAGTTCCTCCTTCCCACTCTCCTCCACAACACATCCACAACCCCACCCACATCAGGCACACTGGTAAAAGTGTTCTGCAGGCGCCAGTCGTTGTGTCCCAAGCATGACTGAAGCCACCGTGCAACCGCACCCAAGCCTCGCCCCTCCTCAGCTGACGAATGACTTTTCGATAGTGCTTTGCGTAGCCTCACCCATCAATTGGCACGATTCCACTACTACGCAGTCAGGCGAGTCGTCCCTCAATCAATCGAAGCAAGCTCCAGGCAGAAAGGAGACGATTCTTCCATTGACTCTGCTCTTGTGCCACCAAACATTGCACAAGTCTACTCGATGATGAAGAATCTACCGCCTCATCATATATCGAGAGACTGAAAGTCAAAAAGTGCATCTTCCAAACTAGGACCTAGCTCCATCTGCCATGTTCCCCCGGCGGCAGGAAAAGTCTCACCTATGGATTGATTGATTGATGTGATTGCCGCGGTGTAAATATGGCCCTCTCTCTATCTGCAACACTGCAAGACATGAACGACCATTACTCATCACCTGCACGTATACCATGCGTCCTCGTTGCTTGGAGCGAACAAATCGTACATGTACACATTGATAGCTCTCCTCAGTTTCAAAGGTCACCACGCTCCAGAACCAGAATAATAATATCCATCCCTCAAGAAACCGACCCATCACATATCCCAAGCAACCGGAAACACAAAAACCACTCCTGAACCTGAAAATCCACTCGACCCGACACACTGGCACACCACAGAGGAAGAACCAGGATCCAGATCCTGCTCACTTTCTCGCTTCGCTTAAGAAAGTCTAGTGGGTGTGGCACACGACATGCATGCATGCATGCATTATCTAAGAATTTGGATATTGAGGTGAACAGGGATGCCGGAGAGGAGGGTCCGATGCAAGGAGGGGATGGGACATTGGAAAGACCACAAGGGAAGAGGATGGATTTTCGCTGTGGATTGTGTAGATAAGAGAAGTGATGGATGATGTGCTCCATCTTTCATTCTTTGCGCCTCAATCTACGTTGAACACACCGCTCGACTCCAACGTGAGTCTCCAGCCAGAAGCGTGGTCCGATCGACGGGAGCGAGCGAGGGCGGAATGGTTCATGGGAATATGGGGAACGGGAGGGAAAGAGAGAAAAGAAACGCTGCAGGAATCCAATCCTCGCTCGCTGCACTCCATCCTCGCTCGCGGCGTGTGTAACGATGCATGGGGCCATGTCACGAATCAAGCCGAAGAAGTCCGGTGCGCTGGTTCCGCGCAACAGGTGGAGAGAGAGAAGCCAGTGCGACGGTAATAGATGATGAGCATTGTCGGGCGGACGCCTGTTGCGTCTCTGCAATCATTCTTTCCCCACTCCACCATACCAGCCATGAAATCTCCTTGGTGTGATGCAGATGGGGTTGTGCGTGTTTTGTGCGCCCCGGCTGCTTGGTCTATCTTTTCTCGTGTTTCCGTGGTCTGGTATCCGTGTGATGCGTGCAGCCGATGCCCTCCCTCTCGTGATGGGCGCCTAGGCGATACAGCTGGGCTGCTTCCAAATGTTTTCTAGCTCCCGGTGCCTTCGCCTACCACAGACGGCTGCGCCTGCAGTGTGGCGCTGTGAGGTGATGGTTTCTGGTGCAAGTCATGGCTGGAACGACGAAGCCAATCGTCATGCAAGTCATTTCCCTGCTGCTCGGTTCGGCTTGCGCTTTCCACCGCGTGATGACGGGGCCATAATGTCGAAGGCTTCAGGCGTGCCGGTAAGGGAGGAGCTGCCACCTGGTCCCATTCCGGCATCGTCTTGCTTGAAGTCGCCGTCGTTGAGCACAACCGACGCCAGCGAACGAATTGCCGCCGTCCAATCCGCCACAGCGTGCATCCGATCTAGATCTGCGCGGCTCTCGATCTCGACCGTCCCGGCATCCTGGTTGATCTTGCCACGCAGCTTCTTGTCCATCATCAGGAAGCCCACGATGTCCTGAACCTCGGGTATCGAGATGTTCAGCCGCTTCGCAATGAAGTCGAGACGGAAGCGGGTGTATGGTGCCACCAGTTTGACCACCGCCTTGGTACGCATATTGCGGGTGACTTCGTCAATATTCTCCGCGATGAATGGATCTGCAAGGAGGTCCTTGTTCTTCTGGAGAACCGTCTCATATTGATGAATGTCATCTCGTTGGTATGCATCCACCAGCTCCGTCATAGCCGCGATGCGAGGATCGTTCTTGTATGGCTTGGTTTCCTGCGAATCGAATGGATTGATGTCCGAGCCCATGAGCATGGTCGTCAGCACGAGATACTTGAGCACCTGAATGCGCTGCAACGATCCCGCCTCGTCGTAGTTGCGGAATGATTCGAAGAAGTCACTCTGGGCGCTCTTCCAATTCTCTGGAAACAATGATCAGCATACATGAACAGCTGCATACGGTATCCCTTGCTTGTCGCCCTACCTTCACTCATGTGCATCTTGCCGCCGCACTCGCGGATGATTCCCATGATCTTGGGATGTGGTACCGCTGAACGCACTCTGAGCGCACGCGTGTACAATCCCTATGATTGAAAGTGAGTCTCATTGCTGATTTGCGTGTCATCGGATTTGTCATACCTTCAGCCGCTTGTTGTTGCGTGTCTCTGCATACATCTGAATCTCGAGCGCGTATGCCTCCATGGAGTATGTGCCTTTGCTTGGGTCATCGGTGCCGTCAGGGAACTGGCACGCCTTGTGTAGCTCGCGGACTTTGTCAGTTAGACGGTCATAGTTCTTTTGAGCAAGCCAGAGACGTGCAAGCTTGGTGTTGGTCGAAAGCCATAACCGCTCGTTGTTAGTGGCCTGGAAGGATTCGAGAGTCTTGGAGTAGAAGTGCTCCATGCATTGGTTGGCAGCTTCGTCTTCGGCGTTCTTCTCGATGAAGTCCAGCATGTTGTTGATGGACTTTTCTGAATAGTTACGAGTCACCGCAGACTTGACGTACGTCAAGAGCTCCGTATAGTGTTCCACCGCCTGGATGAGCAGTCAGTTGGGCTGTCGCCGTTATACACCGCGTGTTATTGGACTGACCTGCTTGTATCGTCCCAGTTTGAACTCAAGCTTTATGGCCTGCTTCAAACCTTTGAAACCCCAGTCTCCCTTCTCGTCTTCCAACGCAGGTACGCCTAAGAATTCATCGATCGCCTCTTCCGGGTTGTCCACCTTCATCTGTTTCGCATTGTAGTATTTGTTCTCGACGTCGACGTCGCCGCCCTGATCGACATCATCGTCATCCTCGTACTCGAAGTCGTAGCTGTCAACATCAATCAGCTTCCTGCATGCATGTGATATCCAATACCCTCCACTTACTTCTCCTCATCAGAGGCCTGCATGAAGTCGTCGTCGTCTGACATGATCGCGGTTTCGTCGATTGAATGGGAGGTTTGATTCGAGTGGCTTCGTCGCCTTGGATTCCTTCCACGTGGAGAGTAGGTGTTGCGAGGCTTCGGTGAAGATGGAGTTGAAGAGGGAGATGTTGGTCGTCTGTTTGGCGGCCTGGAGCTTGAAGTGACGCTGGCTCTAAAGCTCGGGCCGCCCCCACGTTTTGCCAAGACCTAAAATGACTCGCGCGACAATCTGCCTCCTCTCGCCACTTCTCTCTCCAAACTTCTACATCTCCCACCGACTCTCGCCCGCACCGAAAACACCGCCAAAATGGGTGGTGACCTCAACTTGAAGAAGTCATGGCATCCGGCGCTTATGACCAACCAGCGCCGGGTGTACAACGAGGAACTCAAGGCACTGGAAGAGCGCAAGAAAACCGACCAGGTGCTGAAGGAACGTGCGGAAGAGCGAGCGATTCAAGAACTTGAACGGCTTCAGGAAGCAGCTGGTGGCAGGAAGAGAGTTGACCGTGTGGACTGGATGTACAATGGCCCGGGGTCGGGAGGTCCAGGTGCGGGTGGCGTCACCGAGGAGATGGAGGGCTACTTGCTGGGGAAGAGAAAGTTGGACGGGCTCGTGAAGAGGAATGAAGGAGAGGCACTGAAGAAAGATGCCGGCGAGGAGGGATTCATGGCGCTGAACTCGAATGCGAACTCTGCGAGGGATACTATGGCCAAGGTCTCGAACGACCCCATGCTGGCCATCAAGAAGCAGGAGCAAGCCGCATACGAGGCCATGATGAATGATCCCACGAAGAGAAGACAATTGATGGCGGCTGCTGGGAAGGATGTTGAAGATGATCGTGACAAGGACAAGGACAGGAAGCACAAGCATCGTCACAGGCATCGACATCGGGATGAGGATGGCCATCGAAGCAAACGTCGAAGACACAGTGACGAGTACGATGACGAGCGGCGATCCCACAGACATCGCTCGCACAGGCACCGAAGGCGATCACCTTCCGATTCCACGTCGCGGTCGAGATCAAGATCTCCGCACTCACCACGACGGGATGAGCGTGAGCGGGACGACCGACGTGACAGAAGGCGTGACTACAGCGTGTCTCGGTCTCGTACTCCTCCTAGACGGCGTGACGAGGATGACCGCAAAGATCGCCGTAGGTCCTATCCGAGCCCACGGCGCTCAGACTCACGCTCGCGGTCACCCTATCAATCCAGGAGAGACGATCGGTCTTCTCGGCGTGATGAGCGGCGGAGACGGTCGCCTTCATACTCACGTGGTCGCAACGAGAAGCCTTACGTGTCTCCTCCAGAAGATGGCAAAAACGAGGCGGATGAGGAGGCTGAGCGAGCGAGAAAGCTTGCGGCCATGCAGTCGAACGCTTCGGACTTGGAGACTGATCGCAAGGCTCGACTCACAGCCCTGGAAGAGCGCGAGGCGAGACAGCGCGAGGAAGATGACCGAAAACGTTCTGACAAGGGGAAGTTCATTGGCGGTGTGAGAAGAGACGCCGAAGGAGTGGATCTTGGTAGGAGATTGGCAGATCGACCTCGAGGCAGGGCGGATGATGACTGAAGTGAGGAGATCAAGGGGATGTGCGGCGAGCAGAGTCTTTTTGCGACTGTTTATCAACAGTCTCAAGGTTGAATGCATCATTACTCATGGCAACTTGGTGACCGCCGTTGAAATGACAGGCATGGCGCGTGTCAATAACCTTCACTTGGGCGTTGCAGAAGCCACCAGCTCCACGTGCACTCGTTCCAAGTCGTTTGTGCGTTGGAGGTTTCGATCAACCGCATACCCAACACAATATAGACGTCAAGAATACAATACTACAAACACATATACTCGTATACCTTCGCTTCGGCAGATATGGGGTCCCTGGGAGCAGCATCCAGATCAGCCGTCGGCCGTCAGCTGGGCAGGGCGTGCGATTGGATAGCGCTGGCATTGGAGAGGATTGAATCGGCTAAGTTTAGCACTTTGGTGAGCAGAGGCGCACGAAGGTTCGAAGTTCGGGAAGGCCAGGTCGTGTGAAGGTGCCGGCAACCTGGTGTCTGCAGGTGGTGGTGTTGGACGGGGGCCCGAGTTGGAGGAGAGTTGTAGAGTTGGTTAGTTATTTAGCCGATTGCGCGTGCATTTGATGAGCTGCGGTCCAGCCTGCGCCAGGCCCTCCACCTGTTCCTCATCTCATCATCCGCTCTCTTTCTCATCCATCGCTGTCCGTCGCCTCTCGGCCTTTTCTTCTCCTTCACCATCTTTCCCCCTCCGAGACATTCGGCGGCTTTGACGGCGGCTCTGTGCCACGCATCTACCCGCCACATCCCGCCCGCGCAACCCTCGAGGCCAGGCCAGGAAAGAAATTGAGATTGAGAGGTTGGCGCGGAGCACCTCAGGTTGTGTATTACCTCATTGCCTGTTCGCTGCCACTCCACCACCAACACTGCGACGGTTCTGTGATCCAACTCGGTCGCTCAGCCCATCGACATCATCGCCTCGCGCGACTGCGCCAACGGTTGTACATAAACTCCAGCTCCTCCGCTAACGTCTTTGCCCGGCCTCTTTCGCGCAGGATTCACTCGTACCGCCGGCCACGCAACGCACACTTTGAGACGTCCACCTGTCAGCGCACACCTGTCGTGGTCGAAATCGCTCGGAAAAGAGAAGGAAGTTTATATTTAAGAACATCTCGCAAACATGCCGCTCTGTGGTGGGACCAAGACGGTGCAGCGCAAGCTGGTACTGCTGTACGTGGACACATGCGCGCATAACTGTAATGAGGCAGACACTGACATGGCATGTTTGATGCAGAGGCGACGGTGCATGCGGCAAGACTTCGTTGCTCAATGTCTTCACGCGAGGATACTTCCCAACCGTATAGTAAGCAATCAGCTTTCCATCCAAAACGCCGGCGCTAACATGCAGGATACAGCGAGCCGACAGTCTTCGAGAACTACGTACACGACATCTTCATCGACAACACTCACGTGGAGCTATCACTCTGGGATACCGCCGGCCAGGAGGAATTCGACCGATTACGATCCCTCAGCTACGATGACACCCACGCCATTATGCTCTGCTTTAGCGTCGACTCGCCAGACTCGCTTGAGAACGTGGAGAGCAAGTGGGTAGGCGAGATCGCCGAGAACTGCCCAGGCGTGCGGTTAGTGCTCGTAGCGTTGAAGTGCGATCTGCGAGGAGAGGACAACCAAGACGAGGAAGATGGATCGCATGAACCCAAGCGGGCCAAGGTCGATTACAAGCAGGGACTTGCCGTGGCTGAGAAGATCAAGGCATTGAGATATCTCGGTGAGTACAGCCACATGCCCCTACAAAGCTGTGATGCACAGTCTGATCAATCCCAACACAGAATGCTCCGCCATGAAGAACCGCGGCGTCAACGAAGCCTTCACCGAAGCCGCACGCGTTGCCCTGCAAGTCAAGAACCCCAAGGGCGACAAATCGAGCAAGAGCTGCACCGTCATGTAAAGGACACGAAAGCTGTGCCCGGACACAATACCACGGTCATGCAATGCAATGCGTGCTGCACGGCGAAAAGCACCATACGCCACTTATATCCACACCCACAACGCCTCTTTCTGCATATACCCACTCTTCCTCTGAAGACCGCGACAACAACTATTTATACAAAATGGCTTATTCCTACATATTGGCGAAGGCGTTTCGAGGCGTTTAATAATGACGAGGAGGAAGCGATACTTGGGAAGGGAGGGGCAAGATCGCTGAGCATGCGAGACGAACGCCATGGAGGAGGGGAATCGGACGGTGGCATTTTGAAGATGTGAGGGTCTTTTGCTGGGGTTATTTGGAAGCGTTCTGAGCTTGGTGGGATGGAGAGAGGTTTGCTGCGGGAGTCTGACGGCGAGCTGCCTGCCGTGTAGATGGAATCGAGAGACGAGGTCGGAAAAGTATGTTTCACGACAACCCAACAACCATCAGCACATTCTTCCCATTCCCACGAACTCATTCTTACTATGCACACGGAGACAAGGGCTTTTCACGTGGAAGACCTCCCCCTCCTCTCCCCATCATAATCTACATCAAACTCCTCCCCCCATCCACCGGCAACTCCACCCCCGTAATAAAACTACTCTCCTCCCCGGCCAAAAAACACGCCGCCCCCGCCACATCCCCCGGCGTACAAATCCTGCCCAGCGGAATCTGAGCCCTCAACCGCTCCCTCCCCTCCGCCGAATCCTCCCCGCCCAAAACACTCGCCACCATCCCCGTCTCCGCGACGACGGGCAGGATGGCGTTGCACCGGATGTTGAAGGGCGCGAATTCCGCCGCTAACCCGCGCGTGATGGACGAGACGGCGCCTTTGGAGCCGGCGTACCAGACGAGGTTGGGGCGGGGCCGCGGGGCGGAGATGGAGGAGATGTTGACGAAGACGCCACCTGGGGGCCTGAGGGAGGCGAAGTGAGGTTGGAGGGTTCGGGCGGAGTGGTAGAGGGGGGTGATGTTGGTGGTCATGATGCGGTCGTATTCTTCTTGGGGGACTTGTGTGCTCGGCTGAGATACAGTTAGTCGTGTTCGATATTGAAGCTCAAGGGAAAAGGGATGGACACACAACAGCCCGATGCACCACCCCCGCATTATTCACCACCACATCACACCGCCCAAACGCCTCCAAACACACCCTCAACGCCTCCCTCCAGTCCCCCTCCTTGGTCACATCCCCCTCGAACACCTTCACGCTCCCTTCCGGCAGCGTCGCGGCGAGGGACAAGGCGGTGGGGCCGTTGATGTCGAAGATGAGCACGTGGGCGCCTTCGGCGATGAATTTTTGCACGATGCCTGCGCCGATGCCCATGGAGCCGCCGGTGATGATGGCGGTTTTGTGCAGGAGTTTGCCGTGGGGGGAGGGGTAGGGATTGGGTGGGGTGGTGGTGGACATTTTTGGGAGGCGAGGGGCCAGGGGTGTTGTTCTTGATTGGGGTTTGAAATAGGGGATAGAGAGCGGGATGGTTTTTACAGGTGATGAGTTTGTGGTATGTCGACGAGATCGGTTTTTTGGCAGAAGAGGTAGCTCGGAATTGAAAAAGGAATCAGTACAGTCGTAACAAGGTTATGACACGCAAGAGTGAATACCCCGACGATGCCAGAGAAAGATTACAAGGAGATGAATAGTAGTACTGTAGAGAAAAGTGTCGTCCAACCTTTACCTTGGTCCAAATAACCTCCTACTCCTCACGAGGTGATGTTGCCGCTCCCCAGACAGGAGCTGAAGTCGAAAGCACAGCATAGGCAAGCAAGCTCTCCCCGCTCTTCACCCACATCATCCTCCTGCTCCTCCTCCTCCTTAATGCCGGGATTTGGAGCCAAGAGTCGTGGTTCGAGTTTAGGAATATGTATATCTGTACATGTATCTCCATCTCTCAGATCTATGTCGAGAGTTGAGTAGTGTCTTCTAGTCGTCTGGTCTCTATCCTTCAAACACGCCATGCTGCAACTCCACACCCATGCTACCATCAACACGTCAGTACTCATTCACTCATCACTCGAATATGGAAAAGACTCACCTCTCCGCCATCTTCTTCATCCCCGCCTCAATATCATCGTCCATCCCCTTGCCAACCCCCACCGCCTGCCGGAATTTACTCCAGTAGAATACCAAGTCTGTACTCAACAGCACAACTCTGAACAGCAAATGCCGGAAATACTCCCTCCACCTCTCCTGCACACTCGCGCTGCGATCTTCCGCCAACGCTCGACTCGCCCAGTATCCCGTGATCTTCACGCGGTTCACAGGACTGCCCAAGAACTGATTATTCCCCTGCACGATACGCAGATTCCGTCCGATAAAGATGAGCTCCTGGGGGAACTTCTCCTGGTTGGCGAGGATCTCGCGGACGGATTTCCGCATATGCTGCTGCATTTCGTACTGGCGTTGGCGTTGCTCCTTCTTGCTCATCTTCCGAATCTCGTCCATGACTTTGTGGTCGCCGCCTTCGTACGGACGCATCAACGTCGCCGAGGCGAACATGTCCGGCGCGTTGATACCCCATTCGTCGCGGGTGATGTGCGCGATGGTATCGTTGTCGAACGTCATGAGGGAGCGCCAGAAGAGTGCGTATTCTTTGCGGAACTTGGGCGACATTTGGATGTAGAGGCCGTGGTCGATGAGGACGAGCTCGGGCTTGCCGTTGGGGAGGCGTCGGATGAAGATGTTTCCGGGGTGTGGGTCGCAGTGGACGAGACCCCAGAGGAACATTTGCGCGGAGAAGAGATCGACCATGGTTTGCATGATGGGTTTGAAGGAGAGGCCTAGACCGCCTTGTTTGTCGGTGCCGCGCCAGGCGTCGCGAGTGGGTTTGACGTTTTCGTTGAGGGGGTTGTTGGAGGGAATGGAGGCTCTGATGGAGGGCGGTGGTGGGTCGAGACGAGCTCCTCCTGCGCCTGGTGAGCCTCTTCGCCATCCACCCTGCCAGCTTCCTTCGACCCCTTCCTTATCCCACAGCCTGATTCCTTCAATCCACTCGGCAGTCATGACTCTCTTGCTGCTCAGCTCAGGGTAGACCTCCGGAATATAGACTCGATCCTTCAACCTCGACTCCCCTTGAATAAGCCTCCTCATATTCCTCGAATTCTCCGCCTCCAGCTCGAAGTTCGTCTCCGCCATGAGTCTATCGCAGACGTACGGCACAAGGTGGTATAACGGCAAATCAAACCACCACGAGTATATCCGGCTCACCACACGGAAAGCCCACAGGTCCCAACCCACCTGGTTGGCAATCTCCTTCTTCTGGATCTTAATCGCAACCTCCCGTCCATCCGCCAACCTCGCCCAGTGTACCTGCGCAACACTCGCACTCGCCCTCGCCGTCCTCTCCATAACTCCCTTATCCTGCTCCCCGGCAAAGCTCACACCAAACACCTCTTCCACATTCTTTCCACCAAAATCCTCCCGAATCACCTTCTCAACCTCTTTCCAATCATTCTGCGGCGCATCGTCGAACATCCGCGAGAACATCTTTTGGGACTCCGGCGGCAGAATCGCGCTCTGCATCGCTATCGCCTGCCCGATCTTGAGATATAAGCCTCCATTTTCGCGCAGAAGATCAAACACTCTCTGAGCGCTGCGTGCATGCAAGTCCGCGATGCTGTCGCCGATCCATGGGTCGGGGCGAAAGTTGAGCTTGTAATCAAGGGCAGTGATTAAGCCGATGGTGAAGGTTCGGACGCTTCGTGTAAGACAGGAGTCATAGAACTGGGTATCGAGGGCGTATATCACACCTGCTGCGATGGCGAGGCGAATCAAGCGACGCAGCCATTTGCGTGTTCGGGGGTAGGTCTTTGCTCTGGTGGGTGCGCCGAGGGCAGACGGGGAGGGAGGTTTGAGCTGTTCGAAGGCCGAGCTGGCGTAGTTTCGTATTCCATTCCTCGAAGATGTCTGAAATCTGGCGTGCTGTACAACGCTTCTGCTCGATCCCTGGTATCTAATCGTCCGCGTCGAGTAGGCTCTCCACGCCGACGGCAGGTCTGCTGCGGTAGCAGATGGAGACTTGAGGGTCCTGCTTGCGCATCGCCAGCATATTGGCGAGACGGTGCGGAGCATGCCTCGTCAATGTCTCGCTGGGCGCAGCGATGGTGGTGGAGAGAGTGGAAGGGGCTCACACGACTCAAAAGAAAGATGCGAGTGCGGTTCGCAGGTCTGAAGTGATGACGGCATGCAGCCTCAGGGAAGACTTCGGCCGATCACAAGGCTTCAATCGACGACATCTTGTTCACGACTCTTTGCATTCATGGTCGTCATGTATTGGCAGTCTTGGGCTGCTCTTCTAACTTATATCTTTTCATCGGTTTGAATTTCTCCTGGATAGGGATCAGATTGGCCCTTCTGCTTGTACCGATCTCGCGGACAGTCCACGGAGGCAACCTTGACAGCAATAACCCTACTGAACAAGTCGTCCGGAGAAGAGAATGGGAAAAGGTATGGAGAACAAAATGTACAGACCATATACTACATCCTCTGCTGCAAAACCCAGTCCCCCCTCCCGTCCCTTCCCATCCTAACATACGCCCTCTCCGCCACAGCCTCAATCTCCTCCTTATCCCTCAAGCCCTGCAGTGCAAACAACGCCGCCACACTACTCGTCTTCCAGGTCTGCATGCCCGCCATCCTCGTCTGAATCGCCACAGAGACAAGGAAAACCAGTGTCAAGATAAGCAACGCCAGTGGAAGGATCATCCACAGCCACCTGACCGTTACGATAGCCTGCTGATACAGCGCATCACCACGGAGCATCTCCGCATCTGGACGTGTGCGTATATTAAGTGTTGCGGAAGCGGCGATGTTGTTGAACATAGAGTCGAGAGTATGTGGCGTGGCGTTGAGGTGTTGAAAGATCGACTGCGTGATGTCGCTGGGCCACTCGGGTTGTCGGGAGGGAGAGTTGTACTGTGCCACGGAGCCTGTGAAGAGTGTGGTGAAGTAGAACCAGAATCCCTTCATGGCGTCTTCGCCGATGGTGTAGTTCTGACCGTTCTGTGTGAGGTAGTAGTACGCCAGGGACTGCGATCCCATGTCTACTACATCGCGGTTGGCGCCTGCGTCGAGAGGGGCGGGCTGTCCTATGGGGGTCTCGTGGAATGTGCCGTTCTTTTCCACGGCCGAATACTGTTGAACGCAGAGTTCGAGGATGCATTCAGCGGCGTAAGGGCCTAGATTGAGCTTGTCCAAACTATCACTGATGCCATCCCAGGTGTAGTTGCCGAGAACAACGAAAACATCTGCGAGAGACATCGTGTTGTTGAGGCGGTCCTTGAATGCGACACTCGAGATCGATGCGTTGGCGAGGGTGTTGTTCACGATCATGCTGACGCCGATAGCAAATGCGATCTTGGATCAGGGATATGCCGTTGGACAGAGTATAATTCGTGCTGGAATTAGCTTCCTGGACCTGCAGTTGTTTAGTAAGATCTGCGCATTCGCCGCAGACTGCAAGGCTTTCGTAATCGGGCCAGGTGCAGTTGCCTGTTGGACACTGAGCAGGCACTTGAAAAAGGGAGGGCGCAGCATCGCCAAAGGTGAGCAGGCCATTCATGATAGCGGCTTTCATCGAGAGGTCGACGTCGACAGTGTTTGTGTTGTTCAAATAGGTGCGTGTGATTGGCAGATGGGCCTCGTTTCTAGGCACTGCTCGGAACTCGGTCGACAGGACCTGCTGGACAAATGGGCTAATCGCAAGCAGGAGGACCGTAAGAAGGGCGCCACTGAACGCGAGAGGCCTGTTTGAAGGTCAGACAGTCTTGACCCTGCTTAAGTATGGCCATCACGTACCCTCCTTTCAGCTTCAGCATCAACTTCGCACTCCCGGAAGGGCCACCAGCCGCTTCGTCAATCGCTTCGAAATCAGAAAGTGGCCGCGTCTTTCGAAACCAAAGCCACTTCAGCTGCCCAAGGCCCTCCTCGATGGGGATTGCAAGCGAGAAGGTCGCGACCGAAGAGATCAAGGACACGACCGTCGGTAGTGTGATCCCCCATTGCCAATTCGGTACCGGCTGACCGTCAAAAGATACCAGAATCGCTATCATACCTGCAAGACATGCCAATGTGAAGAGCCAGCAGAAGGACTCGTAGAGCCAGAGGTTGGACAAGGCATTTTTGAAAGAACGTCCTCCCTTGGTCCTGGGAGGCAGCGTGCTGCCTTGAGATTGACGGTAGTCTAGATGGTGAGAATCGACATCGAAAGTCTGCAAAGGAGGGTTGTATGGCTTGTGAGGTTGGTCATGTGGTTGGTCGGCAGCAGGATAGACTGGAGGCGCCGGCGGGACTGGGGCATAGCTTGCCATGGGGAAACAGTATGCCTCTCAGACACGTCCACGTCGCGACTTTGTCGTTATATTCGTTGCGCTCACGAAGCGAATCTGGCTGATTAATTAGCGAGGTACTTTAATTGGATCTTTCAACCCTTGTTTCTTCCTTTTTCCACGATTAGCGTAGGATTTAAGAGCCGTTGCGGCTAAGCACATGTCAAACGGCCCCAGTCGATAGGGTCTGGAAGACATCAGGGTTGCTCAGCTGCGACATTCGCTCGTTACAGTGCGCAAGTCAACCCGGTGATGAGGAGTACAAGCATCGAGGCAAGAGTAAAAGACTGGCCTTGATCTCGATGTGATCTTCAGTCAGATTCTGATGGCCTGTGTGCAGAGAATGAGAACCCGGTACAGGCCTGAACTGTGGAAAGACCAGAAAGGATAGGGCGACCCGGGGCTGGTTCAAGGCAAAATATGTGCATTTTGCGGGGTTGTTAACTCATATAAAATTGTGCCTCGTCTAAGCCAGGCTCGCGACAAAGTTAGCTGCTTCCTGCGCATGGTTGCTAACCTCAGCATAGTGCACATCGAGGCTGTCGCCGCTAGCACAGAAGGTATCGTGCTCATCGCAGTAGCTTCTGAGTACGCTCGCGTAGGTATTAAGCAGTGCCAAGCTGTCGCCGCCCTCGCTGCGCGCGAATATGCCGTCCTTGGTAGAAGTGCCACGATCGAAGGACTGGGAGGCAGTGAAAGACGGGTCACCGAAGACGACAGTGGCGGCGACTGGTTACTCGTTAGCAGATGCCATGTAAAATTTCGATACTGTTTACTGTTTTGCCTGTATTCCTCGCCGATAGGATCAGGCTTGTCGACTCCACCAGCCAAAACATCCGTCATGACATTTCCACCCTGGGAGTAGCCTACGAGGACAATGCGGCTGTCAGATCCACAAGCCGCAACGTAATTTTTGATCTTGTTCTCGGTGTCGTTGATGCCATCTGTGACAGATGCTGGATAGCTACCGTCGTCGTCGATGATAGTGGCTGGGTAATCCACTGCAACGCTGGTCGACCCTGGGACCATCTGCTCAATCAGATCTGCGACTTGACCTGGCTTGCCTTCACCGGGGGCTTCATTGGATCCACGAGCAACGATGATATAGAAACCAGATGCACAAGATTGGCGAGGGCTTAGAGGAGCAGCTGTGGACAGGGCTGCAAGGCCGAGAGTGAGGACTGCTTGGACAAACATGTTGCAGGTGCGGCAGAAACGTCCCAGGTGTATGAAGCGAATGGAAAAAGCGAATGGCTTGCGAGATTGTATGAGAGGCGTCTGAGCAGAGAAGTTGCTGTCTTATGTATTATCCAGCCATTCTCGTCGGCTATGAGCTCCGTGTTTCCGTTCCGTGGAAGCCATGTTGGATAGCCTGGTGAGCGCGAGAGTATGTAGTCGATCGTTGCCAAGAAAGACCACATGCCCGGCACTACGAAGCGACCAGTGTAGCTTGGAATGTGAAGTCTTCACGTGCTTGCATCTCGGGTAGTTTCTGACGACTCGTTCGGAGAACGTGCTAGCTGGCGAAAGCTGCTGTAAAGTTTAGCTCTCGCTTGTCATGCAGAAGGGATGCTGATCTGCGCGCTGTTCCTGGCCAACAGCGAACCGTCTTCGTGGACAGACACGGATAGTAGGGAAAGCTATGTCGGCGAAATGTTACATTCGCTTGTAAGCGCGGCATAGTCGTATCCAGCAGCATTTCATGTTCATGTGTTCAGCTTTAGCATCGGGCAAGTCCGACTAAAAAGGCAGGTCACAAGGTACGGCAAATTGAAGAGGTGAGGAGATACTCAGTCGATTGAAGTCTTCTCGCAAGCGTCTTCGGCCTGACAAATGCCATCGGACTCGTTCGCTGTTCAGTGTTATGGGAGTAGAAAAGTTGCACTCTCGTCCTAAGGCATCAAGGCAGAAGCTGTGTCTCAGCGCAATATCAAAGACGCGAGTGAGGCTTCATCGTCAGCGGTGGAATGTGAGTCGTGAGTGTGGTGAAGATGAGTTGACTTGATTGTGCTTGGAGGCTTGAAGAAGAGGTCGCGAGTTGGGAGGTGAGGACAGGAGTCGCGCGGAGCTGAGGCTTGGCGCGGCGCGGCGAAACGTTTCGCCTAGCTCCGGCGCAAGCGAATTTCGAATCGACCTCTCGTGTGCCGCTCGAAGTTCTCTGCAGCTCGCCAGGTCTCGTCGACAACAGCAACAACACCGCCAACATGGGTAGAGGACCAAAGAAGCATCAGAAGCGGCTGTCAGCCCCATCGCACTGGCTTCTCGACAAGCTCAGCGGTGCCTACGCCCCCAAGGCCTCGCCTGGTCCGCACAAGCTGCGCGACTGCATGCCGCTCATCGTCTTCATCCGTAACCGGTGCGCATCACGAAAGACTGGTGGGAGATTGAAGACAAGCTGACACAAGTTCTTTCCCAGCCTGAAGTACGCCCTCAATGGCCGTGAGACCAAGGCCATTGTCATGCAGCGCCTGATCAAGGTCGATGGCAAGGTCCGCACCGACCCTACCTACCCAGCCGGCTTCATGGACGTCATCTCCATCGAGAAGACTGGCGAGAACTTCCGCCTCGTCTACGACACCAAGGGTCGCTTCACCGTCCACCGTATCACTGGCGAAGAGGCGGAGTACAAGCTGGGCAAGGTCAAGAGAGTGCAGTTGGGCAAGGGTGGCATCCCATTCTTGGTTACGCATGACGCGCGCACGTGAGTAATTACTCTGTGGTTGCGATGTCTATCAGACGTTGGACCAAGTTTTGGCGATAAACAAATGCTGAGTGTGGTTATAGGATCCGATACCCAGACCCCGCCATTCGGGTCAACGACACCGTCAAGGTCGACCTCGCGACGGGTCAGTATACGCTGCAATACCGTTTTTTGAATCATTGGCTAACTCCTCCACAGGCAAGATCCAGGACTTCATCCGCTTTGACACCGGGGTGATCGCCATGGCCACTGGTGGTCGTAACATGGGTCGTGTTGGTGTCATCACTCACCGTGAGCGCCACGACGGAGGTTTCAACATCGTGCACATCAAGGACGCCATCGACAACGAGTTCGCTACCCGTGAGTCCAACGTCTTCGTCATCGGCCGCGAGAAGCCATGGATCTCGCTCCCCAAGGGCAAGGGTGTCAAGCTCAGCATTGCCGAGGAGAGAGATCGCCGACGTGCCTTCACTCAGGCTGGCCACTAAGCATTTCAGCGTGCTTATGGGAAAAGGCGGCGGAGTTCAAGGTGCGGTCACGTATTGCAGGTTGCTCGGATTGGGGTAGGAAGCAAAAACAATGCGTTCCGAATGGCGTCAGGTCTGCCAGGCTCCATAGCGACCCAAATTCAATGTGTCAATGCAACTGAAATGATGATCAAGTCTGACTGCTTCAAATACCCCATCTATTGTTGTCTTGTGAATTCTCTTCCACTCGTCAAAAGCCAGTGTTATGTCAGCCTCCAGATCGTCATTGCCAAGCGTCGAACTTACGCAGCTCGCTGCAGCTCGACCGGCATCTGCGGCTCTCACACAACTCTTGAGTGGCAGCTGTGTTTGGGGTGCGACGACTGCAAACTCATGAAATTGTTGCTGCCTGTAACTCACACACCCCTTCACCGTGCTTATATTCGACTCGACACATCCTGGCGACCGCTCCTTTCTCCGTCTATAGCCCCTCGCAGCCCAGCATGGCGCTCTACAGCCAGGCCACGCGCAACGTGGACCTGACCAAGAGCGAGACCGACCTCAACACGCACATTAAGAAGGCGACGTCGATCGAGGAGACCGCCCCCAAGCGCAAACATGTGCGCGCCTGCATTGTCTACACCTGGGACCACAAGAGCAGTCAGAGCTTCTGGAATGGCATCAAGGTGCAGCCCATCCAGGCAGACGAGGTTCAGACCTTCAAGGCGCTGTATACCGTGCACAAGGTGTTGCAGGAGGGACATCCGATCGCCTTGAAAGAAGCTCAGCAGCATGTGGGTTGGCTCGAGGGACTGTCGCGCGGCATGATGGGGGGCATGGGTGGCGAGGGACTGCGAGGATATGCGCCTTTAATCCAGGAGTACATCTTCTACTTGGTATCGAAGCTGAAGTTCCACCGCGAGCACCCCGAGTTCAACGGCACCTTCGAGTATGAGGAGTACATCTCGCTCAAGTCGATCAACGACCCCAACGAAGGCTACGAGACCATTTCCGAGCTCATGACCTTGCAGGACCAGATTGACAGCTTTCAGAAGCTCCTCTTTGCGCATTTCCGGACTGGATCAAACAACGAGTGCCGGATCAGTGCGCTTGTGCCGCTTGTGCAGGAGAGTTATGGTATCTACAAGTTTATCACCAGCATGCTTCGTGCCATGCACACTACTCTCGGAGACGACGAGGCTTTGTCACCGCTGCGTGGCCGATATGATGCGCAGCATTACCGACTGGTGCGCTTTTACTACGAGTGCTCGAATCTTCGCTACTTAACATCTCTCATCACCATTCCTAAACTCCCGCAAGACCCGCCGAACGTGCTAGTCGAGGACGAGAACGCACCTGCATTGCCACAGCGCCCAAGGAACGAGCCTGTCACCAAACCCAGAGACACTCCACCCCCGCAAGCTGCCACCGACCCCGAGCCGATCAACGAATTTTGGAAGAATGAACAGGCGAGGCAGCAAGAGGAGTATGAAGCTGAGCAGAGACGACTTCAGGCGCAGTGGGAAGAAGCTCAGAGGCAACAACAATTGCAGCAACAGCAGGCACAACGCGATTTCGAGGAACAACAGCGGATGCAGGCTGAACAGCAGAGGCTACAACTCGAGGCACTTCAAAGACAACAGTTCCAGGAGCAAACCCAAGGTCGTATGGCTGAGCTGGAGCGAGAGAATTTGAATGCCCGTGCCCAATACGAGCGAGATCAGCTCATGCTGCAACAGTATGACGCACGAATGAAGGCTTTGGAGAATGAACTGTCGACTCTCGGGCAGAACTTTCAGCAGCAGACGCAAAGCAAGGACGATCAGATTCGAGCACTGCAAGAACAGGTCAACACTTGGCGCACGAAATACGAGGCTTTGGCGAAACTGTACAGTCAACTGCGCCATGAGCACTTGGAGCTTCTTCAGAAGTTCAAGGGCGTGCAGCTAAAGGCTGCATCTGCGCAGGAGGCCATTGACAAGCGCGAGAAGCTGGAGCGTGAGCTGAAGACCAAGAACCTCGAATTGGCAGATATGATTCGGGAACGAGACCGTGCTTTACATGAAAAGGATCGTTCGACAGGTGGCCACCGCGACGAGGTTGAGAAACTCAAGCGCGAGTTGCGCATGGCTCTTGATAGAGCTGACAATGCGGATCGTGCAAAGGGTAGCGAGCTTTCAGCCATGCTTTCACGGCACAACCGTGAGATTGCAGACCTGGAAGAAGCACTCCGCAACAAGACACGGGCTCTTGATGACATTCAGATGAAGCATGGCGAAGGCAGTTCCGACCTTGAACGACAACTGCGCGAGAAGGAAGAGGAGCTGGAGATCTACAAGTCTGGCATGGACCAAACGCTGCTGGAGTTGAACGAGCTTCGCAACGGGAATGGCGTCTCAGACAAGGCCATGGACGAACAGATCGATGTGATGCTCCTCGACAACATCAAGAAGATCAACGACATCATCGACTCGGTGCTCCAGGCTGGTGTGCAGAGAGTGGATGATGCGCTGTACGAGTTGGACAGCTCCATGCAGGCTGGTAACCAGAACGCCAGTGGTCCGTACGTGCTTTCGCAGATTGAGAAGGCCCAGAGCACTGCCATGGAGTTCAGCACTGCGTTCAACAACTTCATCGCCGACGGTCCCAACAGCACCCACGCTGAAGTTATCAGAACTGTGCATCAGTTCTCAAACGCCATCGCCGATGTCCTTTCGAACACCAAAGGTATCACCCGCTTTGCCAGCGACGACAAGAAGGGCGATCAGCTCATCTCCGCTGCTCGTCGATCTGCATCTAGCACTGTGGACTTCTTCCGTGGCATCGTGTCCTATCGCCTTGATGGACTCGAGGATCTGCAGAAGACCGATGTGGTTATCAACAAGAACAACGACGTTCAGATCGCCCTGAACAACTTGAGCAAGTTGGCTGATGCGTTCGCACCAAAGACCAAGGTGACTTCGCAATCAGGAGATCTTGCTGAGACAGTTGATCGTGAGATGATGAACGCTGCCAAAGCTATCGAAGCTGCCACTGAGCGCCTCACGAAGCTCATGAACAAGAAGCGAGACTCGTACTCGACATATGAGCTCAAGATCCACGACTCGATTCTTGAAGCTGCCATTGCTGTTACGAACGCAATCGCGCAGCTGATCAAGGCCGCAACAGCTTCCCAACAAGAAATCGTCAACCAAGGTCGTGGCTCGAGCATGAGCAAGACCCAGTTCTACAAAAAGAACAACCGCTGGACGGAAGGTCTCATCTCTGCCGCCAAAGCAGTTGCAAGCTCCACCAACATGCTCATCGAGACTGCGGATGGTGTGATCAGCGGACGTAACTCTCCCGAGCAGCTCATCGTCGCGTCAAACGATGTAGCGGCTTCCACAGCACAGCTCGTGGCTGCTTCACGAGTCAAGGCAAGCTTCATGTCCAAGACTCAGGAGAGGTTGGAAGAGTGCAGCAAAGCCGTCACGAACGCCTGCCGAAGCCTGGTGCGACAAGTGCAGAGCATTATCGAGAGCCGGAACAAGGATGGCGACGAGGATGTTGACTACAGCAAATTGAGCGGACATGATTTCAAGGTGAGGCAGATGGAGCAGCAGGTACGTTATATCCCCACAATTTCCCAATTGTTTTGTGGGTGGGATTTACTGACGTTTGTTTGTGGCAACAGGTCGAGATTCTGCAGTTGGAGAATTCGTTGTCGGCTGCGAGACATAGGTTGGGTGAGATGAGGAAGTTGAGTTATCAGGAGGAAGATTAGGGGGTTTTGTGGAGCTTGCATGTGAGGAGGGAGCAAGGAGTTGCGTGTGCGTGTATAGGTACTGCGAAAAGTGTCTCGAGAATCCATTGCGTCCCCTTTTGTTTTCTCTTCCAAGACTATGGATTTGACACGCATGTCGCTTCTGCTGTATCTCTCACTCTGACTCACGGTGTTCTTAAGCCCTTAAAACCTCTGCAGAATATCCTTATCCGCCCAATCTGGATTGTCGATATGTCGTCCTTCTTAGCCAATGTGAATGAACTCACTGTCTGCTCTTTAAATCCTGGCTATGAGCCAACTAAGGACATGTAGCCTTGCGTCCATGGGAGAAACGTCGAACTGCGTCTCCGAGACGATGGCGTCTGTAGAATACCGTCGTCGTGTTGGCGATTGCGTTCGCTGGTACTATCTTCTGCCGTGGTGGGATTGAATGTAGGCGAATGCGAGGGTATGGGGAGGATGGAAAGGCTCAGGCCGCCCCTTTTTGTATGACGGCTTTCTTATTTTATTGAACTGAGGGCATGTATATGATTCCCTTTTCATGTTTTCGTGGAGTGCTGGTGCTCTTACCACTTCCGCGCTTCCAGCTATCTCTATCTTCTCTTGTTTGATGTATGTCGGTCTGGAGGTCTCCTGTCCGTCGTGTGGATATTTGGACATGGGTAGTCTTTTCTTTCTCGCTTCCGGACTCAGTCAGGGGATGGTAGAGATGGCGTATTGTATATGGAGCAAGTCGTTCTCGGTTTTTATGACTTGTGAGGAAAGTCGAGCAGCGGGTTGGTTGATGTTGGGCGGTATGAATGATTGGTGGTTTACTTAGGCCTGCTGGTACTGTGTCCAGCCCGAGTCTGGCGGTGGACAGTGTTGCGAAGAGGGATTGAGCCCTCGAGCGCATGCTGGATAGGAAAAGTCACCCGTACACGGCTCGAGGCTACTCGTACAGGGGTATGTCTGATGCTCCATGTGCAGTTGGGACGAAGCTGTGTGTGGCCTATTCCTCTTCGCGGCTCTTCTCCATGATTACCCGCGACGAGAGTGTGCGGCGTCTGTCGAGCACTCGTTGTGTGATGGACTCACAGGGGAGACAGAGATGTTATCTGATCTGGCGTGGGAAGTCGGTGAATGCTTCGGCCACGAGGAAGGACCACGGTCATTGAGGTAACATGATGAAGAAGGCTGCTTCATGGTTCATGACGACCAGTGTGCATTCCCTCATCAAGACGACGCCGTCTGCCAACACATGTCAATGGACCACACTACCTCTCTTCAATCTCCTGGCGGCGCTCCATCGGCCGAAGCAAGCATTGACTGTCCAACCACTGGAAAAGGGGTTTCCCGTGACAGAACGAAAACCATGCGTGTCGCGCAAAGAACCAGATTCAATTATTGCCTGTGAATTATGCGAGCCTGGAGGCTCGCACGAAGACGGCGTGGTCTACATGCCGGTCTACCAAGACCTCTGATCGCAGACGGACCGTCCTGGACCCGGGCTAAAGATGGATGGCTGTGCAGCACAGGGGTCACCAATGTCCATCGCATCATCGATACGGAAGAAGACACAAGTGGTTGATTCCATCGTGGCCCAGCGTTGGGGCGGTTTGCTGTTTTGGCCGATACCCTCAGAGAACAACATGTGCTGCTCGACAGCTCTTGATGTGGAATCATCCACAACAGTCATCCAGTCCCAGGCGTTCTAAAGAATCCTCATTCATGACACGAGCGCTCGTGCTGGCTGCTGGCAGTGGTAGGAACTTCACGGCGCCGTGACATGTGATCGGACGGCATTACCGTCTTTGCAGGGAGATTGGTGCCCTCGTGACTAACAAGAACATCCGTTGACCTAACCGCCGTCATGGGAGGATTTGAACCATAATCTCTGTTAGTGTCTACAATGCAAGTGTGTGCCAATCGTGATCCAAATGGGAACATGATGCCCTCGTGCCGTCGAACACGCACCCTCTGTACTTGATGTGTGGATGTGCTCCCGGATCCCGGCCTTGGCGTATGGTCCATAGGGCAAGTTGTCCTTGCTAGTGGGACGAGAATACGATGTTGCTGATAGCATGCACGACTCCTCCCAGGCAACTGTATTCTTTCGCAGACAAGTAGCTTTTCGATCGGGAAGTGGATGTCAACAGTATCCTCACTTCATGTCAGTGCAATCAATCGGAGCGTCTCCGATGTGGCTGGATGATCGTTCCTCTCATATATTGCCTCCTTCGGCGGAGAAGTGGACATTCTCCTGCCTAAGAAGCACTGGTGAAACTTCTCCCAACGGTGTTGCGGCCTGAGGTTGAATTTTCGTTGTCTAAGCCCCCCGTGAAGGAGCCTGCTGCGCCCCAAGGGCCATGAAAATGTCCGGATGCTTGCTGATATATCATCAATGGTGGATTAGTAGACAATGTCGCAGCCTGTATCTGTGGATTTCCTGCCTCAGGATATCCTCGTGAAGTCGAAGTTGTTATCATGTCCATCGACGGCGTCCCAATCGAGGCATGACCATACGAGCTTTGCGATCCTTCCAGCTATAGCCAGCGCTCGGGAATTCCACTCCACCCAGTGCTGGTGGTGGTAGCTCGTTTGGGGAATGCAAAGTGTAATGTAATGGTGGTCAAGGCGGCAGAATTCGCAGGCCCGTTTAGTAATGGAAGGTGTGGTGCGAAAGGCGCAGCTGTGGTAGCGTCGCAGGTTGGAGGAAGGAGCATTTGGCACGGTATGGGTAGGCTCGTCCGGTCTTTCGTTCGTTTGTCGCCTCCTCTCCTCTCCTCCTCATCCACGCTTCTCTGGCACCGTCATTGTTGTTGCGATACGTCTCTTCCACGCGGATGGAATGGAATGGCAATGTCCCTCTCCAACGTCAAACGCCCTCCGAGAACGACATCGCCAAAGACCATCGGCGCCGGCGCCGCCAATCAGCAGCCGAACTCTCCGACCACCACCACCTCCACAACAACGACAACAACATCCCCCAAAACCCGTCCAACTCTTCACCAGCACGTATCGACGTCGGATCCATCACCTGACGACCAGCCCTCATCGCCACGGTAGCACACTGCATCACCGCCGCAGCCAATCCCTTTCGACCAACCACATCCGCACGTGTGGCAAACCGCCCACGCCGTCGCGAAAACGCAACGACGAACATCCAACCCGTGGAACGCGAAAAGATACCGTCGCAAGGCAATGCCGAACGGGTTTTTGATGATTTCAACCTCGTCGTCGGATGCGAACAAGTTCACCATCAAGCCTGGCTCATAGATGTCGCTCGGATTCCGCTCCATCTCGACTGCGTATCATCATCCTCAGCCGTACCATCCGTCTGCATCGTTCGAAAAAGGATCAGCCAGGAAGCGCCTCGTGACCTGTTGCACGCTGAGGCAGTGCAATGTGCAACATACCTTATCCTGACCTCAGTCCTGTCGACATCTTCACAACACTTCGCCTCTCGGTCGGTTCTCGAGTCCACTGGAAGGAAAGCAGGATCCGGCCCTTGAGACATCTTTCTGGCATACTCGTTCTCTATCCCCGATTAACTATGCTGGAATGCAAATACTGCCTTTTCGGCTCCCAGGCCTCTCCCAAACGGCTCGACGACCTCACCACCCAACACCCTGTACAAGGACACTCGTTCCTGCTCTGCTATACCCAAGCGAGCCTTTGCCATGACTGACAGCAACAACCGGCCGTATCTCGCCTTTACTGTCTTGATGCAATATCCCCAAATTCCTAAATGAACTCCCCCATCCTTCGCGAGATGCATGTCGCCAACGCTTTGCAAACACAACAACGAAATCCAATCGCTTGCTTTCTATGCCAGGTCCACCACGATCCGCGGCCGCTCTGCCATCTTCGACTTTGCTGTCGTTGGGGTCGGTTTCCGCAGTCGCACGATTCGGCAGAACAACCTCTCCACCGGTAGCAGGACTAGCCATACTCGGTTCACGAAGAAGCAAACCAAGACGCTGAAGGTCGCCGCCACCGCATCGGCCCAGTAATGGTTTGCTGTCGCCACGATCACACTTAGTACCAGGAGCGGGTAGAGGACACCGGCCACGATGTAAATGAAGCTTTTGATGGCACTCTTCGGCGCCCGTCGACCCCTGATGGCCTGGAGGATTCCACTCTGGAAAAGGAAAGTACACCCAATGATAAATGCATAGGTGAAGTGCAGACTCGGCATCGCGGCCAGCTGGTTCACATTGGCGCCCCCGACCCAAACACTTTCGGCATTATCCTGGCGAACGGTATCCCGAAATCCAAACGACTTGGGGAGAAGTCGAGGTGGCATGCATGGCCAGAAAGAGAAGACGATGAACGCAGAGAAGTTACCCAAGGTCATTGTCCGGCGAGCAATGGCGAACAGGTCATGAGAGGGTGCAGAGTAGTAGTACCAGGACAGGAATCTGGATCACATCTCACATCAGCTGAACCTTCGCCAAGACAAAAGAACAAGTCGAACACGTACGCTATTGTGCCAGGGATATGGACCAGGGAGTAGATTTGGTTGAAGAAGGTCATCATCTTGAGATGGCCATTCAAGAAGAACTGCTGGAAGCCGACTTCGGTAATGGGGAAGAATATCTGGAAAGGGGTGTCGTGCTCGAAGGTCAGGATGTCGATGCCGTGTTTCTGAGCCAGCTCAGCCACCTCGTTGCCGCCCATCCGCGAGTACAGCGCGATGCCGATTTGCTTCGTGAAGGCGTATGCGACATAGTTCAGGGCCCAGTAGAACATCTCGACCAGGAAGGGGAACTTCTGCAGGATTCGGCTAGGGAAGTTCATGCTCGTGGGGGATGAGGACTCGCTCGACCATGGCGCTGGAGATACATCTCGCTGGATATCGACGCTGTCCTTGGGCCGGTCTGGACTCGTTGACCTCGACGACGATCTGCTTCCCTCGTACTCATTGCTCTTGATCAACGACTCGCTTGCGTCGTCGCTTCGGAGGTCGCGTGAAGGGAATATGCTGAATGATCGGTCGCGGTTGAAGTATAGCGAAGCGATCATGATCGAAACCACAAGCTATACACAGCATGTCAGCATGTCGCGCCGCCAACGGTAAGTGAAACATGATGTTTTGAGAATCACTAACCAGAGGTTCGAACCATGACCGCGCGGCGGACTGAGGTTTGCCCAAGTCCGGCATCGTCGAATTGTGGCCCTCCATAGTAAACCCTCGCCCGTATAAAGAACCCTCGAAATGGCAGAAGCCGCGCCGCTACGAATGCACGAGCAAGAGGAAGAGTGGAGGTCGCGTGCTGAGAGGTGATATTCGGACGGCAGTCCGCGGAAGAGCTGGGGTCAGGGAACTGTCGAGCACATGTGCCAGTAATAACCGATTAATAAAAAGCTGTACAAGAGAATGGGATAGACTGTGCGGTGTCGGAGTCGGTGAGGGAGTCGGTCGGAATAGGTGTGGTGGTAGAGATGTGTGAAGAGACAGGAGGACAAAGAGGGTGCGTGGTAGAAAGGAGAGCAGAATGTCGCGTGTCCTTGCTGCAGGCACGATGATGAGAGGCACCTGCACAGCCCGGACAAGCTGAAAGAACCGCTAACCACTCTCCCGACGAGACAGCGGTTTTCCCCAACTCGAGGCTAAAACAGAAGCAGAACGGCGGTTTTCTCGCACACGCTGGGTCTGCCCTGTATGGCTGCGTGGTCGGGTCGACTGCGCTTCCGCCACCCGCTCACCATTCCGCTCTCACTTGCAGCAACATGAAGCAGCCAAGTCGCTGCAGATAAAAATGTCTTGTCTGCCGGCCGGCTTGGGACGCGCAAGCTCCCGGTCCTAACTAATCTCGCTCTGCACTCAGCCACTACCCTCTTCATCATCATGAGCACCACCACAACAAAAGAGATGCATTCCGCGCATTCGTTTGCGTTCAATCTCGCAGAGGGCGCACAGCTTTCTCGTCTGGATCATTGATCTTTGCTGACAGTCTTAGTCACGCGACCTAATGCGAACTCAAAAACCTGCTTGGCATTGAGTTCCAGGTTGGCTTTGGAACCGGTTCTCTTTCGCTGCGAGATTCTTCTCGATCTGGTCTTCCGAAACGTGGATACTTTGCAAACTTACACATATTTTACTACTGCTTGACGAACGTCACATGGATGATGGATGTCACACGCTCGCAAAAGATGTACTATAGCAGAAGCAAGGGATGCAAAGATGTTGTCGCGTGTCCATCAGCTCACCCATTGGACGCCTCTTTTTCCGCGGACAGACCCCAAAACCAACGATCCTACATCAAGCCCAGAACGAAGGATGCTTAGTGAGGTTTGTCCGCGGTTGGACTTGGGGATGGGCGTAAGCCGCATACATGTTTGATCGCAATCGGCCGAATTGCTTGATGACTACTACAACTGCAGCCGCCGATGATGATGATGAAGGATGGAGGTTGAGATTTCACTGCGCCTGGAAGGGTGCGAATACGGCCGACTCGCATTGCTCGGATAGGGTCGTAACACGAAATACGGGGTACGAGTTGTTGACAGCAGGTACGACGGGTGACTGCGTGCTGCCGTGTCCGAACACGTGTTACTCACGCTTGTTTTGTACGACCCGTACGTCGTCTGGAAGAATAGGAGTTGTCGGATTCGCAGACAAAGACCTATGCGATGTTGCGAAGCTGAAGTCCTGCACGCTCGCCATCGGTCCTGCCATCCTACAAATGTGTATGCGCCAGGATCCTCGTGAGGCGCTGCAATAGGGTCTGTGATTGGCTTTGCTATTACTACTAATAATTGTTCGACTCCCTGCTCTGGGCATAGACATCCGTCCGTAAGGATAGACAGGATGCGCACAAGCCATCGTCAGCGATGTGCGATGTTCATCTCGGGGCCCTCGGAATCTTAGCCATTTACGCGGATCTTGAGACACAAGGGAAGGTATCTTTGAACGTAAGAAGTTCCTATGAGGCAGCCATCTTCTGACGGTCTAAGGCAATGGGATGGCCCGCGAGCTTTTTTCTCATTCTCTCCTTAATTGGACGGCCTCCTGTGTGCTTTCTTTTGGCGCATTCGATGGGCCAACTGGCACACCTTGTCAAACGTACCCTCACAACCGTAGTATCCTCCGGTGTTGCTGGCCTGTCGTCAATGAGCTTTGTTCGGCAAATGGCATACGATATCTCGAAGAATCTATTGGCGTGTTTGCGAATGGTATGGTATGGGCCTTCTGCTGTGTATTCAATAATAGCCTCTCGCAGGTTCACATTTTCCCCTTTTGCTCGGCCAGCCCGCCGACTTCAAACGCATGCCGTATTAAATAACTAGACCCGACCTATTACACCCTCCTCTACCGTCATACTCAGCCCTCACTTACCCACTGCCCGCCCAACTCCCTAACAACCTCCTCCGCAACCCTCGACCCCGCCCTCAGCGCCCCCTCCATATACCCCTTCCACTCAAACGCCGTCTCCCCCCCACCAAAATGCAAATTCCCAACCGGCTCCCTCAACGCCCCTCCATACCACTGCAAATCCCCCTTCCGAATCGCACTCGTCGGCGCCCCGCCGATGAACGCCTCGTGCGTCCAATCCCGCCAGTTGATCTCCACGGGGTTCTGGACCACGGCCTCGTGCTCGGCGCCTACCAGCGAGACGAGATGGTCGAGAATTGCGGATTCGCGCTCGAGGGAGGAGAGCGCTGCCCAGGCCGCGGCGGAGTCCCCTACGAGGAAGAGCACGAGGGAGGAGAGCGAATTCTCCTCGTCGAGGAGTTGCCACGAGAAATTGATGGGGATCATGTGCTTGCACCACGAGTAGAGGTGGACGAGCAATCTCATTGTCATGTCGTAAGCTACAGAATCCTATGCGTTTTTGTAATTGCTCAATTCCGATGTTGACATACCGCCCCCATCTCCTACACACAAAACAAAAGCGTCTCACATCAAGCACCAAGTGCACGCTCGACCACCTTCGCCGTGCGCTCCACGATCAGCTCGACGTCCTCACGGGTGATGTTGTATGCCGGCGCCAGCATGACTACATCTCCGTTCGTACCATCGGCGACGCCGCCTCCGGGGAGTAGGGAGATGCCGAATTCCTCGCGAAGGCCTGTGGCGTGGATGGTGGCGGCGAGTTTTTTGGAGGCTGGGAAGGGCGTTTTGCTGGGTTTGTCTTGGACGAGTTCGATCTGGTGGAGGAGATATGTTAGGTCTGAGAAACGCTTGTGGTGGAAGGGATGGATTGGGTGGACTTACACCCCACATGAACCCTCTCCCTCTCACTTCCCCGACGTTCGCATGTCCACCGAGTCTTTTCTGCAATGCTTTCCCCAGCACCGGACCTAGCTCCCTCACGTTCTGCATTAACCCTTCCTCCTCCACGACCTTCTGCACCGCACAAGCCGCCGCGCACGCCACAGGATGGCCTTGATACGTCTGGCTGTGCACGAAGCTGCCTGTGCCGTGTGAAAGGACATCCACGACATGACGGTGAACGAGCAAGGCACCAATGGGCTGGTAGCCGGCCCCGAGGCCTTTAGCGACAGTTTGCAAGTGGGGAGTCACGGAGTCTTGCGACCAGGCGTGGAGGGTTCCTGTGCGGCCCATGCCGGACATGACTTCGTCCAGGATGAGGAGCGCGCCGTGTTTGTCGCAGATGTGTTTGATGGTTTGGAGGTAGTTTTTCGGTGGTGGGACTGCGCCGAGGGTCTGGCATACCTCGTCAACAACGTGAATATATGAGGGGGATTGATAGTACTCGCCAGCCCGCTCATCGTCTCCGCCACAAACGCACAGACATTCCGAGGTCCTACTCTTTGAAACTCTCCTTCCAACTCCTGCCCCAGCCTTTGCACATACTCTTCCTCACTCTCACCTTCCTTCATCCCCCGATACGGATATGGCGGACTCACAAAACTCACATTTTCACTCAACAATGGCTCATACACTTTCCTCCTCGCCTTGTGGCCCCCAACACTAAGCGACCCCAACGTATTTCCATGATAACTTTGCTCCCGCGCAATGAACCTCGTCCGCTCCGGCTCGCCTTTCTCAACGAAGTACTGACGAGCGAGTTTCAGGGCCGCTTCGATGGCTTCGGTTCCAGAGGAGACGATGAAGACCTTCGACATTTCGCCATTTGTCGATTTTGTCAACCGCTCCGCCAGTCTCTCCGAAGCGTCCGTGGTGAAGAAAGGCGAGTATGTGTATTCTACGGTATCTAGCTGGTCGACGATGGCTTGTTTGACGCGCGGGTGGGCGTGGCCGAGACAGGAGACGGCGGCGCCGCCGGTGGCGTCGAAGATTTGCGTGCCGGTGCTGGTGGTGAGGTAGTTTCCTGAGGCGGAGACGATCTTTGGGGGTGGGGAGTTGAGATTCGCGTGGAGGACGGAGGTTGTTGGTGTAGATCCATTAGTAGTAGGTGGGCGAGTTGCTGCTGCTGCTTGGGCTGTTGTTCCTGTTTGCGGTGGGAGACTCTTGGAAGCTGGGGGGTCATGGTGACCGTTCGCGGTCGTGGTATGAATCTCGCCGGGCATGATGAGTGTAGGTGTCTCGTTTGCTGTGCTGGAAGCTGTATGGTGAGAGGTGTGGCTTAAGAAGAAGAGTAGATACCTTTCCAGTCTTATCTACTCCATCCTACCTTCGCATAGGCCTGCTCGATCAAGTATCTGACAGTGGTCGATGTGACAAGACCCCGCCCTTTCACGCCTTGTGTACCTGTACCTGCAGTAGTGTAGCACTCCAATGGCTCTCTTGCCCGTTGTTCGGCCTATCTGGCTCGTCGGCCGCTATGTCGAGGATGCGAGATATGTAGACATGTGATGTGAGTTACGTATGCTCTCCTGGATGGTCATGCATGGCATTTGATGGTCAGGAAGAGCAGTACGAGAGAGTGGTGATGTTGGTGAGGTGGAGTGCACAATGTACAGTCAGCATCCTCGGCTAACAAACTCAACGCATCCTCCGCTCTGACGTCGCCTCATCTCTCAGACAACACGGGGCGTCTTGAGAAAAGAGACAGCAGCAGCAGATCTGTGGAGCGGAGAACATGAGACGCAGCCGCCTTTTCTGCCCGTCTCGACAGGAGATCACTACGGGAGACGAGCAGTCCTGAGGCTCAGAAGTCTCCAGTCTGTCGCCGTCTCGTCGATTCTCCTGCCGCTTACGGATCGGAGGATGAGGGCCAGGTTCCGAGGCCGAGTTGGGAAAGGTGGCGAAGATGTAGTGGACGAGGTGGGGAACGGCAGATGTTTTTGATGATGATGGTGGTGGTGATGTTATTGACGACTGGCCGTATCCTCAATATTTGCGATCCTTGGGTGGAGATGCGTTCACCTCCGTCGCGCACTGCAGGGAATCCCCATTGTGGGCGGCACTGGTCGACCGAAGACGAAGACCATGTACCACGTCTTCACCGCCCGCGACGAGGAGGCTGATGAGGAGCCCAACAAGAGACCGGCGGCGCCTTCACGACGCATCTCGACGACCCACGCCTGCACCGAGTGTCGCCGCCGTAAACTGCGCTGTGGCGGCTCGCAGCCATGCCAGCAGTGCCGATGGTCGCGCACGCCGCAGTTGTGCACTTTCGCCCAGCCTGCACGCAAGCCGCCAGTAACGCGCGAGTAAGTACGGATACACAAGGCTGCTACGCAGACACTCGCGTTGACCGACGCAGCCTCGTTGACCGCCTGCAATCCGAGCTCGCCCAGCTGTCTTGTCTCCGCGAGCGACTCTTCCCCGGCCAGAGCATTCCCGATCTGCTGAATCTATCGCACACCCAGCTCGTCCATCGAGCCCTCGCGCTCCTCCCAACACAGCCCTCATCACAACCATCGCCACTGCTACAACCATCCCCGGGCCCCTCAGATGCCATGCACCCATACGCCACCAGCCCAGACCCCATCAGCAATGTCCGCCCTCCAGCGCCGGCGCCTGCTGCTGCTGCTACCGAGTCCCATGCGCATGACCCGCCCTCAGGGCATTCCTCCACTGGTCCCCACAGCACTCCCAACCACCACTTTGACGGCAGCTCCGCCAGCTTGGATGCTCTTGAGCACCTCCCCGACTTGCACCCGTCCGTCGACGAGACCATCCGCCGAAGACGTGCCGATCACGGCATCTCGGACGACGTAAACGGGCTGTCGCTCTCCACCGACCGCAACTCCTCCTACGTGGGCGTCTCCTCCATCCAGGCTGCTCTCAAGGTCATCTTCACCATCAGTCCCACCGCTCGCGCCCATGTCTCCAGCGCCTCCATGGTCACCAGTAACCCGAGTAGAGTCCCTTCGCCGCTTCCCGACCAGCTCTCCTCCTCTACACTGCCATCCCCTGATGTCGCCCACCGACTCATTGATGCTTTCTTCAATCGTGTTCACACTCTCGTTCCTCTGCTTGACGAAGACGCATTTCGCCATACCTTTCTCTATCTCCATCGCCGGGATGCCCCCTGGTTGGCTCTGCTGAACGTTGTGCTGGCATTGGGCTCGTTGGCATTGGGCACATGCTATGACCACGACCACTTACTTTACTACCGCCGTGCCAACTTCCATCTCCAATCCGAAGGCTTTGGGAGCGGACATCTTGACGTCTTGCAGGCCTACGGCCTGATTGCTGGCTACTACTTGCACTGGCTGAATCGCCCCAACGAAGCCAGCGCCATAATGGGTGCGACATTCAGAATGGCATCTGCCATGGGTCTACACCGTGAATTTGCGACTAGCGGGAACGACCTTGAAGCGCAAACACAAATCGAACTCCGTCGGAGGATTTGGTGGTGTCTATTTACCATGGATACATGGGCACACATGACCACCGGTAGACCGTCCCAGGGACGCATGGGAACAGGAGTCACCATCAAGATCCCCAGGATCGCAGAGTGCACGAACAATGCCCAGTATCTGGCATCGTTGAAGAGGCTACCCTTGGTACACAGCGTCAGGTTCTGCATTCTGGCCACTCGTATCCAAGACAGCCTGGCCGCTTCGCCCATCCTGGACCTCGAAGAGGTAGCCACAGTGGATGCAGAGCTGGTCCAGTGGCACAATGACATGCCACCTGTGCTTCGTGACGCTGACCAGCTGCCCCGTGGTTCGAATCAGGAGCATGGTCAAACGCATATCTTTGAGACCTGCCGCGATGATGTTGGATCAATTCTTTCCAAAGAGCCCGTCTCGAACCCATCGGCAGCCCATCACCAGTCGCAAACTACCTGTCCCGAGATCCTGCAAACTCCACGCTTGGTCATGCATTGGTGGTACTTGACAATGCGACTACTCCTCTATCGGCCTTACTTGCTCACAGCCAGCCTTCGTGGACATCCGCGCATTGTGTCCAGCGTCGAAGAATCCGCCGCAGTGGACAAATGTTGCTCCATTGCCGGCGAGATGATCGAAAATATAAATTTCTCCTGCCCTGGGGAACTCATTGCAGGCTGGAACGCTGTTTGGCTTATGTACCAAGCAGTCATGGTGCCGCTCCTGTCGCTCCATTCTCGACGCCGCGATCGCTCGTCTCTCACGGAAACGCATACGGGACCTGTAGCAGCGTCCCTTCTAGACGACCATAAGTTGTCAGATCGAGGGGTTCTGGCTTCACAGGATGAGCAAGACAAGCTCGTGTGGAGTCATCAAGTCGAGATGGCCATACGTTTCTTTGACCGAATGTCAGCCTTTTCCATTGCCGCTGGAAAGAGCAAATCTGTCGTGGAAAGCCTGTACGAGTCGAGCAAGTGCACGAGTGGGACGGATTCACTGGACGACCGCTTTGATGATGGTTCAGCGCCGTTGGCCGTCTACGATGAGGATATTGTCGACGCTGCCTTACACAACGCTGCCTCAAACGATTTCATCCTGCCAGATTCTTGGCAGCTAAACAACACCGACCTCCTCGACTGGACAGCGTTATGGACTGATAACGATACTCTGTGGCTCAACGATCCCTTTGCATAGTACTTCTTGGCAGATGTGGTTCATGGTGATACAAAAATTTGTGCAGAGGACAGCGAACAATCTGACGTGTGCTTCTCCGCGCGAGTTGTGAGTTCTTTGCTGAATGCAGAGCATGAAAATGTTTTGACCCCGATACTACCGTCAAACCTGTCCACGAGACAGTGTCTTGCTCAATGCGACGTACAATCTCTTCGAGCCATCATACCTCTTCCACCGCCACGATACTCTTCTCTGCATCGAGACGTACCTCTCGTGTGATGAGCGAGGCCTTGACTGGATATCTCGCCTCGAAAATAGAGTCCAATTCCTCGAGCGTCCGTCTGCGTGTCTCTGGCATTACGAAGTAGAAGACTGTTGCCTGGATCGCACACCAGACGATGAAGATAATATATGTCTTCCAGCCGATGGCCTTAAGGGATATAGGCCAGGCAAATTGGTTTAGCAAGCCGCCAGCATTTACCGCAAGACTGCTGAACGCCATGCCTTTAGCACGCATCTCGAACGAGAGAACCTCGACCGGGTACAAGGCTTGAAGTGGAGTAATCCCGACTGAGAACACAGCGCCAAATAGGAAGATCATCGCAACGGTAGCTTTTGCAGATGAGGCATCTCCGGAAGCCGCAAAGGTGCCAGTCGCAGCAGTCATGCCGATCCACACGATACAACAACCGGTCATGCTAAAGAGCATAAGAGGGCGTCGTCCGAATCTCTCTACAAATGCCGCACCGCAGAGTGCGAAAAAGAACTGGAAGCACGAGTATGCTAGGTTTATGTTGGCCTGTGTTGTGCCGTCGGTGTATCCAGCAGTGTCCAGGACGGCAGGCAGGAAGTAAGTTAAAACTCCATTTCCTGCCCACTGGGCGAAGATGGAGAAAATGACGTTGCATGCTATGCGATAGCAGCTCGCGCGAGTTCGAAACAGTGCCGAATAATCCCAGAAACGCTTATCCTATCCGACACGTCAGACGTCAACGGGCGAAGGCACAGATTGGACGAGGCCTCAACTTACCGCGCCATCAGTGTTGAGAAATTCTTCATACTCCGCGATCTGCAGCTTCACCCAAACCGATTCAGGATTCCCGTTTCCGTGCCATTTTGCCAGGGTAGCAGTTGCCTTGTTCCGTTTATTGTGCACGTACAACCATCTCGGGCTCTCTGGAATGAGCCACACAAACAGGAGGATGAGACCGGGAAAGACCATCTGGATCCATGTCAGCTAACACGACTACGCAGGGGCGTGACCAGACGCCTAGGGATTGGGCATGCATCACCTGTAGCCAGACTGGGATCTGCCATGAGATATTTCCTCGCAGATTTATGGCGCCTCGAATGGCACCGCTGGAGAGGATCGAGCCTGTGAACCAGAACTGCGAAACACTTAGTGGAGAAAGATGCATGTCAGGGGTTCGACCATCCTTACGGTATTGCAGTAGGCCGTGATGACTCCGCGCCACGCAGGATGCGCAGTCTCAACTACGTAAATGGGGCCAGCAGAAGTCACGATGGAGACTCCAAACCCGAGAATGAAACGGCCAGCCTTTAGTTGACCCAGACTGCCATCGACCACGGTTGTTCCGTTGATGATGGTCCCGATAACGATAATGGATGCGCCGATGACCATACCAACACGACGTCCCCAGTTATCACTAAACGGCCCAACGAAGGGCAGGGCGCAAACGCCACCAATCTGGTACATGGCCGAGTTCAGGGCCGCCCATGTTCCGTCATTAGATCCGTTAAAGAAGTCGAGAAACTGCGTATTCGCGGTCAGGCCGCCAAAGAGAGAGCCATCGAACCCGTTCATTGTCTGTGCGAAGCAAGCGAGGATGAGACACATAATCAGCCTACAGACCGTCAGCATACGGGGCATTGAAAGCACTGCGAGTTTCCCATGCACAGCGTACCGAATGGTTGTTGGATTGCGGAAGTTGATGGGCTCTTTGATCAGAGCTTCGTTATATGCGGCGCTTCCCTTGACCTGCTTGGTCTCAACGACAGCGGGCATGTTGTCAGGCTATGCTATTCAGTCAATCGATTGCTCCACCATCATCAACTTGTCGAACTGCAGAGGCAGCATCGGGACAGTACTGACATCAAGCCTTCGCTCAATTGCGTCGACATGGGCGGCCTTTTCGTTGTCATCCATGATGGAACGGTAACGATGTGCGCTCACACAGTTGAACGATCCCTTGAAACTGACGTTGGAATAGTGGACGCGAGATGTGATGAGCAGGGAATGGATCTCACGATGAACCAGCCACGCCGGCACACAATGGACTCTACAGTACTTGTAAGCGGGCACTTAGCATGCCTACGCAAAGGCACGCTAAAACCGTTCTGCTATGCTCCACGTCTCTCCGCGCCACCGCAAAGTTTGAAACTCAATGGTCGCGGGGATAGACTCCTCTCTACGTAGCGTGTTCCGGGTAGCGCTCATCCAGACTCGTCGACAGTTGCACTCCTCCGATCGCGTGATGCACCCCAGCTTTCTCTGTCGGCTCCATGTGGTGCCCTTCCGAATTGGGCTTCGGAGGGCAGGTCCGCGGAGAGCCTCTCGTCTTTCAATGGAGCCATATCGAGCCACCAGGCTAGATGCAGGTCCACGAAGCCAGTTTCCTACGCCAGCGTGGCTGCTTTGATTGAGACTGCAGAGGAATCGAGCACTGTGTTCTCTTGCTCGCTCTCTCGTCCATGACCGCAACTCTGTCCGCGAAGCAGGTTGACCGATCATCAGAGCCGACTGCTATGTCTCCACTCAACTGCAGGCTACGCAGCGTTCTGCTTTCAGAGGGATGGGCTGTACGGCAAGATGGCACTGAGGAATGGATTCCTGTGAGATCAGTGCCTACCAACGTGCATCTAGATCTAATGCATGCAAAAAAGTGGCGTTGCACCTTCTCCTGAAGCCATTGGCCAAAAGGTCTCGACCATATATTGACGTGCGCTCTGATAGGATCCCCGATCCATTTCTGGGTCTCATCGAGCTCAAATGCCAATGGGTCGCCGAGAAGACATGGACGTATCGCACGACACTGCCACATCGCGCCGTAAGGACTGCGGCCTCAGGCACGAAACATGTGCTTGCTTTCGGACTCGACACGTTTGCGACCGTCAAGCTGAACAACACCGCCGTCCTCACAAGTGACAACATGTTTGTTATGCATCGCGTGGACGTCACCAAACTCGTAGCCGATACCTCAGATGCCATAGTCTTGGAGATTGAGGTCCAATCCGCTCTCCTACAAGGCCGCAGGATCAAAGATGCGCACCCAGAGCACAGGTGGGTGGGATTCAACGGTGACATGAGTCGACTTGCGGTACGTAAGGCACAATATCACTGGGGATGGGATTGGGGCCCGAACCTCATGGCGTGTGGTTCGTGACGAGATGCCCGCCACGAGTCTTACTTTCGAATGTTGGGTATCGAGCTCCAGACTCTGCGACGTGAACGCGATTGTCGAACTCCGCTTCATCAGTATCGCAAGCGGGGAGGATGTCAGAGACAAGATCGCGCGGCACATTACCGTCCTAGCCAACGGGACCACCGAAGTCTTGCAGGGCACCATTGGCTGTACATGTGAAGAACCGCACGTTATAGCCGCGCGCCTCAGTGTCGATGGGGAAAGCATACACCGCAGCGTCGACTGGCATCAACCGCTCAAGTACTTGGATATGGAGGACCGGAACGTCGAGGTGGATTTCGAGCAGGCCGAGGGTCGTGTTCGCGTTAGCGTCGGCAAACCGACTAAAGGCTTTGTTTTTGAAGAGCGAGATGGTTTGGTTCTAGAAGACAGCGCTCTGGATCTTGTTGCTGGCGATGAGCATGTAATCAAGGTCAGAGGCTTGGGTAGAGGGCAGCAGCCCCTGGGCTGGACGTATCTTGGTGCGCCTTAGCTCTGCAGACCAAATTCGACATCTGCCCTAGTCAGCCCATGTGAATAGAGCCCTCCTCGGCCATGTATCCGGCAGCCTCATCAAGACAGTTGTCTCTCGGCGAACCTGTATGGCTACACTTGGGTGCTCCGTTCCTCATTTGCCGCGGACCAGGTAGCGACGTTGCCCAATCTCCCAAAGGCATGAACACAATCCTAACTCCTTCAGGAAGGTCTGGGACTCGGGCCGAGAAAGCTCGAGCCCTGCAAAGCACATCATCTGAAAAGGCTAGAGTCGCAGGATACTGAGTATCGTTTGCAATGACATTGAAACCCAGGGCGACGACCATTCCAACAAGTTGATGCATCACAACGCCTCATCCTTCATTTCGTCAGAATGTTCCCCACCGGAGCCATTGTAGCGTGTCTTGCGATTGGAACTGCATTGCCAGGAGCACAAGCATGGCCACGACCTCAGCGGCGCAGTTGGCGTGGATGGGATCAGACATCTCACATGTTTGTCTTCGGAGACAGCTACACAACGACTTCGTTCAATGTTACCGGAGCGCAACCAAGCCACGCGAATCCCCTCGGCAACCCGTCCTTTCCGGGATACACTTCTTCCAATGGACCGAACTGGGTCGATTTCCTGACCCTGCATCATAACAAAACTTATATGGAAACGGTCAATTTGGCTTACGGCGGAGCGACTGTCGACTCAGCCTTGGTGGCGCCGTATCTCCCTACTGTCTTGTCGGTGAAGGAGCAGATTGAAAACCAGTACCTTCCTCTCTACGCCGACGAACGGAAACATTACAGTTGGCAGTCAGACAACACGCTGTTCGCAAGCGTAAGTCTTATCTCCCGCGAATCGCTGTGAAGAGCACAGCTGAAGCGAGCAACAGTTTATCGGCATCAACGATGTAGGAAATGCATATGGCGAAACAAATGCTTCGATAATATTCGCAGATGTATGGGCCGAGTACGCCGGCCTGATGGAACGACTATACGAAAGTGGAGCTCGCAACTTTCTCTTCTTGACGGTCCCCCCGGTCAACCGATCACCCCTCACCAAGGCTGCGGGTGCAAGTGCTGAAGGCTTGGAAGCAAAGACCATCGTCGCATGGAATGCCAATCTCACCTCCATGGCAGCAGCGCTACAAGCCAGACACCGCGACACGACCGTCTTCCTTTTCGATTTCCACAGAATTTTCGGTCGAGTCTTGGACGCGCCCTGTTCGTTTTCGCAGACGTGTCCCTACAAAAACACCACCTCGTACTGTACCTCATGTAAGTCAAGTATTGGGGACAACGAGTAAGTTTGCAATTCGGGGCTCTGCTGATGTGTTTCCTCAGACGAAAATGGCACTCCTAGTTGGTACACATTCTTGCCCGAATGTGGAGTGCCAGTAGACGAGTACTTTTGGCTCAACAGTCTACACCCGACCTTCCGCCTGCACAACATGACTGCCGAGCAAATTTCAGAGTTGCTGACGCGTGGATCGACTTGGTCGACGCCGTTTCCGTGGTCATGATCGTGGATCAGCTGCATCATGTATGAATCTGGAGCGGAGCCAGTGCTGCGCTACTTCATCCATGACTGTGGCCGTAGTTTATGATTTGTATAGCAGGAAATTGAGTATGAGCATCTGTAGCGTGTTCCAGCCTCGACTATTCGCTTGTTCCAGGGGTCTTGTGAGTCTGTATGCTCAATAAATCGACGGTGCAGCTACGGAACACGTGCAAATCTACACAAGGCATCACGTTTCTCAACCAAAATAAGACATATTGATGTTTTCCCGCGTGATCATGAGTTTTGCACAGTCAGACATACCTGCGTGGTTTACCCTTTGCCCCTTTGGGAACGGAATTGCTGTTCTTCAGCCTAACGTCATTTCGTCCTCACACACATGGACCAACAATTGACTGTAGGTCTTGGCTACTGAAGAGGCTTATTCTATATTCTACTAGCAGAACACCTCTCTGTCAAGCGTTCAGCCCTCGGAAGTTACCAAAATTCTGAAGTGTTCCTCAACAAGCCCCTTTCTCGTTAAACAATTGTGCCGGAAACATGTCCAGCGAGGAATTGCCCACTATGCAATATCGACTTCTAGGACGTACAGGGCTCAAAGTGTCCTGCATCTCGCTCGGTGGATGGCTGACTTACGGCACGGCCGGTGGTGGCCACGTGGACGACGAAAAGTCGTTCGAATGCATGAAAGCCGCCCACGATGCAGGAATTAACTTCTTCGACTGTGCAGAAGGATACGCCGGTGGCGAAAGCGAACGAGTCATGGGGAAATGCATCCAGCACTACGGCTGGAAGAGGAATGATATCGTTGTGTCCACCAAGATCAATTGGGGCCAGACCAATGGCGACAATCCGATCAACAACACGGGCCTGAGCAGAAAGCACATTATCGAGAGCACGGAGGCGAGCTTGGAGAGACTGGGTCTGGAATATGTCGATGTGCTCTACGCCCACCGTCCCGATCGTGATACCCCAATGGCGGAGGTTGTGCGTGCGTTCAATTTTCTCATCGATCATGGCAAATGCTTCTACTGGGGGACTTCGGAGTGGAATGCAGACGAGATTGAACGTGCTCATCGCATCGCCGACACGCTGCATCTGGTGGGTCCTGTCGTCGAACAGCCACAGTACAATATGCTGTGCAGACAAAGGGTGGAAGCGGAATACAGTCTGCTTTACGAGGTGCATGGGTTGGGACTCACGCCGTACAGTCCTTTGAAGGCGGGCATTCTGACTGGGAAATACATTGATGGCATCCCGGCGGATTCTCGCTTCGCGCGTAGTAACGACAGCTTCGTTCAAGGTATGCAGGCCCGTTTCCAAACCCCTGAATGGGAGCGAGAAAGCAAGGCTGTCATTGCTTTGAGCAAAATTGCTGGGCAGCTTGGGACAGATCTGCCAAAGTTGGCAATGGCATGGGTGCTGCGGAACAAGAACGTAGCATCGGCAATCACTGGGGCGAGCAAACCGGAGCAAGTCTGGGAGTCAGTCAAGAGTATAAGGCTTCTCGACAGGTTGACCGATACTGTGATGCAAGAGATCGAAGAAGTACTCGATAACAAACCGCTAGAGCTTACGAGACGTTTCTAAGTAGCTTGTTACTGTGGCAGACCAAGCGTAGAGAGTTATTTTCATGTCAGTGTTTCAAATTCCAGGAATTGATCCTAGATACAAAATCCATGCTGTTTGAAAGTCTTGTTCTTAGTCTCCGAATATTGTCTCCTACCACCACCGACCTCTGTTCAAGGCGTTGACCTTGGCGGCATGTTCATATACAAGCGGCTGGGCCTCTGGACTGTACAGATGTCAACAATAAAGCATCTCGGAAACGATGTGGCAACGACTGCACTCACTCGTTCAGATATATCGTAAATCCGTCGTCGTCGTTTGGACCCGTTGAATATCCGTCGAAGCCGAATTGCCAGTACATGTCTGGCATTCTTTCCCACAGACTTGTGGCTTGCCACTGGCTCAGGACCGCAACTCGAGTCTCGTTCAGCGGTGCGACTTTGCCCAGGTCGGCGAGACGTGCGGCAGGACTGAGCCACCCTGTAAACCATTAGCCTTTCAGTAGGCAAAGCTGCCGCTCGGTAAGGCTCTCAAGGTCGTAGTATGCAAAGTTGAACGACGCGTCCAAGACAAGCACGTACCGTATTCCTCGTGCAAGACAGGCTTCCCGGCTTTCTTGGCCGCGTTGGCATGGTCAATGATCCATTGATTAGCCCACTGCACCGTTTTGCTCCACCAGTCAGGATAGGTGTGAAAGGTGCCAAAGTCGACGTTCGGTAGGGCAATCTGCGCGGCAAAATCGTCGCCATCGCTGCCGTTGTAGAAGCTGTCGGGGGACGACGGGTCATTGAATTGACCTTCACCCCCGACTGTCACCAGATGGAACGGGTCGATCGATTTGATGAAGGTACTCATCTCATCCACCCAACCCGTAAGCGTCTCGGGCGTGCAGCCATTGGGACTTCGGGGTAGGTTGCGCCCGTCTGTGGCACCGCATCGGAGTTCGTTGCCCAGTTCCCAGGCCATGATGGCAGTGGATGATCTATATCGCTCAACAAATGTCCGTACGTAACGTTTGTACGCGTTCTTGATTGCAGTCATCTTGTAAAACTACACAAAGTATCAGCTGAACCATTTCCGGCGGCCACCAGATATGTCCCATGTGACGGAGCGGCCTACATCGTCATGGTAAGTCCCCCCTAAGTTGACAATGTAGACGTCCATGCCGCCATAGTCAGCCCAGTTGTTCGTCAATGCCACAATGAGTTTGATATCAGTAGCGGCCGCAGCGTTCACGACTTTATCAAAAGCTTCAATTTTGATGGTCGATTTGCCGTTCTGCCACGTCTGGAAAACGACATCAGTCGCTCCTGCTCCTTCCGCTCCGTACTGGGGAAGGCCGTCAGGGTTGTAAGTTGCATTCTTGTCGTTGAAGCCCCAAGTTCGGAAGACATTCAGGCCAGCTTTCTTGGCCGCTCGAAGGCCCAATTCCACGTCTGACTGGTTCTGTGATGGCTCGGTTACTCCTTGACTTCGGAACGATCATATTGGCCTTGTAAAATACAACTCACATTTGCGAACGGAAAGTAGTAGGCATTGCTGCCAGCGAAAAACATGGGTTTGCCGCTCAACGCAAAATGTGTTCCTTGGGTGTCAACGAATCCCGTGCGTGGGCCTCTGATCGGTCCAGCGATGGTGATGGCAGCAATGGCCAACAAGGCACAGGAGAGCCTGTTCATGGTTGCAGACGAGATGGGCAGCAATGCCAGGTACTCTGCTGGGCTGGAGGGAAACTAAGTTCCAGGTTCGGCACTGCGTCGCGTGCGAATGCCACCAGATCCAAATCTTCTCCACTATATCTAACTCTTGCAGTGGAGGCTCTCTCGACAACTGGGAGGGAGGTTCTTTACGCACCTGCCACATTTGGTTCGGAAAGCTTGGAAGGCAAGCTTCGACGCTAATCCAGTCTTAGAGCGGAAGACTACCTCCCATTCAATGGAGGAGACACAACGTAACTACTTAGCATCCTTTAGCTAGGAGAGCACTAAAATCGAGTGGATGGCGGCTGTTAATGCAAGTACACCTGCCGCAGTGAGCTCGGAGTTCCCCAATTTGACCCCTTTGCTCTAGGAAACGAGGAGAGCGAAAGTAGTCATGCTGTGGTTCTCTTCCTAGCAAAGTCCTACAAGATAGAGCGCTGATTCAGTGCAGACATGTATAGTGGACTGAGTATGATGATATAGCAGGGCCTTGCTGCTACCATGAAAGCCTCATTAGTTGCAACGCTTGTGAAGGGCCCACACCCCCTGACTTCTCCAATACCGTTTCTTAATCAGCCATGTTGCTTCACAATCTATGCTTGGTCGGTTGCCTCGCAGTCCTTGCCGTGGCCAAGCCGCTGAATGAAAACCGTGCCGCGAAGTTCCAATTCATCGGCATCAACGAGTCAGGCCCGGAGGTAGGCAGCCAGATCGTTGAATAGCATTGACTCCGAGCTCACAGTATGCACAGTTCGGTGCTCAGAATCTGCCTGGCACTTACAATGTCGACTATACCTGGCCGAACCTGCCAACGATCAAGACCTTCGTGTCACAGGGTATGAACGTGTTTCGTGTCAATATTTTGATGGAACGCATCATCCCCAACCAAATGACCGGACCTTTGGATCCGAATTACCTGGGAAACTTGACGCAGACGGTCAACTATATCACTTCGCTGGGTGCATATGCGATCATCGTCCCGCACAACTACGGCCGCTATTATGGCAATGTGATCACCAGTGCTAGTGATTTCCAGACATTCTGGAAGACGCTCGCGACGCCTTATAAGAGCAACTCGCGTGTGATATTCGACACCAATAACGAGGTCAGTTGGAGGCACACAATGTAGTACGACGAGCAGAGATCTTAACGAGTCGACATTTCAGTACCACGATATGGCGGGAACCTTGGTCGCACAACTGAATCAAGCCGCAATCAACGGTATACGCGGCGCTGGAGCGACGTCACAGTATATCACTGCCGAAGGTAATGCGTATACCGGCGCCTGGACATGGACAACCCAGGCAGGTACAGATGGGAAAACGAACGCTCAGACAATGGGATCCCTGACAGACTCGTCGAACAAGCTGATTTATCAGGTAACGATACCGAGTGAATGGTAGAGTACGATGATGGAGGATCGCTGACCTTCAAAACTGACTAGATGCATCAATATCTCGACGCTGATGGCAGTGGAACATCGGCAACATGTGTCAACAGCACGATCGGTGCAGACCGACTAGTAGCCGCCACGCAGTGGCTCCGAAGCAACAAGAAGAAAGGTCTCATCGGCGAGTTCGCGGGCGGGGTGAATTCTGTGTGCGAATCTGCAGTCGACGGTATGCTTTCGTACATTCAGCAAAACACTGATGTATGGACTGGTGCTCTCTGGTGGGCCGCTGGGCCATGGTGGGGCTCGTACATGTTCAGCCTTGAGCCAACATCTGGCCCAGCGTACTCTACGTACGATCCAGAGATCCTGAAGTATGCATAGACGAGGCGCGGGAGCTGTATCCTGGCGAAGGGAGAGCGCATTTAGGCGGATTTGGGGCTATGCGCAGTTGCAGACAGGATGTCAATCCACGATGAGAGAATGTTGCAGTACGGTCGTACGGCAAAGCAATGCCAAAGCGTGGTCTTGTTGCTCCGCTCTCACACGTCTACTCCTGTTGGTCGAGACGTAGTCTGCATATAAGAGTAGTATTTGTAGAAGTTTCGACATGCTTGCATATTCGGCCGCCGTAGGGGCAGACTTGACTCAACCCCCGTTCCAGTGTCGCTTTATCTGTGTGGCAAGAGTTCGTGTACCTTCATGATACATAGAAGAGACCGCAGCAGATCTGTGGAGTGGATAAGATGAGACGCAGCCGCCCTTTCTCATATCCCGGGTGAAAATCATTACGAGGCGCGAGTCCGTCGGCGGCCGGCGGCTGGGCTGCCGAGGGCCCGAGCGTTTCACACGAGATCCCAAGGCCAAGACGTCTCCTGTTTGTCGCTGTCTCGTCGACATTATTGAAGACGTCCAAGACTCCAATCGATGCCTCTGCAGTGGTTCAGCCCAGACGTGGCGGGAGAGAGATGATTACGACGCGTGGATGCGCCCGATAAGAGATGGACATGCACTACAAAAGAGCTGGAGATGGACGTTGGGATTCATTCACTTGGCTGCACAGGTTCCTGCCAGGTGCGGACAACGCTGTCGGTCATTGACATGTTGGCCGTGAATCATGAGGTAAGAGAGGACACAACGCGCTCCGCAGCGTGTTTGAAGCTGTCACACAAAACGAGCGCCATGTCGATTCGCTGCTGGGCGGATTGCGAGTCCTGGCATTGGCAGGAGTCTTGGAGGCTTGGGAGCCTTGGCCGTCACCTCATCCGAATAAGAGGCCGGCACCTCCAGACAGCGACATCTTCTGCCCTTTCGATCAATTCCTCCCCTTCTACCGTCTTCTCGTCCTTTACTTTCTAATTCCAATTATCCGACACCCACACTCGTTCAAAACCACACCTTTTACACCCTGGTCCTTCGTTTTTCTTTACCCTTTTTGATATCGACATTCCACCACCGACATGAAGGGCGTCATTTCCGGCGCCGCGCTGGCGCTCACCTCCTTCGCCACAGCAGTCTCCAGCAAAGTCATCCCCCGCCAACAAGGAAGCCTACCCGCCGTGACGAGCGAGGGCAACGCTTTCTGGGCCAACGGCGAGAGATTCTACGTCCGCGGTGTTGCATACCAACCAGGAGGTGCCGCAGACGCCGCGGACCCCCTGCTCGACTTGGAGGCCCTGCGTCGTGATGTCGAGAACTTCAAAGAGCTGGGCATCAACACTGTCCGCATCTACACCATCGACAACAGCCAGAACCACGACGAGGCTATGGCGTTGCTGGATGAGGCGGGCATCTACCTCGCTTTGGACGCCAACACCCCAGAGTACTCTCTGAACCGAGAGAACGAGGCCTCGCTCCATGCTTCGTACAACGATGTCTACCTGCAATCCGTCTTTGCTACGATCGACGCTTTCGCTGGCTACAGTACGATGCCTCCATCTTATATTCTTTTTCAAACACCACTAACACTCTACAGGCAACCTCCTCCTCTTCTTCTCCGGCAACGAAGTCATCAACGCCCGCAACAACACCAACGCCGCCCCCTACGTCAAGGCCGTCACCCGCGACATGAAGAACTACATCCGCGCCCAATCCTCCCGTGAGATCCCCGTCGGCTACTCGTCCGCCGACGTCGCCGAGAACATCGAAGCCCAAGCCCTCTACTTCGCCTGCGGCGACGACGAAATCGCCCGCTCCGACTTCTTCGCCTTCAACGACTACTCCTGGTGCGACCCCTCCTCCTTCACCCTCTCCGGCTGGGACGCCAAAGTCGAGACCTACAAGAACTACTCCCTGCCCCTCTTCCTCTCCGAGTTCGGCTGCATCACCAACACCCGCGAGTGGAACGAGATCGCAGCCCTCTACTCCGAGAACATGACCATCGCCTACTCCGGCGGTCTCGCCTACGAATACACCCTCGAAGCCAACGGCTACGGCCTCGTCGAACTCTCCGGCAACAGCGTCCAGCCCAACGAGGACTTCGACCGCCTCAAGGAAGCCTACGCTGCAACCCCCAACCCCACTGGCGACGGCGGCGCCCGCACCACCCGCACCGTCCCCGAATGCCCACCCGAGACCGACGAGTGGCGCGTCGGCACAACCCTCCTCCCCGAGATGCCCGAAGGCGCACAGCGGTACTTCGAAGACGGCGCGGGTACCGGCCCCGGTCTCGAGGGCGACGGATCCCAGTGGGCCGGCGAACCCTCCGCCACCGAGCCGGATCTCAGCAACGGCGTCAGCTCCACCGAGGCGCAGGATACGAGCTTCGATAGCAGTGCCAGCGGCGGCAACTCTTCTTCTTCATCCAACTCGAGCAGCAGTGGTGGTGGCGATGAGGGCGCCGCGTCGACGGCGAGGCCCGTTGCTATGTTGACTGTTTTGGCGTTGGCGGTGGGCTTTGCTGCTGCTTTGTAAGGAAGTGAGTGAGTGAGTGTGTGGAGTGTGATGTAGATTTTCCGTGTGGCGAACGGCAGCATTGCATTTGCGTTTGGCGCTTTTCTGTCTTCCATCGCAGGTTAGATGGGGGGAAAGAAGGGAATCGAGATTTTTTTGTTGGGTATAAAGAAACATGATTGGAAGCGTGTATGACCATCCTCGCACAGCGTTGGTTGGACTCTCCTTTCGATATCCTGTCTAATGAACATTCTTGCTAAAAGCCTCAAAAGTACTTGGACCATCTTCACCATCGATCGTCATTACTCATTACTTCGCGCTCCCATTCAGGTGCCCATTCAATCCCCCAATAGCATGTCCATTCACTTCCACCTCCCCATCCACACTCCCATCCACCCCCACCTTCTTGCCAAACCCCACCGGACCCGTCCCCTCAACCTCCCAAACCGTCTTCCCACCCCCATACCTCTCCCTCGTAAGCGCATTCTTATGCCTCTCGTTTGCGAGCACCTTCTCCCTCCAAAGCCATCCCAACCCCAGCGCCGTCGTAGGACCACATATCACACTGACCACAACGCCGGCGGAGATGATAGTCAACCACGACCTACGCAGCATACCCGCGCTTTTGAGATCCGTGAAGAGGAGGGCTAGCCAGACGGCCGTGGGCAGGAGGAGAGAGGCTTCCGCTGCGTGGAGGGTGGGGAAGGTCGACCACCAACCTAGCGTGGAGAGTGCGGTGAGGGTGTAGAGCGTGCGGGTGATGGCGGGGAGGTCTTTTTTCTGGTCGTGCAGGGCATCTTGGTAGATGTTTGCGGTGCTGACGTTTGTGCGGACGAGGAGATGTTGAAGTGTGCCAACGAGGAAGGGCGCGAGGAGGAGGTTCCACCAGCATGCGGTCTTGTCCATGGGGATTGAGACGTTGGTGAGGCGGAGGGTGAGAGGGACGAGAGTATGGAGGAGCATCATGGGGAGGACGGTTCGGGTATAAGCGACGTTTGTGAGACGCATATCTGAGGGGGCGAAGATCTCGATGGGGCTGGAGAGGTAGTGGAAGGCGTAGAAGATCGGGGCGATGAATCCCGGGCCGAAGATGTTGGAGAGCGAGGCGAAAGCGATGCTGAATTGCACGGGTGTGAGGGTGTTGGCGCGGCGGTTCGATTCGATGAGCCAGATGGAGTACATCACGGCGGTGGTGAGTTGGAGGGAGAAGGATTGGAGCCAGGAGGCTTGTGAGGAGGATGGGTCGAAGAGGGTTGAGAAGGGTTGTACCAGTGATGTGTCTTGCGTGGCCGTGTTCTGATAGCCGAAGTAGGCCATCCCCAGCAATGGCACCGTGAAAAGCCACCGCACGACTGTGCTCTCTTCTTGCCCAGTACCCTGCTTAGGATTAAACGGCGCAGTGCCCCTGAAGCTCCTCTCCGGCAGAGAGAGGTACTCCAGCACCTCCGCACCGATCAGAGACTTCGTGTATATAGCCGTAATGTAGTTGGCTGCATTCGGCAGGATGTAGAAGACGGTGATGATATCACCGAGACTCTCCAGGCCTTGCATTCGACAGAACTTCGCGGCGTCCTTCCAAGTCGAGTTGATGCGGTTCTTGCGTTTGGCTTTCCATGCTGCGAAGGCTGTGCGGACTTCTTTTGCTGAAACAGGGGCTGAAGGGGAAGAGGAGGTTTCTTGCAGGCGTTTGAGTTCGTTCGCCATCGCCGCGACGGACTCGACTGCTGCGTTTCCGCCGGAGCCTTGATTCGCCGTCATCTTGTGTGTGCTATCGCCCATCGTGGCGATGCGGCCATAGGACCAATTCTCAAACAAAGCCTCCTCCATCGCCACAAGGGTATAAGTAATCCGATTCCTCCAAAGATCCTTCAACTTATACTTATCATGATACGGCCGCCAACCCTCCTTCTCAGCCATGTCCTCAGCGTCCTTGGCCGTGTATTTCGGGAATGAGTCGCTGTGGAAGTGTACAGGTTTGCGCAGTCGCTGGAAGTAGAACCAGTAGATCCTCCCTCCCTTGCCGTGGATCACGAGCATGGCGTGGCCTTTGTCGTAGACGTGGTCGACGTCGCCTTCTTCCATTCCGGGTAGCGGGTGGCTGATGCCGAAGAGACAGGTGTATTCGGCCGTCATCCTTTCTCGCTCTTTCTGCGAGAAGTATGTGGGATCGACTTGACTTGCGATTCGCCACCTACACAAAGCACGTTAGCATGTATCGCCAATACGAGCATTGAAATTTGCGTCTTACATCTCGTCGCGGACTTTGCTGTTGACGCCATCACACCCCAAGACGACGTCTCCAGCATACGTCGTCCCATCCTCACAATGAACCTTGACCCCCAACTCCAGATGCTCAATCTCCCGAACCCGCTTGTTCAAAAGACACCTCTCCTTCTCCTCAATCGCATTGTACAGCGCACGCAACACAATCTGACGATCCAGAAAGCAAAGTCCATATCCAAAGCGGCGCTCGAGGAGCGGGAAGTTCTCGTCCGGGGGCATGATCAAGCTACCATCCGCGCGATGATGTCGGCCTCTCTTGATCGACTTGGTGGCGTCGAGGATCTCCTGTGCAGCTCCGACTTGGTCCAAAGTGCGGATGGACGCCGGGCTCAGGCCGATGGAGGCGCCGACTTGGGGGTCGAAGAGGCCGCGACGTTCGAGGAGGACGTAGTCGATGTCTGCTTTTTCCAGTGCATTGGCTAGAGTTAGGCCAGCGATGCCGCCGCCGACGATGACGACTCTCATTGTGTTGCGTGAGTGTTGTCAAGCTCGAGGAGGGAGTGAAGTGAAGTGTCGAGAGTAAAGTGCTAGACCGTGGGCGCTCCTTCCTCATAAAAAATCCTTCCAAGCCTTCATGAATCCTAATGCGAGTAGAACTTGCACTGACATACCATCCTCCACGGACGTGTCAAGGGCAAGGCATCCCACCCAGCCCTGAGAGCTCCGCGCCATCACAACGCTAGCTGCAGCACTCTGTCTCTCGTTTCAATTGGTTGCATCGCCATGGGCGCCAGGGTTTCTGTGAGAGATTTACCGTGTCGGGTCGAAAGCACGAGCTGATAGAGCGTCAGGCCCTCTACGCGAGCTGCCTCAAGTCAGCACTATAAGACTTACACACAAGGGTCCACGAGGCTAGGGGTTTTGGAAGGTTCGACCTGTTGATATGGCTCCGCCTTACTCGCTCGCGACTTCTGGAGGATTGCGCATGTGCCGACGTCTCCTCCGTGGTACAAGGGCACAGACACATGCAGCTACGCGATATCAGCGCATCGAGAGCGAATGAATGACTCGGGTGATAGTCGTGCCAGCTTCCTCGTTAGTAACATTGTATTGATTTTGAGTACTTGTCATCCGTCGCAGGATCGTCATGCGATACCATCTTGTTGCCGCCCAGATGAGATGGTGATAATGTGTTCTGTTCGAGCCGAGTCAAGGCAACCTCGTCGTGCAGCTTTCAGCCGCGTCAGCAACAAGGGCTAGTGTGTTGTTTGGAACTGCAGTGGGCGCCGCGGACCCGACATTCACTCAGCTGGAAACTACGCGAATCCTTCGTGTGTCAATTCGTAATCGGGTATGACTAAGGTCGCCTAAATCGTTGGCACTCACCAGCCCTATGCTTTACTTGATGTTTTCAGCCATGTGCGCCAAGGGTAAGTTCCGAGCAGTAGATTGTATAAATCAAACGTTTCATGTAATGTGCAGTGCCAAAGTCAGGCGGGTCCTCGGAGCCGATCCATGGAGGTTTGTGTTCGCGTGGCAGCCGTAAGCTGACTGCAACAACCTTCCGTGAAACCAACAAGCCCCTCTGCTTGTGACTTTCTGCGCCTGGAGAGAGTCGCTGTAGTCGATACGCCTCGAGGCCTCCGTCCTGTCTAGGCAATGGTGATCCTTCGTTTGCCGGCTGCGAACCGAAGTCCCATTCTTGGCGGTTTCATCGACCACTTGTCGCTGAAAGCAAGCGGTGAGATATAATAGGATCTCTCAAACGTCTTGATTGTCGACCAAGCGTCCAACTTCTGCAGCTTCCAAGTAAGATACATGGGGTCTTGCCGATCCTCAAAGACAGCGAAGCAGGAGGTGATACGACAAGCACACACGCCCTTTTCGTCAACGCGAGTCTCCGACGGTACTGCCACGAACCGAGACTTGGAATTCTTGACCCACAAGAGCTGTTCGTTCTGGTTCAACCCCAGCTCGTTGGCGCCTGATGGAGTCGGTCCACCCCCCCTGTAGTTGATGGTCCTGCGTATCAAAAACAGAAGCGTTGTGGTATCATCATCGAGACTGGCTTCTGCATTGACAGTCGTCCTCTTGATTGATGGAAAGCGCATCGACCTAAAACGTACGCAGGGGCTGATCGTTTGAAATCCGCCGGCGAAAGGGTCCGAGTGCGCCGTGAAGATTCGAGGTAACCTTTAGCCGGAAATCGCCATAGGAAAGACTCTCGTCCTTCTCGAAACAACCCCATGCATACGATAATGCCTGGTATCCCTTGATTCCCAACTGCATCCTAGTGCATTCGTGAGCATGTTGATTTCGCAGGAACCGAGCCCAGGACTTCGGAAGATCGATTACTCGTATCTGGGCTCTGACGGGGTGCTCAGTAGATTCGTGCGGTTGGCAGAAGGTCGATCACCCGAGTCTGTCGAGAGCCCAGTAGTGGATGCGGGGCATAGAAGCTGGGTGCGTCGTAACACTGATCCCGATCCATGGTCAGTTGCTCGTGAAAACGAATGTCGAGGTTTGTGCTCGTCCTACGCTTTTCGCAGGCTTCAGATATGATCAAGATCCATTCAGCTCTTTCAGCTTGGGGTCTCAGAGATGTGGCTCAGATGCAGCTCTGCAAGCGAGGTGCACATGGGCTTCGCAGCAGGGGCGAGCACTAAGCATTGGACGCATCTCGCGATTGCACGTCTTGTCGATTGAATCCGAACTCAGCTTCGTTGGCCTCGGGTCCTAGGACAACCACCCGCGAAGTGTTGTTCCATACAGTTTCATACCTCATATCCAGTAGCTATGTCCGCCCTCTCCAGCTCCACGCATCGGCCACCACAGTCCTTGCCATATTCACCCCTGACCCTGGTCCAGTTTTCGAATCCTTTGATGGTTTCCTGAGACGTCAACGTAATGCTCACTGAAGTTCGAGCATTAGCGTTGACGTCTTCTTCCGTATTTAGCCTTTCTAGATTTCGTTCCAGTCCTATTCATGCTCTGTTACCTCTCCGTCGTAAGTGATTCCATGGAGCGCCAGCAAAAAGTGATCGTTCGAGTTCTCCCTGCTCCACCCTTCCATTGGACTGCTTGCAATTTTACCTTGCAGAGCGTCAGTGCAAACCCCCGGCATGAACTCAAGCAGAGGTATGCAGTGTAACTGTCTCGGCTTCGACTGCGCCCAGTGGCGCTCCTTCCTGAGTGTCCGCTTGCGGAGATTCTCCACCGCTAGAGTAGGACGTTGGCGATTCTTTTGCGCTGCCGCTTGCACTGCCATTCTCTTCCTGGGGAGCATTCGTGCCTTGCACGTACTCCGCCATGTTGAAGTCGACGTTGTGCATGGGGAACGGAAATTTGCAAAATGTTCGTCCTCCACGTTTCTGACAATCCTGGCGCTGACAGACATGACCGGCAAGACAGGTAAGAGAACGGCACGCCTGACGACGTGGACAAGGTGCGTGGTGAGCTACTTCTTGCAGACAATTCTTTACGCCCTCACTGATGGGCGAATGATCGTACTGCCAGTGGGTCAGCTATATGTTGCGGTATTTACAAGGTCCTGCACATTCAACACTCCTGCCCACAGACAGGCAGGTGGAAATGGAAAGGATAACTTACCTGACAATCCGTGCCATTTGGACAGTATCCGTTGAGGTGGTGAGAGTTGCAGAGCTTTTGCCTAGCAATTCTGGCCCGGTATTGGGCTCGATCATCGGCACTAATTGGTGGTAGGTAGCAGTCGAGACGCTCCTGGCGAGCATTGACTGGTGTTTTATTCGGTGGTACGCTGCCTTCTCGGGGCAGCACTGTGAAGTCAGGGGTACCGCTGGCAAATGAACTATTGCCTGTCATAAATTTGTTATCCGATTTGGAAAGGGGTGTCGTCTGGAATGTATCTGTCTTGCTGGGGGTTCTCCAGTCCGAGCTATCCATATGACCGTTCGATGATACTTTGACGTGGGCAAATTTGCAGCCTTTGCCGTATTTGCACGCCCCCTTCTGGTAGAACGTGCAGGGTTCTAGTGGCGATGAGTTAGCGAGAAGTTCCTTTGATACCGCATACGACACCCCGTCATCATACTACTCACCTGCATCAATTGAAGCAGAACTGGCATGGCGTGGTGCTGTTGGAATAGGCGAGGTGACTGGTTTGGACGGAGTTGGCGGTGGCGGCATATCTGCGGCGCCACTTGTGTAGGATGGAGATGGAAGAGCAGTTGCTCTGAAGATGCCGGGAAACTCTTCTGTGCGAAGTCCCAGCCTGGCATATTCCTTATGGAACGCATAGTTGCGTACCAGCGTAATTCGGTCGCGCTGACTTGTGTATGAGGTCAGCTCCGATAGATAGCCCACATCATGGCAAGCTGCGAAGTAGATGTGTCGACACTGAGTATTTTCCACGAATTGGCGGAAAAGGCCTCTAATCTTGAAGTCCGCGTTTTCTTTTAATTCACCGGCATCCACGAAGTCAAAAAGGCCGTTGGATCTGTAAGAATGTTAAAAGTTGTATTCATGTCGTCTCAGTAACTGCCCCAGTCACTCACCGATTGAAGTTGGCTACGAATGGTGCCAAGGAGCGTTTCTCAGGTCCAGCCAGTCCGACCTTCGATACTGCTTTCGAAAGACCAACTACATTGGCGTAAATGCGAACCATAATATTGCAGTTCTCTAAACCAGGACGGTTTCTCAAGCTGCGCTGGACTGTGTCATTGAGAAGCTGAGCAGCTCTCGAGCCGCCCTCGGCCTTGCTTTCGAGCAGGTCATCGTCGAACACGTATCCATCGCCATCCACGAGTACAAGGACCTGTTATGGTGTTAGCTTTCATCTCCAATTCCTCCAAAGACGCCCGCATCTGGTTGGCGCTACAAGCCATCGGCCCTTTACACTCCAGCAAGGCCGCTCATCAAGGTCACCCCACAAGGCCAGGCTGAACTAAAACATCAAACTTACGAAAGGATTCCTCTCCCCACCCTTCGCCAAAGACTTATACCGCTCTCTCGAATCCCTCGCCTCCTCAAAGTCGCTCTTCAAACGCTTGAAGTCCTCCATGAGAGCCGCATACTTGTCCAGAATCTTGGCATGATTGCGATGGTACTCGTCGTCCTTGACCCGGAATGAAGCGAGCTGGTTTGCCGCGTCGGAGAGTTCTTTGTCGCTCAGCATTTTGGATGGAGGCCAGGTGCGTGTTCGGAGAGGTGAAGCAGTCAGTTGAAGGAGATATTCGGAGGTGTTTTGAATGCCACCATGTCTCAGGTAGCGCCCGTCGCGACTGCCTGACGATAGTGGATCTCTTTGAGGATGAGACAGTATTATTGAGTAGGTAACTCGTTTGCTCAGCCCGTCCGCAAGACTGCTCTCAGCTGCAAGTGTCACCGCAATTCTCTCAGAAGTGGAAGTGTCGTGTGCCCGCCCCCAAAGAAATTGTGAGCCGTGCGCTGTGCAGTGCAGGGATGTTGAAGCTTCGGGCGGGGATCTGCGGGCCGACCGCGTCTTTCAACTTCACGCGACGGCTTTGTTGACTTGGACTTGTTGAAGCCATTCAAGATGGACACCAGTACGCAGAATGCGTTGCAGGGCTGCGTGTCTTCGCTTCAGTCGAGTATGCAACTGTTAGAGTCGAGCATTAACATTCTGGACTCCGGAGTGAGCGATTACCCACGGCTTGGGAAGGTGTTGCAGACGACGAGGGTGAGAAGACAACTACTTCGTCAATTGCTCACGCAATCTAATATTTGAGATGCAGCACTTCGAACTCGTCTCCGAACACGACCTCACAACCGCACAATCGACACTCCTATCCGAAATCCAGCCCGAAGTCTCCAACCTCCTCTCCCGTGTCGAGACGTCCCTGGACAAACTCGAACGACGAGAGAAATCGCTCATAGCAAAAGCAGAGTTGCAGGAGGGTCGACTCGCGCAGCCATCACGAGTCAGTCAAGGGAGCAAAAGCCCAGCACGGAATACCAGTGGGGCTGGCGGATCGAACAATCTGGAAGAGTTGAAGATGCAGCAACTGCGACAGAAGAAAGAGCGTTTGAGTTATGCGGTGGGGAGGTTGGAGTTGCAGGCGAGCCAGCGGCAGAGGCAGTTGAGGAAGAGTATGGCTGTGAATGACAGTGGATTTTGATCGGATGTCTGTGATGAAAAGGAATGACCTGATGTGATACCCAAGTGCATGGCGTACGGATTGATTGACAAAACATGCGTTAAGCAAGAAAGACCATATCTATCAATAAAAGGACTGTCGTGAGTTGTTCGACGAACTCGAATCAAGGCAATGAAACTTCTAAGCTGTTCGAATCTTGGTCTCCTGTTGCCGACACCCTCCACTCTTACATCCCCAACGCAAACACCACGGCAACCAAAGCAGCCCCAATACCAGCATTGAGCACACTGCCGGCATTGGTGCTTCCCACACTGTTATTATTGCCATCATCGTCGCCGTTGTTATTGGCCTGAGAATTGGATGTAGGCGTCACAGTGGCGCCACCAACAGTCGTAGTGACGCTCGTAGTCGGCGTTGAAGTGCCAGACGTGCGCGATGTATTATTGTTGTTGTTATTGTTTCCATCGTCGTCGTCATCGTCATCATTGTTGTTGTTGTTATTGCCAGTCCCAGTAGGCGCCCCAGTGCTAACCGTCGTCGTAGAACTGAACGTCGTCCTCGTAGCATTGCCATTATTGTTATTATTGTCATCATCATCATCATCGTCATCGTTGTTGTTGTTGTTGCCAACTCCAGTAGCAGTAGGAGTAGGGGTCGAGGTAGCGCCATTTGTCGTCGACGCCCCAGTCGAACCCGACACCGTCAAAGTGGATCCTGGCCGGGCGGTCTGTCCGCAAGCCCTTCCAATGCCCTCCAGCACGTCGTCGTAGGTCTCTTCCCAGTCTTCGTCGTCGTCGCCTGAGAATGTTGCGAGACAGGTGTTGAGCTGGTTGATGATGTTGGCGTCGGAGCAGTAGTTAGAGTTGCTGCGAGTGGCGTCGATGACGGCGTCTGTGACTTTGGTCAGCAAAGAATGGAGTTGGTAGAAGATGTACAAGGACTCACTGCAAGCTGCGCTCGTTTGGGAGCTGGAATTGTTGTTGTTATCGTCATCGTCATCGTCGTCGCTCTGTCGAGCATGTACGACGTTGCTGTATTGCCCATTCGATGGAGGAGCGACTCTGGCGCAAACGAGTGTGGCGAGAGCGCCGAAAGTCAAGATCTTGGTGCCGACCATGTTGGTGATAGGTTGGATGCGGTGTTGGATTGTTCAAAAGCGAGTGTGTCTGGACTTGGATCTACCCATCCTGATACCACTCCGGCATCCTCTTATATCTACGAACACACCAGAGCCAAGGAGAATATGCATCTACTACTTCTGAAACGTAAGGTACATGCCAATGGCAACTCAGCCATCTTGCCTACTCAGTACAGGTGCTGTCTACCTGCAAGTAGACGTCAAACTGAAATCTTCGAAGTCAAGGATCGTCAATTCTATTGGTAGTGAAGGCTACGTGACTTGCTATCTTCGGCATTGCCAAGGGGACTCGGCCCGGCGCCGAGAGCTGCCAGGAACGCGGCGTGTCGATCCTGTGGGCGGAAAAGACGGGCAGAGCAGCATACTTGCGTGGCTCCAGTGGCTGGTTATTCTTGATCTGTGAAGACGGCTGCTGTAGTGAGCAAGTGGCGTTTCGGGAGATCTCGCAAGAGGTCATCGCTGGTATGAGATGTCACGCTGTCTCTTGAGTGGCACATTCGTGGCCTTGTCTTGGGAGGCTCCTCTGGGCGTGGCCGCTCTACTTCCTCTAGTCGACCAAGAGGTAGCCCGTGAGGCTGAGTGATATCGGCAGTCGAGGCCAGAAGACAAACCCTTACTTTCACAAAGCCCGTGGTCTCTAGCTGGCGAAGTCACTTCACCCCAGCTTGAGTCCGACCTTGCTAGCGATCCCTTCAACCGTTTCCCTCCATTGAACGAGCACAGGATGCCTCGCAGCAACATCTGCAAAAGTCACCTGCAACTCACTGCCCTCGTCGTCTTGCCCAGGGACCTCATATAGCCAAATACCATCTGGCCCAAAGAATTCCGGGCCGAGCAGCTTCTCCATCTTTAGCGCCTCTTGCGCCTCCACATACGTCTTTTGCACCTCGTCTTTGAGCTCGCCATGGCTGTCTCCCTCAAGACGTCCGACAGCTTGAGAGGTTCCCTCCAGTACGCCCAGATACCAGCCAACTTTCACACCAATTTCCCCTCCTAGACTGTAGCCTTCGTCGAAGCCAGCTTGTATATGCTTCTCTTTGCTCACGGCGATACCTTCACGGTAGCCATTCGTGACGTGGATGCTTCGAAGTCTGGGGATGTCTGAGTGTTCGGCACGTTGGGCGCCGCTGCTCAGGACAGCATCCTCTCCTCCGTTACCGGCTTGAGCAGGCAGTGTCGGCGACGATGGCGCAGACCCAAAGACATCGTCCAAAGGATCTATAGGCGCATGATCGATGGGTCGTTCGTTGACTGGTGCAGTGTTCATAAAGATCTGCTCGTCGGCTGAGACTCGAGGGCCCAAGGGTGGGAAGTCGCGGAGCATGACTGTTCCATGCTTGTGTTAAGACGGAGATGCCGTGATCGAAGTCCACGGGAGGTCGTAGCGGTATGGTGGTGGTTGTCGGTGACGAAGTGTGCAAGGAACAGGAAAATCCATGTCCAAAGTTTCGGCTTCATCGGCGGCGGCTCTGCGGTCCATCGCGACTGCATCACAACGACTTTCTTTTCCATCACACTGCACAGCTTCACAATAGCTGCTCCAGCCTTCGATATCCTCGTATGACCTCTGCGAAGACACAAGCCATACCAAGACGCTTTCAGGGCAACTTGTATCGCCCTTCCCACCCCCAGGAACAACATTCAACCCACGGCCACCCAAAGCCGGCTCTCAAAGCCGAAGACCAGCACCAGCGCCACGGGAATTCTACCGAAAAGAGACCCACCACGAGGAATGCAAGATTGGCGAACACGTTCTTTCTTTCAGCATGTGCCGGTTTCGCTGCCTTTCGTTATCAGGATTGTCGCGCCATTGTGCGATTTTTCTGGCTTGTGCGACAAGGCCCTTCGGGATGAGGATTCGGTACCTCTGGATGGTGACATGTGCTGGGGATATGAGTAGCATGGATTCATGGTTTGTATTTGAGGTTTGTTCTCTTTCGTTACTATTTGCTCTCGACCTCAACCATACTCTCTTATTTGAGGTCCCTGCACCATGTCTCAAGTACACAGTCGCAGAGAATCCATCGAGGAGTGCAAAGACTACACGCCATACACCTCTCGAGCGCACTCCGAACATGACATCGAGAAGCAAAATCACCAAGGTCGCAGCCATGAAGACAATCCTGATATCCTCAGAAACTACAGCACCGATGGCTCTCCATTGGAAATCTCGCCCTCGCATCTATCACAGCCACCAACGCCTTTCATCCCCAACGGTGGTCTCACGGCCTGGCTGCAGGTCCTATCAGGATTCTTCCTCTTCTTCAATTCGTGGGGATTGATTAACGCTTTCGGAGTCTTTCAGTCCTACTACACCACCACGCTCATACCTGGACACTCCGAAAGCGCAGTCTCCTGGATTGGCAGCATCGAAGCTTTCTTGCTGTGTTGCACTACTATCTTCGCTGGTCCTATTTTCGATCGAGGATATGCTCGCTCGCTAGTCATCTCTGGCTCTCTTCTGGTCGTCTTCGGCCTCATGATGACGAGCCTCTGCACGCAATACTGGCAGCTCATGTTAGCTCAAGGACTATGCATGGGAGTCGGACATGGAGGTCTCTTCATCGTCAGCATCGCCATCGTTCCCTCATACTTTAGCACGAAGCGTTCCTTTGCTCTTGGACTTGCGGCAAGTGGAAGCAGCCTCGGAGGTGTCATCTATACGATTGTCTTCCACCGTCTAGTCCCGCAACTTGGCTTCGGCTGGGCGACACGAGTCTTGGGATTCATGGCTCTGGGGACGCTGCTGATTCCATGTTTCTGCATCAAGACGCGGACAACGCCGGCACCACGAAAGAAGATTATCGATTTCAGCGGTTTCCGGGAAGCACCGTTCTCGCTCTTCTCTTTGGCCTCCTTCGTGGGGTTCATTGGACTTTACGTTCCTTTCTTTTTCATTTCGACATTCGCCTCGTCGAAGGGTGGGCTGGATGATACGTTGGCCTTCTATATGCTGCCTATCCTGTCGGCGGGCAGTGTTGCTGGAAGAAGCCTGCCTTCATTCGTGGCCGACTTCTTAGGACCACTGAACGTCCTTTCGGTATGCACGCTCATTGCGGGTCTTCTGGGATTTTGCTGGATTGCGATACCAACTCAGGCGAGCGTGGGTGGATTGGTCGTGTGGGCGTTACTCTACGGCGCATTCAGCGGTGCGTTTGTGAGTCTGCAGCCATCGACAGTCGTTTCCATCACGGATGATCTCAGCTCAGTGGGCGGACGATTGGGAATGAACACGTTCTGCGCGGCTTTGGGGTTGCTGATCGGTACGCCGATAGCTGGCGTAATTTTGGAGGGTGACAGCACCTGGGTTGGGCTGCAGGCCTTTTGCGGTACTACATTGCTTGTCGGCGGAGCGTTGGTCGTGGTGACCAGATGGCAGAGAGTAGGTGTTGAGCTTGGAAGGAAGGCGTGATGTTTGATTTTGCTTTAATTGCTAGTATAACAGCAAAGATACCCAATTAGCCAGTGCGGCGCTGTATTGACTTTTTATTTCCCGTTTTGGACCCATGAAAGAGGTACAAGATTCATGGACAGTTCGTGCTTTTGCTGGGATCATCAGCGTTGGCGTACCAGAGTGCAGATGTTTGGCTCGGTGATTGCTGGATCGACGTGTGATCGCAGATGCCGACAGAATTTTTTCTAACCGCGATTGCAGAATGTCAAGTTGTTTACCCAAAGACCCGTGGACCTGCGAGGTGTAGCAGATGTTTGTAGGCATGTGGCGAGCGCGTGATGACGACGAAGGCGTTGGTTCCGGCCGTTGAGGCTCTGGGTTTGGCGTGGTGGCGATGGGGAGATTCCATGGCGCGACGAGGACATGCCGTCTGCAATTTGAGCCGCCCGCGTCAGCTGCCTCTGTCTTCTGTATCACTGTCATTCACTCACTCCTCGCCTGTCCTGCGGTGGCCATGGGAATAGCCGCCCATGTCGCGCAGAGGCCGCAGTGAAATCGCCGCTACGCTGATCGAATCGTCGCGCGACCAATCCAGCCCCTTTTAGACCTTGACGCCGCTCCACGAACCTCCTCCAACCATAGGCCCTATCGCAGCCACCCACCTATATTCATCTCGCCCGCTGTCGAGTTGTAGCCGACGGGCAGTCTAGGCCGGCAAACTGGCGGAGTATGCTCCCTGAACATCCACAAGCAACTCGCGCTCACATACTCACGCGCATTCCAGCTTCCTCTTCGTCCCGAGCTGGCATGGCTCTTCCCTGACGAGCGCACCCAACGCCTCGCCCACCTCCCAGCGCCCCTCGACTCTTGCCCGATCGCAGACCCCGACGCCGGCCACTCCTACCAGATCGCGCTTTGGCTTCCCGCATCGGCTCATCAAGTCCAGCAGCACGCCGGATATCCATAAAAGAATGGCCGCAGTGGCCGGTCCCATGCCACCAGTGAATGCCATGCGGGACGACATCGTCATGGATACACGAACACCCAGCCCCGTGCAGCGGAGCATCAGCACGGAGAGCACGAATAATGACGATGACGCATACAAACCAGATCTGAGCGCCGAGGTGGCCATGCTCAGCACGAAGCTCGTGAATGCCATCAACTATCAGACGAACCTCGACGATTCATTACAGCACACGCGACATGAACTCGAACAGGAAAGGCAATTACGGACGACGGCTGAGGCGGACAAGGCGAGACTGGATGGCATGCTCTCGGCTGGATTGCTACTGAAGAAGGCGGATGTGGATAAGACCATTGCTAAACTCAGAGGCGAGCTGGCGAGTGAGCGTGCAGCACGAGATGCTGCGGAAAAGGCGAAGAAGCAGACTGAGGGAGAACTGGAAAACTTGACGAGTGCTCTTTTCGAAGAAGCGAACACCATGGTCGCTGCTGCGCGGAAAGAGACTGAGAGTGTTGAGAAGAGAAATGCACAGCTCAGAAGCCAACTTCAGGACACCGAGATGCTTCTTGCGTCGCAGCAGGAGCAACTTCAGGATCTCAAGGCCACCATGGAGAAGCTGCAGGCCGAAGCGACACCAACTCGAGATCTGAGCATTCCTTCGACACCAGTCACAAACAGTACGGCTGTCTTCGATGCGCTCCAAATATCACCCAACACGACCACCACACCCGATCTACATCCTGAACACCCTCTACATTTCTCGCAATTGATTTCACCGGTGCTTAGAAACGACATTACTGAATATGCCGATTTCCAGGACTTGCTACTACTCGGACGCCGCATGGGGTTGCACTCTCGAACAAACAGCAGCAACAACACTGCAAACCAACAATCATCCGGACAGAGCACTTATACCATGGCGGCAGCATCTGCCTCGTCACCAAACCTACCTGGCTCATTCTCCTTCGCCAACTCGAGTCCATCGTCAAGCTCACCAAACATGCCAGCTCTGAAAGAAAGCAAGTTCTACAAGCGCGCCCTTGCAGAAGACATCGAGCCTACGCTCCGACTGGACCTGGCCCCTGGACTCTCATTTTTGAGTAGACGAACAGTTGTGGGCTCGTTGTTGAACGGCACGCTGGCTGTAGAACCTTACCCGCAGAGCAAGCACTACTTTGCGTGTACACTGTGTGGTGAAAGCAAGAGGGGAGAGCCATATGTTCGGAAGTTCCGATTCCGCACATCTGAGGACGACAACGTCTCGAAGCCTCTCTGCGACTACTGCGTTTCGAGAGTCAGATCCACGTGCGACTTTGTGGGGTTCTTGAGAATGATCCGAGATGGTCACTGGAAGTGCGATACAGACGAGGAGCAGAAGGGTGCTTGGGAAGAAGCTGTACGTTTGCGCGAGAGAATGTTCTGGGCTCGCCTCGGTGGAGGAGTGGTTCCCTGCTTGCAAATGGCACAGAGAGGCGTGCCAGCTACGCCGACCTCGGCTGCTGGTGTCAAGAGTGCGCGGCAAAGTCTGGAAAGCATACCCGAGCGGAAAGCAGCAGCCGCCGCTCAATCCTCGATGGGCTCGGAGGGGTCAGGAGACAATGCGACCGTTTCAGCTGAGGAGCAGCCAAGGAGTATCAGCCAGGCCTTCGTCAACATGTCCTCTGGGGCTGCAGCGGTGTCGACACCAGAGCTACAACCGACACACGAAGGTGCTACGGAAGATCCGCGCTTTATCACGCCACCGGTTAGCCGGGGACTAGACGTCGAAGAAGACGAGGAGGCGGATCCTGGTGCTCTCTCACCACAACCAGAAACACCATTTGAGGACGCAAATCAGCAGCTGGAGGACTCGCTGGCTAAGGCTGCAGCCAAAGCTGAATCGAACGACGAACCTGCTGCAGATGATACTCGCAACGTCGAGGCCCAAGTGCTCGCCGTTGATGAGTCCGAAACATCCCAGGAGCCGGAAAACGCGAACGACGAGTCTCTGCAGGTACCCGCTCCTGAACAACGAGAGTCTCAATCAGCCAGGAGCTCTCTCTCGGTCGAACGACCACCTAACCACGAGCGTAAGAGCTCGTCGGTGCTCGCACGCGTACGAGCCATGGAGAACCAACAACAATAAAGTACGCAAGAAGACGAGAGCATGGACACTGTACTTGTACGATAACACGGCATTGAAGCGAAGCGAAGCGAAATGTGATTTGTAAGATATGGGGAGGCGCTTTCGAGCTGCTTTTGCATGGCGTTGCTTTTGGATTGTGGTAAAGATGGCACGAACAGAACAGTCCGCGATCAAATGAGCGTGCATGGCTTTGATGGGTTGATGTCTTTATTGAGAGTGAGGGGAGGGACATCGGGCTGGCCTGGCTCGCTGTTCATGGATGGATGGACTGGATAGTGGAGATTCTTCTAATGGTAATGCTACTTGAGATGTTTCTCGTTTATCTCCGTTTCTTGGTCGTTGATGAGGGTAGTGATGAGGTGTTGGATTGCATGGTTCGTTGCGATGTTAGGGGCAGATGGGTTACTTTACTTGCCCGTTCTCTCCTTGATGTAGGCGCTGTCTAACGCATTGACCCAGTGTTGGACAGCCTCATCAACTGGTACTCTAAAGGAAGATGGAATGCTTCACCTGACGATCCTTTCCGTTGCTTGATGGCTGTCCACGACATCGATGAGCTGGTTGACTGCTTATTTAAAATGTTTCGCTGGGAGAAGATCGCGCTGGACAGGGGGACGTCAAGTGGAAAATGCGCTAGGGAGCGCCCGCCGCGTCCCGCTGCAGGGTCCAACCTCACGCTCGTCTTCGCCCTTACAACGCTCACTTGAACTTCGCTTTCTTCTTCTTTCACCAACATCATCCCCGCCTTTTTGCTGTTGGCAGCGCCGCCAACATGTCCTCCCAGCGTACGAACGGTAACCCTTGAACAGAGATCTGATCACTTCCTGGCGTTGAATTGGGACGCTTGTGCTAACATCATGGCGTCAAGAGAACGAAGAATTCAGCATCCGTGGCGCGGCCAGCCGGGCGGGCTCCCACCGCCGTGAGGAGCGCTACGAGCGCTCGCGCTCGCCCACTCGCCGCCGGAACGACTACTACGATGTAGACGCTCCTCGCGGTGGCAGGGAGTACCCCCGGCGGCGTGATGTGAGTTTCCACCGTCAACCCACTTCTCCAACACACCATCAGCCACCATGCGACTAACATTTCTATAAGGACGACCGCCACTACCGTCCATCGCGGGACTGGGGCCCCGGCGACACCTCCCGCGCCCGTAGTTCGGACGACCGCGCCTCGCTCTATTCGAGCGGGGCCGGGTACTCCGACCCCACGATCTACAACGATCCGGAGGAGCCACCAGCCCCCAACGGCGACGGGGACGTGGCGACAGAAGACAGCCCGTGGAAAGTCCTCCTGGTCCGAGGACTCAAGCCGGCCGTGGACGAGAGCCTCCTGGCCAAAGGCCTGGAGAAACTTTACCTGGACGAGAACGAGCCAGCGCCACCACCACCCGCCATGCCAATGCCGCCAGGAATGCCGCCTCGCCAGCCAACGCCACGTGGAGCCCCGCCAAACACGCTCAGGCGTGTTTTCGTGATTCGTGACCGCATCAGTGGCAGGAGTCTTGGGTTCGGTTTTGCTGAATATCATTCACCTGCAGATGCAAAGGCGGCCTTGGCCAGAGCCAAGAGTTTGGGCAACAGCTGCACCATTTCGTCGAAGCAGATCGAGTTATGCCACCCGCACCTTGGCATCTTTCGCCCCCTCGGCCTTTCTCGCGACGACCAGCAGTTCGCCTTCGACTGGAACGGCACAAACTTTGCGTACCACGACACTCGCTACTACGCATCCCCTCAAATGGTCAACGCAGACCCACCTGCTCCACCGCAGAGCCAACAACCACCCGCCAAAGAGGCGACGGCCAAGACCAAGAAGCGCACCAAGACCGAAGCGATGGGCACCCTCGACAATCCTTCAGAACCGACCAAGAAAGTGAAGACCGAAATTGCGATGGTCAATCAATTGAACAGAGCTCAAGCCCAAGCTCGAGGTGAGGACGGGGAGGCCGAGACGAACGATGCGAATCCGAATCCCGATCCCCTTTCAGGCGCTAATCACGAGAATTATACAACAGGAACAGGAAAAGAGCAAAGCTTTGCATTTAATGGACCCGATAAGAGGAACGAAGGCAAGCGGCTTGTCTGCTGCTTTCTCTGCAACGCTCAATTCGGAACGGATTCCGCCAAGCTCGTTGCCCATGTGCAGTACAGCGCGAAGCATGCAGAGAACTACAAGGATGATAAGATTTTCAAGCAGGGACTTGACAGAATGAAGTCGCGCAAAGTCGATCAACATCAGACGCTCAACGTGGAAATGAAGACTAGCAGTGAGAACGGAGGCACGCAAGTTGGGCAGGCCATACAAGCACCCGCGCCCAAGGAGGACTACCGCGACCGAGCAAAGGAGCGCCGCCAGGAAGAAGCAAAGGCCAGAAAGGAAGGCGCGTCATCCGAGAAGCCGACGTTCCAGAAAGTGTCCCTCAAAGACGCCGCTCGAAGAGGAAAGGGAGGTGATCAACAAACGCCCAACGATGCGGCACCAGCACACTCCACGATGGTTGCCCGGAACTTGCTCAAGAAGGCGGGTTGGCAGGAAGGACAGGCACTGGGATCGGGAGACGGCATCACCGCACCGATCGAGCAAACAGCCTATGCTGCGGGTGTAGGGCTGGGTCACGCGAGCAGCAAGCAAGGCGATGCAATTGAGGAAGCTGGACGTCAGACGAGAAATGACCGAGGGGGCTATGCGGATAAGACGAAGGACGCATTCAAGAAGATGTTTGACGACATGCAAGGCAATGGCACTTGACAAGGTGGAGATGCGAAGGGGTGAGATGAAGATATCAAAATGAAGGTGGATGGCACAAGATGAAGACATGGCATGAGAACGGATGAAACAAGACGAAGCAACGAGCTGAGATGCGAAGTAACAGAAATGATTGAGGCGACGAGGATCAAGGACGACGATGAGCTTTTGACTGCCCACAGCGCAGTGCCGCTGGTACTGAACTCATAATGAAAACTCTCGAAAGCAGAGAGATGTTTGCACGATGGCGATTGTTCTTCCAATTTCTCATTGAGCGCCACAGAACGTTAATCGCGAGGCCGAGATCGGCGCATCGTTCCTCGAATGCAGATGACTCGACTACGATCTGCGCAAATGCTGACTGTCTCATCAGGAAGAAGACCATGTACTCATGCACCTCATCGGCACGAACCGCGAATATAGAGTTCAGTGAGTCTACAGGCTCGGTCTTCTTGCCGACTTCCAGTCATTCACTGACGTCGCTGTATACTATAAGCAGCACACGAGCACTTTCCTGTTCCTCGTTACCCACCAATACATGAACAGATCCTTTCGAAGTCACAATCATGGACGCGGAGATTGAGCTGTCGCCCACGACGAGCCAGACTGACGAAAAACGAGCATCAGCGAAACTGGCGAGGAAACATGCCTACTTCGCCTTGCTGGGTTGCTCGATTCTGCAGCTTCCTATTTGGGGTATGCTTCACCTCCTGCTTCATTTGCTGCCTCGCTATCGCTGACGTGCTTCATTCATCCCAGGTATCGCAATGACCTTTGGCATCTTCCAATCTGCGTACATCCGCGATGGGCTTATCACCTCCTCCAGCGGCTCCTCTGGTGTTATCGGAACCACCCTCAACGGCGTCATGTACCTTTCCATGCCCATTCTCTTCACGGCGCTCGACCGTGGCACCTGGGCGAAATACCGGCGCAGCGTAGCCATCACTGGGGTCCTCATCTCCAGCCTAGCGTTCTTGCTCAGCTCGTTTAGTCACCAGCTCTGGCATCTCGTCCTCACGCAGGGCGTTCTCGCGGCATTGGGGAGCACGATGCTATATTCTCCCACAACGCTGTATCTGGATGAGCATTTCCACGGCGGCAAAGCGACGGCCTACGGCGCTACGTTGAGCAGCAAGAATATCGTCGGGACGTGCTGTCCGCTCATGTTCACCGCGCTGCTGGACCACGTGGGGAGTCGTTGGACGCTGAGGATATGGGCGCTCATGCTCCTCGTCACGGGGATCTTTGGAATTGCTGTCATCCCCACCAAGGCTTCTCTCGCAAGGAGGTCGCCCGCGAAGGTCCCCTGGAGCTTCCTCCGGCACAAGACGTTTTATGTCTATTGCATCGCGAATGCGGTTTTCAGCAGTGGCTATGGGATTCCGCAGACGTATCTGCCGGGGTATGCGAGGGATGTATTGCACCAGTCGACGTTTTCGGGGTCGATTACGATTACGCTGTTCAATGCACCGGGGATTCTTTCCTGCGTGGGGTTTGGCTTTATGAGTGATCGCAGGAAGTGGTCACCTATCGCGACTTTTCTATCAGCTTTCGGAACTAGTGTGTGTGCGCTCTTCCTCTGGGGTCTTGCGTCGAACCGGATTCCTGGGTTGTTGATCGCGTTCTCCTTGGGCTGTGGCTTCTTCGCTGGAGGATACTCGTCTACGTGGGGCGGCTGGGTGAAGGACCTCGAGCGCGAGGCCATAGAGGCGAATGAGGCCATCAACACAGGCATGCTGTACGGGCTCCTCAACGGCGCGAGAGGTGTTGGGTACGTAGTTAGCGGAGTCGCAGGTGTGGAGTTATTCAAAGCTGGCGCTATTCCAGGCGCTGAGCGGTGGGGTTTCGGGACCAAGTATGGAGCTTTGATCCTCTTCACTGGACTCAGCTCGATCGTGGGCTGCTGGAGCGTTGTGTGGAGCGGATTCTCGAAAGCCCGGCGTGGTTGGGCGAAGTTCTCGGATCGAAGGGATGCTCATCGAGTGCTGGGATCTATGTGAGCTGAAGGGGCAAGATGAGGCTGGCAAGCTCATCATCGATCGAGGGCGCCGACCAGGCGATACGGGACAGTTGCTCGAGGAGGTCCTCTTCGGAGTATATCTCCATGGCTGACAGCGTTTCTTGGAAATCAGAAGCCAGCGCTTCGCGTTCAGAAACCTCACCCAGCGCAGCTAGAAGGTTCACTTGAGTCCAGAGAATGAGCAGATTCCGCGGTGATCTTCCCTCCGCTGGGTCCGCACGGATGTGGTGTCCTGCTAGTTCGCTCACAATCTCCTCAGTCAACGAGGTCGCGGCATCGCGAGGCAGGGGAGTCTGCCTCAACACTGCAGGCACATACAGCTGCGCTGCCGAAGTGAAGGCCCTCGATAGAGCGGGTATAGAGCCCTCGAATGGGATTCTTGTCTTCAACTGCTTGACCATCAGCTCGGTCATGTGAAGCAACCTCTTCCAATGCGCCTGCTCCGCTTCCGGAGACTCTTTCATCGCAGTCGGCTGAGGGAAGTGATGCAAGATATCCATCATACCGCGAAGGTGCGGACAGGTGAGTCTCTCCAGCTCAAGGCGGAAGAGCGGATCACCGAGCCTCGCGGACGTGTCCTGCGGCGCGATGGCCGTCGCGTTGAGGTCGAGAATGTTGTCGAACCAGCCCAAGAGACGGGGTTCTGAAAGCCAGGCGGCGGCGTGGAGCAGGTCGGCCCAAGCGATGATCTTGAGGATCATGCACGATCTCTCGCCGGTGAACCACCTCAGCCCACCGCATGCTTTCGCGATCTGCGCCATGCCGTCGAAGTGCGCGGAGGAGTTGGTGAAGTTCCCTTCCATGTCCTCTGCGATGGCTAGGATTGCTACCGTTCCAGCCACAGTCTCCCGGTCGACTATTCTCGTCCCGTCGATTTCGTTCTTGAGCTGTTCCATTGCGGCAGCCCGGTGATGGAGGGTCACGGAAGATACGGCGGTGCCCTTTGCGAAGTCTCGGTTTAGGGAGACGAGGCAGAGGGTTGCTTGTGCCATGGAGTTCTCGGACATGGTGAAGGAGAACCATTCTTTGTCGCCATGTATGGACATGGATTTCAGTTTGAAGCTGTTGCGGACTGTCACCAACTATATTAGCTCGACGTGTTACGTCTCGGATGTGGAAGCGAGACTTACAATACTCCAACAACTCCCACGCCCCCGGCCCCAGCGAAGAAATATACGGCTCAAAAGCATACACCCTCCTCGACAACAAGATTGGATCCACCGCTTTCCCCTCATCCCCATCACCCTTAACCTTCTCCTCATCCTCCTTCCCCTTCCCCAGCTCCTGATCCCGCCTCACCCGAAACCGATTCATATGCTTCTTCCTACTCTGCTTATCTAACGCATCGCTCTCCCTCCGCCTCTCCTCCACCCGATCGCTCCCCTGCGGCGAATAATACGCCTTCAAAGCCTGTTTCCGCACAAGATCCTTGACAGCCCGTGTCCGCGCCGCGCGCGTAGGCGCATCGGTGTAGGTCACGAAGACGAGGTCGTTGGTCTGCTGCTGCTGTTGTGCCATGACCTCGTTTTGGGAGTTCTCTATTGACGATGGCATGCGTTGTGGCTGGTTTCTGTTGAGTTTGGTGCTTGCTGGGTCGAGGGGAGGTTTGTTACTTATTGCCTTTTTGCGGCAATGATGCTGAGGCTGCGGTAAAGTCGCTACAGGGGTGGAGGTTGCGAAATTACTGCTTTTGGACAATGCCTCATGTGATTTCTATGGGCGCTTGGGAAAGTCTGTTAGGTCATCGTTGTGGAGAGAAAGGCGTAGAACGTAGGAGGAGATAAGAGCTAGGTGAGAGCTGGAAAGTCGATTAGTGAGCAGGTTTCACGATGGTGTGCGTGGCTGGACTAGGGAGCTGTGAGCTGTGGTGGATACATAAGCAGCGTGATCCCACGACACTTCTTTCACGTACGGTGACCGGAGGTCCGTCGTGGCATTCATCTATGTGATTCATAAGCTTGGCTTTGAGTTCTAACATCCAGCGGTTCCTATGATTGCCGTCAGTACCCGTCGAACATTGAGGAGAAGATGAGGAAGACGAACTATTTTGGTCCTGTGAGAAGAAGCGTCTTTGAAAGCCAGATTGATCAGATCGACCCTTTTCTCGCTCAAAGGCACCATCGACACCGGCATCTTTGGCCCTGCTAGGCCTGGGAAGCCTCCTCTCCAATCACCGATATTGAGCGGCAGCTTCGCATCACGAGAGGGTTTGATCTCGAACGCCCACAAGATTCGCATAATGGCCACGGCAAGGGATCGTTCGGCGACGTTATACCCAGGACAGATCCTCCGGCCAGCTCCAAAGGCGAAGTGATCTCGATCGCGGACGTCTGAGGCGTTGATGCTTTGCATTACCGACGTCTCGTCCCCTGCGTATCGTTCTGGCCAGAATCGATCGGGGTCGGGATGACGATTGGGGTCCTGGTGGATCGCATAGCCGTTCAAATGGAGGTGAGAGCCTTTGGGGATTCGCATGCCGTTGTACTGGATATCTGCAGTCGTTACGTGCGGATGGCCGAGACCGACGGGCGGTCTCCAGCGCCAGGTTTCTTTCACGAGACATCGGACCTACGGCTGATCAGTTGTCGAGCCACGGAATCAAGAGTTGACATACGTAGGGAATGCGATCATAGTCCGCAAACTCGGGGATACGATCGTCCACGATCTTCTCGATCTCCTGACGAGCCTTCACTTGAACTTCTGGATATTCCAACATGGCCTCGATGAAAGACCACGTCGATATCTGACTTGTATCGGCAGCACCGACCGTAAGCATCAAGCAGAAATACGCTCCCTCTTCCAAAGTCTGGAATCCGAGATACTTCTCATCTTCAATGATCTTGCACAAGAGCGAGTCTTGAATAGCATCTCGATCTGCCATCGCCTGGACTCTCTGCAGTTTCTCAGTAGACCACTCGAGGTCTCTACGAAACCTTGCTCTTCCCGTTTTCTCCCAAGGTTTCATGAACAAAGGCAAGGCATCTAAGAACGGCAATACGTCGACGATGTATGAGCCAGGTAATGTGCCAAAGATTTGCGCTACGCCGGTCTCGTGGATGTAGTGGATGGCTGGGTCCGTTGAGCCAGGGACATCGAGCCCGAACATCTGCGTAGCGAAGTTGCTATAAGTGTATCTCATGATCGCATTCCACAACGCAGGTCCTGATTCGTGTATAGCAGGATCATTCACCACATCATGCATGAACTTGAGCGTCTCGTAGTGCAGAAAGGGTAGAGCGGCGTCTGCCTTTGGTACGCTGCCAACATTCGCCCAAGTGACTTTGCGTTGCTGCTTCCATCTGGGTGTGTTCGCGTTCAAAAGTAGGACGTTCCAATTATTGCAGATATGCTCACGGCTGACGATCCAGTGAGGTCGGTTCGAAGATGTTGCTGCGAATTTGTCGAAAATGGCCTTGACTGCGACGTCTGAGCTGACCATGTACTGTGTGAACGGACTCAACTCGATTTTGTAGACATCGCCATATTCGCGCGCCCATCGCTGGAAGAGGAGATGTTGTTCACCGGTCTTGCTTGCTGCTATCACCTCAGGAAGCTTGGCGATGAGAGGAAGCCCGCGTGGTCCTGGTGGAAGAGGTAACTTGTTTCTGCTGCGATACGAGCGTAGAATGTGTGCTGCTAGGAAGTAGCAGATTGTTAGGATCACCAACGCGCCAGCAACATGGCTTAGTGAATCCACTGCCATCTTGCCACGGGCCTGTTGAGACATTTTCGGCCTCAAACTGGACAGAAAGATCACTCACTCTGCTCGTGTCTTTGTGAGAGATGGTGGCCTTCTTTTCAAAGCGTGATTGCATCTACTTGCTCTCATCGGCCTCCTCCCGGGCAACGGGTACTCGTCGTACCCGTCCTCAATGCTGTTGCCGTATATCATCTCCAGCTGCCTTTGCAGACCTAGAGCAAGCCTTCAGCAGACTTATTCACTCGCCGTTCAGAACAAAAGCGGGGAAACTGAGGGCTTCGGCAAGGCGATCCGGTAGATGTCCAGCATTGTCGGCGATCTTTTTCGAGCTGTGAGCGACGTAAAGTCCTATCCATTGTGTGGTATTGAGTGGTCGCGTCATGGCCATTCGAATATGCGATGTCAGATTGGTTCCGGCCACTGAACCGGCTGGCTTGTAACAAGTTGCGTCTCGAGCTCAGAAGGGTTCTGCCTTTCAGGTCATGCCAGACTGGCCATCGGCGTTTTGACGCATTCTTTCCTCTGTTGTAGACATAGATGACCTTGCAAGATGCTCTTGATAAATTTCATCATCTTTGCACACTCCTTTCATTCGATGCAAGATACCGAGCTACAGCTGTCTTGCTCGCCGTTGCTGCTTCCTTTGCCGTCTCTGATTCAGCACCAGCTTCGAAAGGTATACAGCCAGCCAGACAACATGTGGTGTTCGAAATCGTGAAACAATCATTCTGCCAGGTTGTTTGAAAGCATGAATCTATTCAGCTTGGTTGAAAGCCGTTTCTAGGAGCTTCGATGTCTCGTTCAATCCAGCTGGCACTGTCTGTAAAGTAGGCATTGACTGCACCCCTAAGAAAGGTGAGGGCTTTTGAATCCCTCAGAGGCTTCCAGTCTGGTTTGGCGAATAGTCAGCTGCGCTGGGGAGAGGTATGGTATCCCTGGCATGAGGTTCATGCTCGGCTTGTGTGGGTGCCGCTTCCGGTAGGCAGTAATAAAACGGCGCTATAGTTCGGTGAGTAGGGCTTTGGCGCTGGGTAATGTGGTTCAGAATAAAGTCCACCAGCTATCTACTCATGCTGGGGTGATACGTTGAGACCCGTGTGATCGGATGCTAAAACCTGCGATCACTGACAACAGCTGGCCGCGAGCCATGGTACTTGAATCTGAGGACACTTCTCCAATACGTCTCGGTGACCATGAGGCCGAGAGGCTTAGATGACAAGACCTCAGCAAGTTGCCAGTCCCGTGTATGTGGTTGAACAGGAAGCTTGTGGCAATCGAGTGCGGTAAATGGTCTCTCATGGGGCCATACAACATTGGCAGAGTTGACATTGTCCCTGCAAGTATACGCAAGAGGAGCAAACCGGTATCCTTTTGCAAAAGACCGGGATGTCGACACATTTCGTATTTGTTGCAAAGTGCGTTCAGTGATCGATCATGTCGGTCTGGCTTCATCCATGTTAAACATGCCCATGAACATCTGTCCTTGTCAAGCAGATTCCGTCGCGGCCGTGTCCGCTCACGACGGGGGCAACGGAGAAGGTGAAGAGTCGAGACCGATAGTCGTATAAAGGCGATGAAGATACCAGAGGCGGAAGTGAGCCATCAATCCAATTCTCGCGATAATGGCAGTACTCAATGTGGTACGTTTATCCTCTTGTCGTCCGTGATGTTGGTCGTACTCAGCTGCTTTAAAGAAGAACACTCCCGTCTCGGCGGAGGCTCGAGCTTACCACAAGGACGACTCGTCTGTGTATGTACTGCCCAACGAGTGAGTAACTTCCGTCTCATTTGCACCGGTCCTTGCTTACAGGATAATGTAGCTCACCAGAGCACGCCCGGCTGGAGATGCAAGCCCGGCTCATGGAAGGCCTCATGTACGGCGATGTTATCCACGCACCGCTGGAGCCAGCTAAGGTCACTCGATGCCTCGACATAGGCTGCGGTACTGGATACGTGACCAACGCGATGGCTCGCAAATATCCAGACGCAGAAGTCATCGGCCTGGACCTGTCTCCAGTGCCCAATATCCGGCAATGGGAGCAGAATGTGAAGTTTTTCGAGGGAAACGTCCTGACGCAGATGCCGTCTGGATGGAAAGCAGCTGATGGGCAGTCCACACTCCCGCACAATGACAGCCTCTTCGACCTGTGTTGGTCTCGTCTTTTGTTCATGGGCATGACTGACTGGCCAGGATTCTTCAAGAAAAGTTTCGAACTGCTGAAGCCAGGAGGATGGGCCGAATGCCATGAGATGGATGCTGTTTGGTACGACTCAAATGACCAAGAGTGGCTAACCGAAGAGCAATGGAACAAGCGGTTGGTCAAAGCTATGGAAGCGCTAGGATTCGAGCGGTATGCGGGCTCAAATGCCGCACGTATAATGAAAGAGGCGGGGTTTATCGACATTGAGACAGTTCAATATCGAATGTATTTTGGAGGAGGTCGTGAGCGGACGCCATTCTTGAAAAAGGCTGGGGAATTCTGGGCGAAAGATGCCAAAGAGGTGGTACCGTTGAGCATCAAGCGAGTCCTATCGATGACGGGCTCCAGCGAGGAGAAAATAAATGCGTTGGTGGAAGACTTTGAGCGTTCTCTCGTGCTGGACGTTGGCAATTACTCGATCGTGCACGTCACGTACGGTCGCAAGCCTGAGTAGACGTAATCGAACTCGTCTCTTCGGTCACAATCCCGTTCTATTATCGTGAAGCCAGGACCTTGGACATGAAAGTGATTTCGTAGCTCATATCAGGTTTTTCCCTGATCTTGATGTAGTCTTCTCGATACCCTCTTCCGCCGTAGAATTTTCCATACAGAGGCTTGGGTGTGCAAAGGATCATCTTGGCGTGTGTGATGGCACCTTCACCCTGGCCGGATTTTGCACGAAAACGCTCCGTCGCCTCCTTCTCAGCGAGTGCGAGCATATAACTCGCAATGCCCTTCCCTTGGGCAGCAGGACTCGTGGCCAAGAGCTTCAATTCCCATTCTTCAGTATCAGCGGCCGGAGTGTGAACACACGCCCAAGGACTTGTATTCGCATCAGGACTGGGTCCAAAGTATCTTCGAGAAGTCGCGGTCGAGAGTACCTCTTCCGGGGCGTGAGGCTGGGTCAAGACGATGATGAATGATTCCGGGTCATCGCGTAGCACAAGGATAAGCTCATCGATAGATCCCAGTCGATCGCCTTTGCTTTCGCCAAGATGCTGTCCCTCCGCGGCTTTGTATGCCTGATTGATTGTGTTGACAAGGCTGGGGAGGAATTTCGACGTTCGGAGTTGTTGTGCGGTCAGAGTTACTATCGTGGAAGGCTTGTCATCTATCATTGGGCCGTCCTGGACTTTCGTGACGTTCGTGACTGCTTCGATCGCCATCTTGGCAGGAGCGAGAGTTGTCTTGGAGCGGAAAAGAAGATCTTGGTTTGAGAAGAAGTGAGAGGAAAGATATACACCACATCACATCGGATAATGAGTCAATTCGGACGAGACATTGAGACGGCGCCGCCGGCCCCGGCAAGACAAAAGTCTTGACCAAGATTCATTCACTCACAGACTTACAGAGGTGGGTCTCTTGGTTTAGCGAGGTTAGCGAAATTACCCCTTTAGCCGTACGCGGAAGGATTTCTGTGCCACCTGCAGCTCAGCTCGCGCTGACTTAGGTCTGCCATCAACCAACACCATGTCCTTACAAACCATGCCGTCGCGAAAGTGCCCAATTCTCTGGAGTCTTCTCGAGAGGAGATCCGACACTTCAGGGCGAGTGACTTGATTTTGCATGATCAGAAGTGCCGGGTTTCCGGCACCCATCTCACGTATCTCATCAATATTGAGCCCTGGAACGAGATTACGCACATCCTACAAGATGGCAGAGAAGCCTGCGTCCAAAGTCGCCGTCATCGGTCTTGGTTCCTGTGGCCTAGTAACACTCAAGAATCTTCGTGAAGCCGGCTTCGATGCGACTGGATACGAGAGCAACAACTATGTCGGCGGCCTGTGGGAGCACACTGAGGAGCCAGACAAGACGTCCGTTCTGAAGACGACTGTGGCCAATCTTTCGAAGCAGCTGTCATGTTATACGGACTACGCCTACCCGGATGATGTCCCCAACTACGCAACGGCGGCACAGACGGCTCAATATCTGAGGGACTACGCCCAACACTTTGGACTTCTGCAGCATGCAAAGCTGGGAATGAAGTTGTCGAAAGCAGAGAGGCATGATGATGGCTGGCTCCTAAAAATGATCCAGCTCTCCACCAAAGAAGAACAGCAGATCCACGTCGACAAAGTCGTAATGTGCGTAGGCCTCCAAGTTCAAACCCCCAAACTGCCCACAATCAAAGGCCTCGAAACTTTCACCGGCCAAGCAACCCACTCCAACAACTACAAACTCGGCTCCACCTTCACCGGCAAAAGAGTCGTAGTCGTCGGTCTAGGCAACACAGGCTGCGACACGGCCGTCGACCTCACCAACCACACAAGCACCGTCTGGCTCTCCCACCGCAAAGGAGCAGCGTTCTTCTCCCGCACGAACGCCAAAACCGGCAAGCCTGGCGATCATATGATGAGCGTGCGCCTCACGATGCTAGCGGGGATCTTCAATAAATATCTCCCGGGTCTCGCGCAGAAAATGAGCCTTCTAGGCATCAAAGCCGTGCAGAAACGCACGTTCGACGTCAAAGCCGAGTGGAATCTCGGCGAGATCCTGCCACCGACGAGGAAAGTCCCCGTTGCGAATGACAAGTTCGTCCCAGCCCTCCACGAAGGGAAGATAGATCTCAGACCCGCGCTGCAGGAAGTGAATGGCAGCACGCTCACTTTCTCGGATGGCTCTACCCTGACGGACATCGACGCCATAATCTTCGCCACAGGCTTCCGGTCAGATTACAGCTACATGTCCCCCTCCGTGGACCCAACACGGGACCCTCCCAAAGAATGGTCCTCCCTCCCAGGCTTTGACTCCCGCCCTCTACCTCGCTTATACCAAGGGATTTTCTCCTTGGACCACCCCACCAGCCTCGCCTTCCTCGGCACATCCCCCTTCAGCTTCATGGCCTGTCTCAACTACGACATCTCCAGCCTGGCCGTCGCGCAGGTCTGGACGGGGAATTCCTCCCTCCCCTCCCCCGCGGAAATGTCCGCGCACGTCGACGCGCAGCACGCCTCTATTCTCGAAATCGCCAGGACGGGCGAGCTCGCGAATGTCAATTTGAGGAATAATTGGGAGTGGTTCAAGTGGTGCGATGACGTCGCTGGTTTGGGCGTGGCGAAGAGGGTTGGGTATGGGGTTGAAGGGTGGAAGTTTTGGTTGAGGGATAGGAGGATGTGTAAGTTGGTCATGGATGGATTGTTGAGTCCGCATATGTTTCGGTTGTTTGACGAGGGGAAGAGGAAAGCTTGGGAGGGGGCGAGGGGGGAGGTTGTGAGGGTGAATGATATGGCGAGGAGGGGATGAGGGATCAATGGATTGCTTGTGCTAAGTCTTAGTTCGCCAGTGAAGGAAAACTTGTAGAAAGAGCTTTCGTCTGAATCGGCAAGGCTTGAAGATCCGGCTCGTCTTCCTGAGCGTGACCCTCATTACCGCACGATGCTGCACCATCCTCTGGCCTCCTCCTCTCCAGCGGAATCGTCCTCTCCGTCCGTAAACTAAGACGATTTCAACCCTCAGCGTCACAGCAGAGATCCATCGAAACACAGAGGGAGAGACTCACTTCGGCGCTCTCCCGACATTCTACTTCATCTTCCAAATCTTCCACTCGCCCTCCTCCTTCACAAACTCACTCCCCTCACCACCCAACCCCTCGAGCCTCGCAACAATCTCACCATCCTCCTTGCCAAACATAACAAACCCTACTTTAAACGGATAACCCTGACTCATACCTCTCCGATGAAGAGTCTGCATGAAACAGGTCAACAAACCCACACACTGTCGAGAAGGGATTCTGACGAGCTCACCAGACATTTCGATATTTCATCATGTCCAACGTACACTTTCGCTTGGATATCCAGCTCGCAACCCTCCCTCTGAGTAAAGAGGCAATGAGCGTCCTCGATACAGCCTTCGTCTAGGTAGTATACGAACGCGTGCTGGAGGTTTCGGATGGCTTCGATGTCTACTCACTCTCAGCATCCGAAGTTGTTCAAACGGTGAAGGAGATGTCGAGCGCCCACTCACCTTGCAGCCTCCCCACCTCCTTCTGCAAATCCGCAACCGTCTCCTTCAACTTCCTGATATCCGTTTCCATATCTACCGCTTTCTGAAGGTTCTGAAGAGCCATGATTCCGAGATCTTTGACCAGGCACTGCTAGTGATAAGTCGGAGGGACCTGCTATGTGAATAAGAGAAGTGGAATTATAGACAAAACAAGCTCGAAGAATGCTTCGATGCTGTGCCAATTCTATGCTTCTGATTATTGAAAAGTCGAAAGGAGAGGAGAGGAGTGCGGGTGTACCTTGCGCACAATGAAGCTGTTTCTCTTCCCCTCACGCATACCCCTGCACACAAACGAAGAGAGAGGCAAGAACCCGGCGTGCCACGCTCGCAAGGATGTCGACAGGAGGAAAGGAAACGCGCAGAAAGATGTGTGCTAGGGTGCATATCAAGGCGAAATTTCTTTCCTTCTCCAAAAAGGAACGATGGGTATCGAGGTTCAGGGAACAAAGGAACCAAACCTACCTACAACACCAATTGAAACGCCCCTCCCCATCTGAGAAACAATCCAGTGAAAAAGATATCGCAAACGCTTTCCATTTCAATCATCTCGTCCTATCCGGAGTGGGAGTCACGCCTCTTTCAAGATCCTCAAAAGCTTCATCTTCCCGGCTCACAGGCTGCTGTGCCGCCGGGTCATCATTAACGGTGTTGGAGGCCTGTTCCTGCACGTCGGCCTCATCTTCACCCTCATCGTCCCGGTAATGTGCTTGCGGTGGCGAGGCGGAAGAAGAACCGGCGCTTCGAGCCAGCGAACGCACGACGTCGCCTTTGCAGATGGGACAGGTGCGGCGGCGGGTGGTCAACCAGGGTGTTCTGTGCGACATGTTAGCATTGTACACTTTGACGAGGCTGGATATCACCAACTTACATGCACTCGGCGTGGAATTCGTGGCCACAGGGAAGGCTCATCACCCTGCTGACACCATCCACGTATTCCTCCAAGCATACAACACACTCTCGTTGCTTGCCACCGTATCGCCTTCTCCATTCAGCTAGGCCTGCCGCGCGCTTCTCTTCGATCTGATCAAGCGAGGGGCTGGCCATCTCGTCAGAGCGCATCGAGGATCCATGTGGCACTTCCGATGCTGTTCGCGCGCGCGGTCGAGAGCGCGTGTTGATGGGTCGAGAAGCTGGTAGCAACGGCGTCGTTGCACTGGCTTGAGATGTGATCGAGGATGACGTCGAGCTTGAAGTGCTGCTCGGCATAGTCTGGTATGTTCGAACAGGTAGCCGTTCAACCACAGACTTGGGTGCGCGCCATCTCCTCCGTCGGATTCGAGATCGTAGTAACAAAAGAGCGTAGACAACAGTAAGTGTAACTAGAGGTGAGACGACCAGTACCAGTAATGTGTCAAAGAACGGCGACGAGGACATGGACGTGGGCGACAGCGTCACCCATAGTCCTTCGTGCATCTGAGGACCATTCGCAGGTTGTGGACGGCGATGAGCGCTGTCACTTTTGGAATGATGCGACTGGAGCTCAGGAGCTTTGACGGCGGCTTTTGGTGCAGTCTCGGTCTTGGCATCGTCTGCAGGAGGGTCAGATGAGAACAGACTACCCAGCCAGCCGCGTGAGCCGTCCTGCTGGTCATTGGTCTGCTGAGAAGTCATGCTGTCTTTCGACTGTGACTTTTTCGAGCTAGCGATATCAACTGCTTCGTGATTCGCCTTGCCATACTCGCCGCTTCCAGGAGTGATGCTGCCTCCCTTTAAAGAAGAAGATGTCGTGGGCTTGCTGTTCTTGATCACAGGGATTGAGCTCGAGCTTGAGGTAGTGGAGCCTCTGAGATTCTGTTCTTTCTGCTCCGCAACCAAGTCAGGATCGCGCCAGTCCTGAACACCAATCTGGAACCCGTCGCTATCGCCTCGCCTTGGAGTTGCGGTCGGTATTTGCGACGATGTAGAGCTCGAAGGTAGCTTGGTGGTCTTTCCATGGACTGGTTCATCATCTTCAAATTCTTGCTGCAGCACCCAGCCGATATTGCCACTGCTCGGCGGACGTCGACTGTCCGCACCATCTGAGCCGCCACCAAACAGAGAGACAAGCCAGCCACGATGCTTTGGCTTCTCCCTTTCCTTGGAAGCAGTTTTCTCGCTCTTGTGCTTGGGTCTAGTCTGCGGGGTGGAGGTAGCTTTGGCCGTGGCGGTTGTAGTTGTAGTGAAGTTGGGCTTATCAGCAGAATCAGCGTTCTTCTGGCTTCCTGCGCTCTCGCTGTCTCCCTTGCCCTTGTTTCCAGGGGTCAGGCCAAGCCGGTTGGCCTCTTCTACATGTCCAATAAAGGTTCCGGACGGCATCAGGCTCGATAAGAGCTGTGCCGTTGTGTGTGAAGTGAAAAGAGAAGGAATGGTGACGTTGGAAGTGTCGCCTCGAGCGTACATGGTCACCAGCGGTCCACCACGAATGTCGTCTCCCACAACCAGCGCAATGCCGCCTCTTCGCTGCACCCACTTGACTTTTTCGAGGAAACCGCATCCTCCTCGGCTCAGTAGCACTATCTTTCCAGCAATCTCTGCACTTTCCTGTAGAGACTGAATGTCGGCATGGGTCGGCTTTTTAGTCTTGCCAGCGGCTTCGCCATTTGTTTTGAGGCCATCGCTCGCTGGCAATGGATGGTGGAGATAATCATCCGTTCCATCATCCTCAGAAGGATGCTCATCGTTGTCTGTGTCGTCCTCAAGTTCGTCATCCCCAGAATTCCTCTTGCTCTTGCTCGACCCAGAGCTGGTCGACTCTCCATTCATGGTCTTGCCTTCAGCAGAGGGCTTTTTGGTATTCCCACTCACGACCGTCCAGCTCCCGTCGTCCCATCCTGGTACATCGCTGCATCCCAGCTCGCCTTCTCCTCGACCCAGATGATCATCTCCAAACCCACTCCCAATCCATAGTTGCCCACTTAGGCTCTTCACTGGGAGTAGAGGTCCAAAGGCGGCGGGGCGGGCGAGAAAGTTGGTAGAATTGTCATCAGTCAGGCTGATGATCGCAGAAGGCGGAAATAACGAGGAAGGCGTCCGCCAGTTGAAGTATGTGCCCACATTGCTGCGGTCCTGCACGTTTTCAATGTCGCTGCTGCTCCAGGGGCCAATGAAAAGCAGCAAAAAGAAGGCCAGAATGAAGGAGAGGACGGTCAGGAGGAATCGGAGGGGTCGCATGTTGGCGGCCTGGTGCGGCGCGGAAGGAGAAAGGGCGGTCGCAGGAACGGAGGGGTTTGGGTGGTGCAGGCGGCGACCACAGCCGCAGGTGTTGTTATGTCGGCATCCGCTGGCGGTGGGGGTGGCAGCGGTGGTGAAGAGGTGCAACAGGCGGTGCGGGTGGACGACGGGGTGAAGTGGCGCTGGAGGCGGGTCGATTCAGGGCAGCGAGCGAGCGAGTGCTTGCTTGGATGACGATCACGCCGGGAAAGAGAGCCCAAGCCGCCGAGGATGCTGAGAGCTGCACGGGATTTGCAGCAAATCAGCTGAGAATGAAGTGACCATGAAGTGAAGTGAATGAGAATGAATGATGTGCCTTTTCACAAGCTCTGTCCAGCGGGCTGTGCTGCGACGAGTGGTATGACACGTCCTGTTTCGACCGGGGGTCGCTGTTGATGATGTTCCTTGGGCCGGGAGGTCGCGTCACGTGAAAGCCCCACTTGAGTCAGTCAGTGAATTTCGTCTCATCGCGCTCAGGAGTTCCTTGTCATGTGAAAGTGTCTGTGAGAACACATCACTTGCTCATATCACGCACTACCTACACCAATTCGCTACTATTCCACTCCAATATCATGCCTTCACGGGTGGCTCGCATTATCGATAATGGTCCTACACCGAGGCTTGCAACGCGCGTGCGCCTTCCAGTTTCGATGTGGAATCATCTTCTTGATTGAGTAGTTGTCGCTTCTATGTTATGCTAGTAATGCCGCTAAAAATTAATCCTCTTACTTGAATGTGGTTCTAGGAGGTATGGCCCCCGTACGACTTTCCTTACAATCTTCACCTTTGTGACTCTTTTCTCATCGATGCTACATTATGTTCAAACCATGTCTCGTTCAACCGCTCAGCCTTCGTTCCAGGATAACGCCGACTTCAAGGACGCCGATCGAGGCCACGTTGCATCTCTGGAGACCTGCCGCTTTAAAAACAAAGATGGACAGATTGTTTGGAATAACGAGGACTATGCTTTTCTGCAAGGCGATTGCCCATCGACGGTACATCCGAAACTCTGGCGACAAGGACAGCTGAACACGAAGCAAGGTCTGTTCGAGGTCACGACAGGCGTTTATCAAGTCCGCGGCTTCGATATTTCCAACATGACGCTTATTGAAGGCAAGACCGGTGTCATTGTGCTGGACGTCCTCGCATCGACCGAGTGCGCGGCTGCAGCACTGGACTTCTATCGCAGCCACCGCGGCAACCGAGCAGTGGAAGCAGTCATCTACTCACACTCGCACTATGATCATTTTGGTGGCGCGCAAGGTGTCCTATCGACGGCTACTGACAACGAGCCCCAAATACCGATACTTGCTTCAGCTGGCTTCATGGATGCCGTGCTTAAAGAGAACATAGTCGCAGGTCCCGCAATGCGAAGACGGGCTGTCTATATGTTTGGTGGGTCTCTACCTATCGGACCAGAAGCTCATGTGTATGTGTTCCTCGTCAAGCATGATGAACAGAAGCTAATCATTTGCAGGGGATGCGGCTTGGGTACGGCGGCTTCCAGTGGCACTACGATCATCCTACCGCCGAATGATACTATCGTCGCGACCGGCGACGTACGACTCATCGACGGAGTAAAGCTCATGTTCCAGATGGTACCTGAGACTGAGGCACCGTGCGAGACGAACGTCTTTCTCCCTGACCAGCGTGCCGTCTACATTGCTGAGTGTGCAACTCATACTATGCACAATATCATCACCTTGCGAGGGGCTCAGGTTCGGGACGCAAAGAAGTGGTCTAAGCACTTGGACGAGACTCTCGACTTGTACAGTCACGATGTCGATGTCATTTTCTCGGGTCATTATTGGCCAACTTGGGGTCACGACAACATCGTCGAATTCATTTCCGATCAACGAGACCTCTACGGCTATATGCATGACCAGACAGTCAGACTGATGAACAAGGGAATGACAGGAACTGAAATAGCGGAGCAGCTCCAACTCCCACCAGCATTGCAAAAACAATGGTATGCCGGGGAATACTACGGCTGCTTATCACAAAATGTGAAGGGCATCTACCAGCGTTATATGACGTGGTTCGATGGTAATCCAGCTAACTTGTGGAAGCATCCACCAAAAGAGGAGGGAACCCGCTATGTTGATTGCATGGGTGGCCCCTCGATTGTCATTAAAAAGGCCAGAGATTTCGCAGACGCAGGTGATCTTCGGTTCGCCGCAACCCTCCTCGACCATGTTGTAGCGGCCGAACCAAGCAACGAACAAGAGCAACATGAACTGGCATCAGTATATGAGCGGCTTGGCTTCGGTGCTGAGAATGCTGTCTGGTGAAATTTCTACCTCACTGCTGCGCAGGAGCTACGAAGCAAGAGTCAGGTAATAACACCACAAAATGTCATCGCCATCAATCCGCAGTCGACTGTCGAGGATTGGCTCGACGCTCTCTCGCTGCAGATAGACGGACCGGAAGCTTGGAAGACGTGTCTTCAAACGATCTTGATCAATGTCCCAGATGAAAAGACCTCATGGGTATTGACGTTGAGAAACGGGACACTGACGTGCCGCAGGAGAGCTCTGGGCAGTCCGCTGAGCAGCAAGCCGCCCAATCTGACGATGACAGTCAGTAAGAGCGAGGTGTACGACATGATTGCCAATGGCAACATAGATGCGGCCAAGAGCACATCGCAAGGCAAGATGGAGGCGATGATTACTTTGCTGGAGCTGTGCAATTTCGTGTGAAATCACAAGCTCTGCCTTTAAAATGTTCAGCATTCGCCGAGCTGACACTAGAGCAACGACCGGGCCCATGTTTGGCACTTCACATGGTCAAGGAATCCATCAACCGGGATACGTCATACAGTGCAGTTGAACCAACGGCTGTCAAGTACAACGAACAGTGCAGGGACAAGAACATCCACCTATTTCTTCCAAGTTTCGGAGACCATCTTCACATGAGGCTCTGCGAGAGTTCACACGACCGATGACGCTGGTGGCACCGTAGAAAAGTAAATCTGCGGGGAGATTCTGCAGAAACGGCATCCACCAGCTCGACATGTGCTCGTTGTCCGTCCATACGAAGCTGCCATTCTTCACCACGCACTCCTCTCAGCCGCGCCACGTACTGATTGCTGGCGTAATGGTTCTCGTCAGACGGCGGGCCGCCATCTTGGAGGAATTTCTTCGATACGATGCTGCGGACTGATCTCCACGCCCCGCCTCGATCTTACACTCGGGGCCAGTCTCATTCGGGCCAACGAACGCTTGAGGCTGCCGCTGATCGTCTACTCCACGACAGAAAATAAACGTGCCAGCTGCGTCACAATGAACCCCATCGGCCTTCGTTGATCCCTTCGTTCAGTAGTTGCCGAGCTCAAGATACGGTACAAGTATAGACCGCCCTCCTGCCGCTCGCGACGTCGAGCTGGTCTCTTCCTCTTTCCCATCTGCAGTCGGCATGCCGTCTTGCGCCTGACCTTGATCCTATCTCATTCCACCGCTCCTGCGTTCAAGCGTCGGCGTTGGTACTAATCGTCTGCTTTCCTCCCAAACCTCATCCGCCTCAACATCCATCCATCCAGCCTACATCTCGCCCCAACATCCAGCACCCAGAGCACCTGCTACACCTGCATTCCGAGTCCTGACGATCGACCTATTCTGAGGCGAGAGATCACCTCACCACCTCAGTAACCATTGCTTCAGCATCCATACCGTCGAACAACCCTCACTCCTCCTACCACACCGCATCGTCAGAACCTACAACCTACGATCCCCGCAAGCGAACGGCCACAGGATTAACCATGAACATCAACAAGCCCACCATCAGAGGCGTAAATCTGCCCGGACTTCATAGACAGAAGTCCGACAAGAATGAGCTTCGAGTGCCCTTCCTCGGCTTCATCCCCAACAAGCCTCGCAACCATCTCGTTGCTATGATCGGCGAGTTCATCGGGACGTTCCTCTTCCTGTTCTTCGCCTTTTCTGCTACGCAAGTCGCCAATGCAGCAGCAGCCGGAGCAGGTACAAGCGGTGGCTCGTTGACTCAGGTGCCCAATACCAGCGTTTTGCTGTACATCAGTCTTGCATTCGGCTTCAGCTTGGCGGTCAATGCCTGGGTCTTCTTCCGGATCAGCGGAGGTGAGTGATAAGAAGAGTTAAGATTGAGAAGTAGGATACTGATCTGTGTCATTCAGGCCTTTTCAACCCAGCAGTCACACTAGGCATGGCACTCATTGGAGCCGTTACCTGGCCTCGTGCGGCTTTGGTCTTTGTCTCCCAGATCCTCGGTAGCATGGCGGCGTCTGGAGTTGTATCAGCACTGTTCCCAGGTCCAATGGCAGTTTCCACCACCTTGAGCAGCGGCACCAGCGTCACTCGCGGTCTCTGTATGTATAACGTTACCATTGCGGTTTTTATCTTCACTGACACATCATCAGTCATCGAGATGTTTCTCACGGCTCAGCTCGTCTTCACCATCTTCATGCTGGCCGCAGAAAAGCACAAAGGGACTTTCATCGCGCCCATCGGCATTGGTCTCTCTCTCTTCATCGCTGAGCTGTCTGGCGTCTTCTTCGTGAGTTCCCCAAACGCCGAAACGTCAAGACCACAGCACTGACTTTCCACAATGCAGACCGGCGGCTCCCTCAACCCAGCACGATCCTTCGGCCCTTGCGTCGTCCTCCACAGCTTCCCCGGCTATCACTGGATCTACTGGCTCGGTCCCGCCCTCGGCGCCCTCATCGCGGTAGGATTCTACCGCCTGGTCAAATCGCTCGAATACGAAACCGCCAACCCAGGCCAAGACTTCAACGAGCACGAGGCGGAAAACTTTGAATTCGACGAGGACAACGCGGCGACAGGAAAGGACGTGGCCCGGCCGCCTCCAGTCTCGATAGCCTCGAATGATCTCGCCGGCCTGCCGAGTCGAGATAGCCAGCAGGTGCCCGGCAGTGCTGGTATGGTTTCCCCGAGCCGCGGCCGGCTGGATAGGTCCAGCGGGAGTGAGAAGATTGAAGAGGAGCCTTACCGGGCTGGGCCGGAGATCGAGAGCGCTTCTCGTCTGAAAGGTTGATCTCGACGGGGCTTGTTTGCTATCGTTTTTAGCCCCGGCGCTCGGGTGGATTTTACATTGTGAGGCTTTTGAGATACACGACTTATGCTGTACGAATAGATGCACGGAATCCTGGACCAGGCAGGATTGCGTTTTTGACGGCTGCTTGTACGTATTGTATGACCTATTAATCGATGACTGATGCCATTCGACCGCTCGTCCTACTGTCCTGGCTTTACTTTCCTTCATCGAGTTCGCAGATATTGTTTCTGGCGGAATTGGCTTAGAAGTCGAACGGACCATCAAACAGGAGGACCGCGTCCTGCTGGAGGTACCGCCCGACTACCTGCGAGTGCATGTCGACGCTGCAGTGACGAATACTCCCGGCCATCTATGCCATCCATACCATCTACTCATCGAGAACCGAACCCACCTCAGTGAGTGCATTCGCTTGAAAGCACCGCGACAGCTCAATCTGCCTTCCTCCTCAACCGCCCATCCGTCTCCTGAGTATAATACCCCGAATTCAACCCCCTCTCCACCGCGGCGATTTGCAACGCCAGCACGGAGGAGAATGTGCGAGTCCAGAGGAAGGAACCGGTCATGTACCACAGGCCTGGCATGCCGGTTGGGCGCCACCACTAGGGAGGTGTTAGTTCACTGCGAGTCTGGGAGTTTGTGTGTGTGTGTGTGTGTGTGTGAGGGTTTGGGGACTTACACCGATCCTCTCAGCCTCACTGTCTAAATGTCCAATATCGCCGACTTTCTCCTTGATCGCACTCCCCATGATTTGTTCTACGACATGCTCCATCAACTCGAAACCCGTTCCGAAAACGACGATATCCGCTTCGAGTTCCCGTCCATCTGCGAGGCGGAGGCCGTTGGACGTGAACTTTTCAATTCCTGCTTCGCAGTTTAAGATTTTGATACGACCGTCGGCGATCATTTCGCAGGCCCCTTGATCGATGTAGAAGCGGCCGCCTTTGAGGAATTGCTGGTCGACGAGGCCTACATCTTTCAAAACTCTATAGCCTTTCTCCTGCATCGGCTCGAGGAGGTGAGTGTCCATCTCGTTCATCTTCTTCGTCGCAGGGAGGTTCAAAGCGCGGATTATGGGGAATGGAAAGGAGTTGCCCAGGATGTCTGCTTCGGCTGTGCTGATGCCGGGGGTGTTCCACAACCCCATTTGGGTGGTGATGTAGGAAGTGCGGGTTACGGTGACGATGGGGGTTCGCTGGAGCATGGTCACGCTCTTGGCTCCCGCGTGGACGAAGTCTTGGGCGATGTCGTGCGAGGAGGTTCCACTTCCTATGCAGAGGACGTTTTTGGAGGAGAGGTTGGGGATTTTAGAGGCGGAGGTGTGTTGGCTGGTGTGGTGGACTGAGCCCGTGAAGGTGTCTTGGTTTGGGAGGGAGGGGACGATGGGTTTGGGACTGAACATGCCGGCTGCGAGGATGAGGTGGGTGCAGTGGATGGCTCGCGTGTTGTTGTTTGGTCCGTGGAGGTGGATGGTGTATTTCTTGCTGGTTTCGTCGTACTTAAAGACCTCAGCTCTAATCGCCAGCTCGATGTTGAGCTCCATCGTTTTGGCATAGTATTCCTGCCAGTCCGCGATACGGTCTCGTCCAAGCCATTGAGGGAAGTCGTCTGGATAGGGCAGGAAGGGATAGTGATCTGAGTACGTTGGTGTGTGGGTTGTGATGGATTCGTAGCGTGCACGCCAGGAGTCGCCGACTCTGTGGTTCTTGTCTACGACGAGGTATTTCAGTCCTTGGTGTTGGAGGTGGGCGCCGATCGCGAGGCCTGATTGTCCTGAAGATAGTGGTCAGCATCGACAATTTGCGGTTTCGCGTTCTTTCCCTACCTGCTCCAATCACCAGAACTTGATACTCGTCCTGCTCGTCTCCCGGCGGAACGACCTTCCCGGTTCCCTGATAATCATCCAACCCTTCCAACTGCGTGAAAACAGTCCAAGCCCTCCACTCCCCATCATCCCCATTAACCAACCTAACTAAACCCCTACCCTGACCAAATCGATTACGGAACGTGAACCCCGATTGAATCCATACGGCACCCTCCAGATCCACCAGTGCTGGTTGCAATGCTCCCTTAGTCACAGCTTCCAGAACACCGAATCCCTGAGTCGAGGATGAGAGATGTGACAGGATGTCTTGGGAGGACTTCTTTGTGCTCCAGTCCCAGGATAGGGCAAGGATGTCTCTCCAGTAGGGCAGGTCGGAGGGAAGGAAGAGATTGCTGGCTGTTGATGTCGTGGCGTCTTTGAGTTGGGTTTCAAGAGAAGAAAGCCATTGAGTTACAATTCTCGTTGGATCGATCTCTTCCTTAGTAGTATCAGGGTGCAGGCTCAGATGCGGCAACGAGGCCATGAGGTGAGGAAACTCCATCGTGACGGGAGGAGAGTTGACCAGTATCGAGAAGTAGAAATTGAAGAGACATCTTTCTTACCGTGCAAGTGAGGTTGTATTATACTACCTGCTATTTTCAGGCCAACCCTCAGCCCGACCAGGGCTTTGCAGCCGTTCGGGAAAGGCGCGAGGGATCTTGCTGCAGCTAAAGCAAAAATCAGGGCTGAGTTCAGGGCTCTTTATTAGTAGTCAGCGTATTCTCTAATAAGTCCAAGTACATTGCAATATCGTAAAATCGTAAAATCGTGGTGTTGTCCTAGGACTCGGGGGCGTTCTTTGGACAAGAACCGAAGGAGGAGGCAGTCTCGGAGCACAGGTCAGGCCTGCATGGCGAAGATCATTGCTAGGCCGAATGTGAGATTCTGCCGTGGTAGAGGCAGCTTGGCTTGCCCCTATTATTGGCCACTGGAACCAGGATGGCATGTGCCTTGAGACTATGTATATATATATAGCCGCCCGTGGTATTGAGAATGTTGCTCTTTCCGCTTTTGCATGATGGGGTTTCCTCAGTGTCGGAGAGCCTCAAATCGACAATGAAGCACGACGTTCCAAAAGGCAGAGTCTGCGACTGGACTTGTGCGATGAAAGCCGACGGTGAACATCTCGATTGACAAAGGAGGCAAAGACCGTGGCTAACAGATCGCCAGATCGACAGATGAGCGACGAGATGTTCAGCAACGAATTCCTCGCCGCTCAGCTCGAAGCCCACGTCGCTGCGACTAGCGACGCTGTCAACAACCGCGGCTTTAAACGCTCCTCGCCGGGATGGACCTACATGGCACCCAAGAAGTATCGTGCCAAGTTCAGCTGGATCGGCCCCTATCTCCCCTATGGCCTAGAAGGACAACCTCTCTCCTTCGAAGAGAGCCTGGAGATGCAGCAAGACCTGGTAGCCAAATATCCGGAATTCCGCCTACGGATTGTCGATATGACGACGCAAGTGAAGGCTTGGTCCACCGCCGGTGAGGCGGACGTGTGCTTCAATTTCGAAGTTGAAGGTATACCTCCGGGGATCGTCAAGCGCGCGATGGCTGTGACGACTTTCGAGTTTCTGGAGGGTCGATGGCAGGCGGTGGCGTGTACGTCGCTCGATGGTGCGATGATGATATGACAGCGATGGGACTTGTGCTATGCTCCGGCAGGCCTGGCTTGGCGGCAGAATCAGTTCATGCGCATTCCGGAATAGTACGCTGAGTCTGCCGCGCGCGAGGCTGCCCTTTGCTTGCCTTTGCCACCAGGCGGAAGCTGATGTGGATCGAGACCTGCGGCCTCCCAGTCCATGGCATTGGACATCTCTATCGGCTGCGAAGGATTGCTCTCGTCACTGTCCTTCTTACCATCCGCAATGAGTTCTGGTGTCAACATTGATGCGACCTGTCGAAGGACGCCGCCTTCCTGGACTGACTGATCTCCGATCTCGACCAAGCGATTCCATGCTAGCCGCAGCATGGCACTCTCTTTCTGCTCGGCGCGGCTTGGCTTTTCGAATCGCTGCTCGAGGATTGCGACCTGCTCTCGGAGTTTCTGGACGTCGTCGCCAGATGCTGGCTGCGCTGAATGGTTCTCGCAAGGTCTTTCTACCTGCCTTGCGAGGGCACCGTTGGGATAGGAGGTGGCAGATATGTCAAATTCGTCCCTGGCATCAGGAGTCGGTGGATTACGGGTTGTCGGAAAGGTGTTGTGAAAGTCAGGGGCAGAAAGCTCCGGCTCCACGTTGTAATCTATCATCGCTTGCATATCGAACCCATTTTGCGCCGCCGTGTCTGCCGATATGCCTTCAGGAAGTGGAAATGTATGGAACTGAAAAGGATCGCGGATCCAAGGCTCTTCTTGTAAATTTTGAACTGGCGCGACGAGCCATGACTGGACCTTGGATGGCCAAGGCGCAGGTAGCGGAAGGTGAGGAAACGCCCGGCGGAAAGTCGCAGCCCAGAGGTCATCAGAGGTCAACAGACAATTGCAAGTCGCACTCGGAGTCTCAAAATCCATGGTATGCCTCTTGCACGCGCTGTTTGTGCAGATCTTGACGCAGGCTCTCATCTTATCGTGAATACTTTTCTGCTCCTTGTTGGTGAACATCGTTAGGCATTTCGAACACATGAAGAAGTTGTGCGATTCCAGGTGACGGCTACAAACAAATGGTCAGCTTGAGTGACACATCAGCCCATCTTTGATGTTCATGACTTACAGCACCTGCGACACATATTCCCAGCGCGTAGTGTGAGAGTCGAATCTCCCAGGATCTCCGACACGATATACGCACGGGAATCGCTTTGCTTTCGAGCTCTGTGAGATGGAGCTTCGGTTTCCTCTGTCTCGTGCGCCAGAGGGATGTTCTCCTTCATCGCCATCGTCCCTTGGCTGGTTGGCCTGTTTCCTGAACGGTCTGCCTGTCTCAGGAGGGGCTCCAGGAAATTGAAAGGGACCAGCCCCAGGTTGCTGATACCCATTGGCATGTTGGCGAGTGCCGGGACTTCGGTCTGGGCTCCCAAAATTAGAGAGACTTGTGATCTCTTCCCCGGTGCTATCCCCCGGTGAAGAGGGTGGTGTTGGTTCTGTCAAGGTTAAAAGTCGATCCAGTCGATTCTCGAGATCTCGCACATTGTCTTCGAAATGGTTTTTGTCTCTGCCAGAAGATAGAACTACATTTGAATCAATCGTGCTAGAGGGAACAGGGCTACGGCGAAGAGTCGAGCGTGCTTTGAGTTTCTCGACATCAGGCTGCCCTCGAGACTCAATCGCTGCGTCGTTAGGATCCTCGGTGCCCGTGCGAACGATATGGTTCCAAGCGTCTGAGCAGTTGGGGCTGTAGGAAGGCAGTATCGGTAGTGCATTCGGAGAAACAACCGACAGATCTAAGTTGCGTAGACTCCTGAAGTCTTTCTTAACGTCCGCGGCCCATGGAGGGTGGTCGTCTCCCACTCTGGTAGCGTTTCTGTCCAATGCTGTACTCTTGGCTTGCACCTTCGCTTCTGTCCGGCTCGCAACACCTTCATGAGTGTTTTGACTGTTTGATTCGCGGCGCAGTGCATTTGACACCTGCTCTAGTTCCTTTTTCCGGTCGTCGAATGCGCGAGTCGGCATTCGACCTCGATGGGCGGGCTTTTCCGGATAGGGGTCATGCTTGTCGGCGAGCACACTCTCGCGAGGTTGCAGAATTGGCTGGTGTCGTGCTGCGCGTGATCGCGAATCATGCGATGGCATTGACATGTACTTCTTGGAGCCGTCAATCTCCAGCCCAGAATCTCTACTGTCGGCGGGACCACAGAGCGACCGTTTCTCGTCGCCTGGGGCGGCCAAAATCACGGCGCCCACGTCGATGCTGCGATCTCTAGCCTTGAGAGGACTTGTGGATGTGGTGCTACGTTTGATCGGGTTGCTGCCCATGCTTCTGCGCCTTCTACTGGGTACATCAACCTTGTGTACCTCTCGCATATGGTCCACCATCTTGTCATTCCTCGTGAATCCATAAGCCCCCCTTCGATGGCACCCTCGCACCTGGCAATCCACGAGCGGCACGGACTCCCGATTGTGCGCATTTTGGTGATGTCGCTGCAGGTCTGACTTTCGTGAAAAACTGAAAGTACAGCCCGGCCACATGCAATAATAGATCGCGTCGCTAAACGCATCAGCGTGGTCTTGTTTAAAGCTTGTTTGATAAATGTGTCTTGTCATACCGGCCTTTGGGACCAGGCGAGGCTTTGAGATTAGGAGAGGCTTTCAAGTCAACACTCTCAGGGAACGTCTGAGGCGGTGAATAAGGGGTGTACGGTGCCGATTCCAAGTCATCCAGCCATTTAGTAGTTCTGGACGTGTGACTGCTGTACCTTGCCGCCCGACTCTTTGACTCCGAGCGAAGAGCATCCTTTGGCTTAGAAGAAGGAATGTCGTAGAAGTCCGGGTACTGTCGTCGGCTGTATGGGTCTTGTTGAGCCATCGTGAGCGTTGGTATGTGAAGGCCTGCTGGGATGTGGTGGGAGATCAGGTGAAGGAAACAGTACGGCGGTTAGGGTCGTCGTTGCTGCCACCGTGCATCAGCTCACTCAAGGACAAAAAGGAGACATCGGCCTGGGTCAGTACCGCCCTTGATTAGCGCCGAATTGCCATTGAGAATCGTGCAATAACAATAGCTGAGCGGGTAAGTAACAAGTGCTCGGGACAAGAGGCTTCGACATGTTATGCGCTGGAATCAAGGCAGGTAGCTATGGCCAAGGGCCATCACTTGCTCGCATGCCGTCCGGTGGCGTCGAATCAGGTAGGTGTGTGCTGTGCTGAAACGGCAGAAGGTTGCCATCTGCATGACGCTTGCGACAAGCGTCGTGAAGCTGGTGGCCTCAGGCACAGACACAAGTTCGCCATGGCACGAAGCAGAACTCGAACCTCGTTGTTGCAATGGAATCGAAACCGACACGGACGAAATCCGTTCTTGCACAAGAGGAACCAAAGTCGCCTTCCTTTCCCGTCTATCTCACAAGTTCTATAGCCCTTCTAGGCCATGCCATGCGTCTTGTGTTACATCTACTGGTATCAGTATCATCGACCCTCCACTCTCCACCTCTAAAGCTGGTCAAGCAGACCCTCCGCCTCAAGCAAGAGCACAATCTGGTGCACCGCGGTGCGCACATTGTCCTTGCTCAGATCCACAACGAGATCCGCCTCCTTGTCCTTGGGAGCCTCATAAGGATCATCCACACCCGTGAAGCCCTTGATCTCGCCACGACGAGCCTTGGCGTAGATGCCGCGCTTGTCGGTCTTCTCAGCGTACTCGAGGGGCGTGGCGACGTGGATGAGGTAGAAGGAGCCGTGCTTCTCGACGATCTCGCGGGCGGCTTTGCGGGAGTTGGTGAAGGGGGCGATGGGTGCGGCAATGACAGCGGCACCAGCACGGGTGAGCTCGCTGGCGACGAAGCCGATGCGTTGGATGTTGATATCGCGGTCCTCGCGAGAGAAGCCAAGCTCTGAGGAGAGTTCTGAGCGGACGGTCTCACCGAGGAGGAGGGAGACAGATCGGCCACCTTGCTGGTTAAGGGTGACGTTGAGAGCGCGGGCGATGGCGTCCTTGCCAGAGTTGGTGTAACCGGTAAGGAAGATGGTGAAACCCTGCTTGTTGCGTGGTGGATGCGATTCCCGAAGGACTCTGACAACCTCGGGGTAAGAGAACCACTCTGGAATGTCACCTCCAGTTCGCAGACGGCGACGAAGCTCAGTGCCTGAGATGTCGAGAGTCTTGACCTCCTTCGGAACCTCGTCCTTTGGTCGGTACTCGTCGGTGTCGGGGAGGTAGGTCATCTGCTGGAATGGCACGACCTCAATGCCGAGCTCGTCTCTGTACTTCTCCACGGCATACTGGGCGTCGTATGGTCCGTAGAAGTCCACACCCTTGCTGTTCTTGCCGGGACCAGCGTGGTCACGGCCAACGATGAAGTGGGTAGCACCGTGGTTCTTACGGATAATAGCATGCCAGATGGCCTCGCGAGGACCACCCATACGCATAGCCAAAGGCAAGAGACCCAAGACAGCCATGCCGTTGGGGTATCTGGGGAGGAGGGCCTGGTAGACACGAACACGAGTGAAGTGGTCAATGTCACCTGGCTTGGTCATACCCACGACAGGGTGGATGAGGACGTTGGCCTGTCTCTGACGAGCAGCGCGCACAGTCAGCTCACGATGAGCGCGGTGCATTGGGTTGCGGGTCTGGAAAGCCACGACCTTGGACCAGCCAAGCTTGTCGAAGTGCAGACGCAGCTCTGCGGGCGTGTATCGCAGACCAACGTAGTCGTAGTGCATGAGGCGGTCGATGGCGTCAATCTTGCCTCCGACGTAGTACTCGTTGGTCTGGTTGAAGAGGTATTTCACCGCTGGATGCTCTGGGTCACCACCAAACACCTCCTTGGCCTCCTTCTCCTTGTTTGGCTTGTACACATCTTCCACGTTGATTATACCCAAGTAGCGGTCATCGCGCGAATCTTGCAGGGTGATGCGAGCACCAGGCTTGACACCAAGGCGCTCAATGTCCTCCTTGGAGAGGTCGAGGCAGATGGGCATGGAGAAGAGGTTGCCGTCGGCGAGGCGGTTGTTCTCGACGACGCCATTGTAGTCCTTCTCGCTCATGAAACCCTCGAGAGGGGAGAAGCCGCCGTTGAGGATGAGTTCGAGGTCGCACAGCTGGCGGTCCTGCAGGACAATGGCGGGCAGCGTCTCAGCTTCGGCGGACAGTTGCTGACGGCGGGGTGCATCGCGGGCGATCAGGTCCTTGAGTTGACCTCCCTGTGGTGAAGGTGGTATTAGTTGGGGCAACGGCTCGTATAGAGAGGGGCAGGACGCACGTGTGGTGGGTTGGCCATTGTGAGGATTTGTATGGGGTGTTGCCGCACGAAGAGGTTCCTTGCGTGCTGTTTGTGGTGTCTTGTTGTTTAACTTTTCGGTCTGCACGTGTAAGAAAAGTATAGTCAGCCCCACTGCAATGCATGCATGCATGCCAATCCGGAAGGCGTCGTGACGTACCGACTGAGTTTTCGAGAGGAGGACTTGGACTGGAATTCAGCAATTCCAGCAGAGAATGGCGTTATTTGTTGTGGGAAGAAAGGGCAACAACGACCAGAGTCAGGAGAAGCGACACGGACCTGATGAACAGTTTCAATGTTTATCGGCCTCGTAGGGAACCGCGCAACACTGCGACGCAAACACGTCGCTTGGCAGGGATTGATCTACGACGCCTGTCTTCAATCGAAAACAAGTCCCAGAATCCCTCTTCAACCTGGAGGTCAACGTCTGACGGCTCATTGAGAGTCTACTCCTTGGAATGCCATCCTAACCACGCCATGGTCAACACCAGCCTCATCAGGCCAAGAACTTCTCGTTCTGATGTTCAACTGCTCGAGTCGAGCAAAGCAACGGGTATACCGCGGCAGGAAAGGCGTTGTACGTTGCAGCCGTCTCCATTGCGTACACTCCCAATTTCCACTGCCTCAGTCAAATGGCCGTGCCTTGCAATTCGAAACAAGAGTCCACGTCGTCCTCACGTCGCAGAGTGATAACACCTCCACGCATTGCAGATAAGTGGTAGGCGTGGGATGATAGTTGGTCGTCAAGAGCGCATGTTGGGAAAAAAGACTACTGCCCTGCGATCCTCTGCAGCGTTATACATCCAGCATGACGACCACTAACCGTCGCCGCCGTCCACATGGCCTGCACAGCAGTGTAATCAATTCCTCCTATTGGGCCAGGCTGCATGTTGCTGTGTGTTGATGCTGAATCCGGGCGATCGGATTTCGGGTCGTCGCCTCTGTCGGGCCTTCCTTCGCCCAGCAAAGTACCATATACCGCATCTACCCTCACCTCTCTCCCACCTCTTCCACCTGATTTCGCTTATCGCCTCGTCTACACACTGTCTTTTCGACATATATTCGCATCGGCCACAAAGCTGAGTGGTGTATGGATGCGTCCGTCGACATCTCAAGCTGAAGCCAGCTTTCAGGTGACATGAAAGCGACGAGTCTCGAAAAGATACGAGCGACAGGCCTTCAGCACTGGCACCATCTTCCTCACCCAAGAGCAAGTCTTTGAAATCGGACGCAAGTATGATCATGTTCAAACTCTCATTGGAGTCTATCTCTCTATATCAGCAGGTGAATGCTTTTGTTATGGCTGGGTGCAAAAGCAGCACCAGCGGTCTCGAGACGCTCTCCAAGATACCTAACGCCATGCTAACTTCAGGTCTTTCCATCCACTCATCATCAAAGTCATCCTCATTCAAGTCCACGCCCTCAAAGTCGACACAACAGACACCCTTCGACGACTACGCCGCCGAGTCAATATTCAACCCAGCGTTGATCGCCTCGCTCAACTCCTGTTGCCGCTTCTCTTCTTGCTCCTGCAAGTACTGAGCGTATCGGCTTCGCTTGTTGTGGATACCGCACTCGGTCTTCTGGCGACCTTTCCAGCGTCCGGCACGCTCGTCTTCGCTGTCCGTCACTGGCTGGGTCGAGTGCCAGTCACCAACAGATCGGTATCCTTGGTCGAGCAGGTCATTCGTGGGGACCTCATTCTCTTGGATATACGCCTGCACATCCTTGAAAGACCAGTTGGCAAGCGGGTTCACCTTGATCAAGCCGGCGTCGTCAATCTCAACAATATCGAGCGAGCCCCGAGCGCCGCCCTGCGTCCGACGACGACCAGTCAAGACAGCCTGGACGCCGAGTTCTCGATACGCACGCTGTGCCGGCTCGACCTTCGCAACATAGTCGTACAACTCCTCGTTGTTCTCCCACAGCCTTTCGCCGTGCTTCGCCTCGAATTGCTCCGTCGTCTCGCAACCCTCAGGCTTGTACGTGTGGATCTTGAGGTGTGGGTACTTGTCCTTGACCCTCTGCACCAAGTCAAGCGTCTGCGGGAAGTGGTACAAGGTGTCCAAGAAGATCATTTCAATATCGGACTTTAGCGGAAAGTCGAGTTTCGAGATCATATCCATGACAGCGAGGCCCGTCAGGCCGAATGCGGAAGTCTGGAAGAGGTTGGGAAGAGATGTGATGCACCATTTGAGGACATCTTGCGGCGAGAGTTTGGCGAGTTGCGAGTTGATGTGTTTGAGATGAGGGCGCGTGAAGTACACTTCGGCGAGAGAGGCAGTGCTGCTACCACTGGCATAGCCAGACTCGCGGTCCGTGGAGTTGGACCGTTGGCGGTAGGACATGGTTGTGGAAGAGGTGGGTTGGAGGTGAGTTGGTTTCCTTGTTTCCTTTTCGCACGGGCGGATGCTGCCTGTGGGATTCCCTCTGAAAACGTCTCGACAAGAGCAGGCTTCGATGGGTGTATCTCAGGCGATGAAACGGAGAAAGAGCAGCGGTGTTCAAGCAAGAGTCGGTGTTCTTGCACTCGAGATGGATCGTAGGAGGATCGGAGAGTGTCATACTTACGGACTGGCCTCACTGCTGCCAAAGCCAGAGGGGCTCGCCCGCGCCCACGAGCGAGCACGCCATTCTTCGTCTTCGCCGCCGATGCTCACAAATCCAGAAGAATTGCGTGCTCGCTAGGGCCCCATTGTTCTGGACCCTCCAGCCAATCACAGCGTGAGAAACGCCAGAATCCGAATTTGCACGCCGTCATCCTTTCACCACATGGAAATCGAGTCTGGAAACGGGTGGTATTTGCTATCAGGATCGTATATAAGACACTGATGCGAAATCAGAGTGAATGTGCTGGTCGAGTTGTGATTACAGAGAGGCGAATCAAGTGGGCTGGAATTGGTCTGGAATTTTCGACGCCTCAGGCACCGCCCAGCAGGAGAAACGAAACAAAGCAGGAAACATTCCACGCTCGGTACGGGTACAGCTTCGATCTCCGAGGCAAGCCACACTCTTTCATCCCCTCGCCCGTCCGCGGACCTTTGTTGCTTTCGCGATTGCATGAGGTGCTTTGCCCGGGAAGTATGACGGCAAGTGTGACTCTTCTCGAGCCGCTATATTGCCGTGCCGTCTACACGATCGATTGACGACGTTGTTGGTCGTCGGGGTTGTTTGATCGAGATGGAACTTATTAGAGATATCGATTTCAATTGCATTGAGCATTGCTTGGCGAATTCGTTTTCAGAGACATATTCTAGACGCTCATTAGACTTGCTCGTTGAGGTGAAGGACGTTGACTTGTTTGAAGCCGAAGTCGCACGCGAGACAACAAGATGTCGAACACGACCTTGGTAGTAGCCCATGCAGACGTCTAACAATCACATGTAGGTCCTGCGCAGACATGCGGCAATCAACATCATCTCGCAGCAAAATCTCATCTCACCTCAATCTTCAACTGCCCCTCGCCCATCATCCCCGGACCCCATTCCGCTGCGGGGCAAATTCCAAAACATCAACCACACGTGACATCTAAACTTTCGGTCTACGAAAGCACAACAAACACCATAAACACAGAAACGCAAAATGTCGGACAGCGACCTCGAAGCCATCCGGCACGCCCGTCTGCAACAGCTGCAGCAGACTCAAGGCGGCGGGAACGCCTCCCCGGGCGGTGGTGGAAGTGGAGGAAGCCAACAAGACGAGCAAAAGTAACACACACCCTCCCTTCCACTCCCCTAAACCCACCAGACTAACTCTTTTTCCTATCCAGACAACGCGAATCCGAAGCCCGCACCTCGATCCTCGCCCAAATCCTCGAACCCTCCTCCTCGGACCGCCTCGGCCGCATCAGGATGGTCAACGCGCAACGCGCCGAAGACGTGGAGAACCGCCTGATTATGCTGGCGCGGAGCGGGCAGTTACGGGCGAGGGTCACGGAGGAGCAGTTGAAGGAGATTTTGGCGGCGGTCGCGAAGCAGAATGAGGAGGCGGCTGGTGGGGGTGGGGATGGGAAGGGGGGTGTGAAGGTTGTGAGGAGGGGAGGGTGGGATGAGGATGATTTGGATGATTTGTTGAGGGAGGATTGAGGAGGGAGACGGGATGGATTGGAGGTGTTGGGGGAAAGCGAGTGGGAAAGGGAGGGGGGAAGGGTTGAGAGAAGAAGATGCGTCCGGGGAAGAGTCTGATATACCCAGTGTGCGGTGGGGTAAGCGTGCGATAAGAGGAAGCACGCGTGCGACGTGCCGTTGTACGATATGTACAGAGCCTGGCACAGTGGACCAGGCACAGATCCCACAAAACACGACGCAGAGCGATCAGAGTCGCTGACAGACGAAGGACACCCCCATCCCTCGAGTCGTCCGAACCCCTTCAACTGTCACCTCCCACTTTCCTCATACCGCTCAATCGCCTCCAAAATCTGCCTCCACCGCCCTACCAACACCCTCACCGCCTCCGCATCCTCCTTCCCCTCCTCCAACCCCTCCAACCCCTCCAACCCCTCCAACTCCGCAATCTTCTCCTCAGCCAACTCCCTAAACCCCCTCAACCGCACCAAAACCCACTCCCGCACCCTCTCACTCTGATCCCCACTCAGATCCTCCCCATTCGCAATAAAATACTCCCACTCATTCGCCGTCAACAGCACCGCCCGAACCGCCACCTGCGTCTTGAAACACAACTCGTTCGTGGCCGGGAGGAGGGCGTATCCGCCGAGGAAACCGACGTCTTGCAAGGCCGAGGTCGTGGAGGGGGACATGGCGGGGAGGAGGAGGGCGTCGAGGCGGATGTCGTCGTCAGTGGGGTGAGGTGGGGTTGTGGGGAGCGTGAAGCCATAGTGGATTAGGAGTTTGTCGTTGGGGTGCGCGCCGTAGGTGGCGAGGATTTCCTGGCCGGGGTCTGGGGAGTCGAGGATCGGTCAGCGAAGGGACGGGGCTTGGCAGGGGTGGTGCGTGGTGCTTGGTGTGGTGAGGGTTGGTGGTGAGGAGGGTCACCTCTGGTAGTCGGGGATGCTTTACATGGCGCTTGAGAGCAGTCGCCGGGTTTTGTTCTTCTGGCATATGTAGAGGAACAGAAAGGAGAGGTCGAAACCAAGGAAACCGCAGACCAACAGAAACACGAGACGGAAAGAGAACTCCTCAACACATACCATAATCCCTATCAGCATCAACCTCATACCCCCTCGGCGTCTGCCTCACCAACACCCCCGTCCCACTAGGCCCATGGTTCATATAATCAACAAACGGACACAACACCATAAACCCTGGCCTGGCCCCGGGCGGTTTGAAGTGGAAACTCCGCGAATTGACAATACTCCAGTAATACTTGAAATCGTCGTCTTCCCACTCCAACCCCGCTTCTCTCGCGAACGAGCGTGCGGTGGCGAGGTCTTTCTCGTAGTCTGATCGTTGTCGTTCGAGGGGTTGATGCAGAGAAGGCGGGAGGTGAGATTGTAACGTCTTAGACCAGAACAGCGGGAGCGTAGGGAGGAGTTCCTCAGCCGTCGGCCACGTCGCTTTCCATTTATGGTATTGCGATTCCGGCTTTCGACATTCCCGCATGATGCTCATCGCGAGCTGGACCTGTGGCGAGGCTTTCTGCGTCCACGTCTTCGATTGGGACTTTCCGAAGACCGTCGCGTCCGGTTTGAACATGGCTTTTTCGGGCACGAAGAGGATTCGAGAGTCTTTTTTGATTTTGGTCGTTGTTATGAGGCCTACGCCGCGGCCGGGGAAGATGGCGGGCTGGACGTTGTGGATCTGCACGCCGCGGTCGAGACTCCATTGTGTGAAGAGGGTGTGTTTGGTGGGTTCTTGAGCTTGTGTATATGTGCGTCTGCGTTTTCTGGATGTTGTGGTTGACATGGTTGGGGTTTGTGTTTTGGAGAGAAAGAGGAACGTGAAGTTGGAGTGAGTGGCTGGATGGGGATAGGCTTTTGGGTTTCTGCCTCAGGCACGAGTAACCGGTCTTGTAGTCTGACCAGGGACTTCAGCTCAGCGCGGATTCTGACAAAGACGTGAGGTCAAAGTTTAACGCATCTGATTGGACCATGAGCGAACGAGCGAATCGTACGTCCCTCCAATCTTCTGCGGCTGAAGGTCACAGCCTTGGAACGACATGACCTGCAAGAAATGCATGTCCATATAATGGGAGGCTCGAACGGACACCCGCGTCTCGGTCTGATGACTCCAGCCAAGGCAGGCCGCCTGATCCCGCCATGACAGTTCCAAGTGAACGCAAACGAGTGAAGCACGTGTAAGTCCCGGCCAAGTCGGAACAATCGGACAACGTCGTCTAATTCACCCCATAGCAAGACCAGAACCGGCTGCAGGACTTGCAGGTGAGGATCGCAGTACGACGCCACGCGGCAATGGCCTCGAGAATGACTTGCGCGACTAGGATCCGGCGAATCAAATGCGACGAAGAACGACCTGCTTGCGAGAGATGCACATCTACCGGGCGTGACTGCTTGGGCTACGAGATCGGTCTACCATTTCTTTCCAGGGACCAAGCTCAGCCGTATAGAAAGCTGTCGCCTCGATGCAACGAAAGTGACATCGTGAGGTGGAAACATGTCCCGCGGCCTTTGGCGGTCCTGCCCAGCGGCTTGTCCCCAAAGGTGAGCAACGACTCGTTCATGCCGTGATCTGTTGAACAGGGACACTCATAATCCTCCAGGAGCGTCAAGCATTCCACTTCTTCCGCGAGCAGACTTCGTATTCCCCTCCAGGATTGGGCGGCACAGACACTACGTGGGAAATGATTGCCCTGCAGCTAAGCCTCGCCGAGCCAGCCTTAATGTGTGCCATCGTTGCTGTCGGCTCCTTGCACCAGGCGCGTACCACCAGGTCGACGAATTTGCTTATGAGGACCTATGCCCCCGAGCAGTTTCAGTTCGCCATGGAACGCTACTCCCGTGCCGTAGGCCATGTCCAGCAACAGATTCGTTCTAGTCAGCAACAGGGAAGTCGCAAATCCGTTGAGCTGGTCCTATTGGCGTGCTTAATGTTTATCTGTGTAGAACTTCTCAACGGGAACAATTCTCTTGCTATCCAACATTTACAGACCGGGCTTAGGATTCTTTATGAACACTTGTACGGCCCGATGCCCACAGATCGGAATCAGAGAAGGTGCGTCTTACCTACTAGTATGCGACGCGGACAAGGTTGATCTAGGCACAGATTGATACTGAAGGCCGACCCGCGATCCACGCTGGACCGGCTGTCGAAGGTCTACATCAAGCTTGAAGGTGTTGCCGCTTCCATGTTCGGTCAAGACCAGCCGATCCTGTTGGCTTCCCTTGGCAGAGCCTCTGCAAGTGACCCTTGCCCTACTCCTAAAGTATTTGCAAGCCTCAACGATGCTCAGCTCCATCTGGATGTTCTTACCAGCGCAATTTACTGTGCCCGTGGAGAGCTTCTTCACTTAGCTGAAGAAGAGCTTAGGACTTCGAGGGACGTTAGCACTCTGGATGGCAAGCAGCTGAGATGCCTTGTTTCAGCTTCCTCACGGCTAGTGAACCTGGGCGAAAACCCCAGGCTAGAACAACACATCCGAGCCCTTGAGCGATCCGTGGCTGCGTGGTCTTCGGCCCTTGCCTGTATACCGGCAACCTCAGAACATCCGGATCATCAATTCCGTTTGCTGCTGGATGTCCAATTCTTCGAGCTGTGGCTTACCTCATCTACATGGTTGGATCGAACTGAGACTGTGGGCGACCGCTTTGACAAGTACTACCCCTACATGCTAAGCCGGATCGAAGAATACCTCAAAGGAGCATTTCAGGATTCAGACTACCTCAACGCACCACGCGCCGGCGGACCTCTGCGCGCATTTGCGTTGAGTCAAGAGATTCTTCTCCCATTGTTCGGCATCGCCATGCGAAGCCGGGACACACGGACTCGGAGACGAGCGCTCCTCATCCCGAGTCGACTCCACATTCAAGAAAGCCTGGTCGACAGCGACTTCTTGGCCGCCGTGATGGAGCGCATCGTAGACGAGGAGGAAACCGCCGCGAGGACGATGAACGGGTTTCCGCCAGATCGACCGCTCACTTGCAACGATGTCCCCGAGGCGGCACGTTTCATGGCCGCACACGTCTCGACCGAGGATGGTCATGGCCGTGTCGCACGCCTGATCGGCTGCCAGTGGGCTGCACCCGGGGATCAGGAGCTCACGTTGAAGGATTACCAGTTCACGTTGGGCGAACTCGGCTCGCCGTAAGTATTAATCATGCGTCCCTCTATGATCACTAGCGCGCACAAGTCCTGACCGCAGCACAGAAGCCAGGGCTCGATCTTCCCCGAAGGTGCATTTCCGCAGAAACTGATGTATAAGTCTTCGGACGTACAATGATACTGCTGAGCATGCGGCTTAATCAAGGGCCTGCAATTAGGTGGCCCAGTCGAAAGGCTATAGGAGGCAACAAAGAAAAGTCCAGTCTTGGAGCCTGCTCGTTTGGAGCTGCTCCCGCTGTTGTAGCTATACCTAAAAGTACTCTTGAGCAAAACATTTATAGGACTTCTGCCTTATAATAACACCACTTAGATCCTAAACCATAATACCTCTAATCGCTTTGAACACATAACCATACTGTACACACGGACACTCTCCCTATCGCCCACATCTATCAGTATCCAAAGCAACAACCTGCGCCCCAACCCTCTCCTCTCTCCCATCCTTCCAAACCGGAAACGCCAACCCACCCGACGTAGCCACATACAAAACCCCACGATCCCTCTCTGTCCGTCCAAAAGCCGTCGACGTGGGCTCCCCGATCTCCGTGCTATTCACGTCCCCAGCTACGACCTTCACCTGGCCCTGCCTCGTCGTCACAAGCTGCACGCTGTTCCCAGCTTCCGTGGCGATCCAGGCGTTTCCATGAGCGTCCAGAGCAAAATCGTCTAGTTTTGCTTTGACGCCTCTCTCAGCGATGCTGTTGGCGATCCATTCGGCTGGACCGAGGACGTGGGCGTTTCCATCGAGTTCGATCTTGCCGAAGAGGTATTTCTGGCTATTGGTGAAGTATGCCACTCCGCCTTTTCCAAATTTGTGTGGTGAGAAGCGGACTCCGTTGATGCCTTCTTTGAAGCCGGGGGATTCAGGATCTGGAGCCGCCAGTAGATCGTCTTCTACGAGTTTGTAGTACTCGCCGGAGGGTACGTCGATCGCCCATATGGCCCCCAGGACGGAGTCGGCGGCGAGGAGGAGAGTGTCGTTGAACTTCGTCAATCCATTCAGAGAGCGTACTTCATTCCCAAACTGCTTCACCAGCCGGACTTCCGGTCGATTGTCTCCATAGCCTCCGAATTGCGCACGAAACAAAGCATTCGTTCCGGATTGCGTCCCGACAGTCCGTTCCGCGAGACTGTAATTCGCAGCAACGAGGTAGAAAATATCTTCCTCCGTCTCGGTGATCCCAAGCGTGCTGTTTAGATAGCCTAGGTCTGCCGATGTGACGATTTGTTTAGGAGGGCTGTTTCCAAATGGAGAGAGCGTGCTGAGACCTGCTGGGTGGTTGAGAGATGTGAGGAGTAAGTCGCCATTGGAGCGGACGGCGATGTTCTCGAACCAGGTGCCGTCGGATGGATATTCGTAGACGAGTTGGGTTGGACAATTGCCATGAAAAGGGATATGGTAGCTATTCACTGAACATGTTGATGAGATAATGCAAAGACAGGTGTTCAGGAATTGCTGTGCACGCCACATTGTCGATGTAGGATGAGCTTGTCATTCCTCTGAGGGTGGAGTGTCTTCGTGCCAAAATGGAGAAGGCTTTCTATAGTCGTTTACGTCTCGGTAATGCCACCACTCAAGCACATCGTTCTTGACGTACGGTCACGGTCTGGGCGAGTCGTCCGGTGCGGGCCCGCGGACAACAGCCATTGATCTTGTTCAGTACCGCTGACAAATGACACTAGCCTTATGCCGAGTGCATCCGACAATGTATATGGCTTCATTTCGCGATTCATGACTGTATTCCATCGATCATGCTCGTATGCTGGTAGGTGTTCAAAGCACGAAGAGACTCTTCTCGAAGACCTCCACCGAGACTTGCGCCACGACCTCATCTCGTGGCTTTCCAGAAACAGTTCCGAGGGCACGAGCCTCGACATGGTCTCCATCCTGGCTCTTCTTCCATCGCATCGGCCCTGTTGGAATCGTGGCGCCTCCGTCCAGATTCATCAACTTGGCCAAGTCTGGGTCAAGACTCGGCGGGTTTCCAGCCTCCCAATCCAGCTTTCCACCATATTTCTTGGGAATGTTCTCTTCGTCAATATACCTCTCCAACGTGGGTTTGACCTCAGCATCGGAAAGGATGTACATCTTAGCAACAGTGACAGGATCCAGCCAGTATTTCACCCAATGCCAAACAGATGGGAAGAAAGATGGCGCACCGATGATGAAAGTCCGTCCTGAAGTCTCCGGATAATGCGCTTCTGACAGTGCGACCGCTTCTTTCATCATGGCTTTCAAGCCCCAGAATTGACGGAGAGCAAAGCCAGAAACGTCGACGATGTCGCAGGTTTGGCTGATTGGGGTTTCTGGGTACTGCCGCTTAGGATCGCAGGAGCAGAGCGGGAAGATAAAGTTGATGAGATGTTCGTAAGTGGCGAAGAGGTGAAGCTGTGTGGGAGATAGAGCCGAGCGAGAAGGAGAGCGAGGCTTTGAGATTGACGAGTCCAAGGCGGAGAGTTTCTTGGAGTTGAGATTGCCGACGTCGAAGACGCAGATTGGAATGCCTTGCTTGTCTCGCCGGCCGGTCCAGTGAGGGTACTGGAAGAAGGTAAGCACTGTATCGGTTGGTCTGAGATATTCTCACCAATTGGCTGGTAGCCTCATACTCATCCACATCGATAGTGTCGTAGGAGTCATCGAGATTCTGTTCTTTGCGCCAGTCTTCGGTCGTCTTGAACTGCTTCAAAGCATCTTGCGGTATAAACTTGCGGGCGCGGAGGAAGCGCAGCAATGTCTCGTCGTCGTGGCTGGTTTGATGGCCGTTGCCGACGGGCACGTAGCAGCCGTTGGCTACGCAGAGTTCTCGAAAGGCTTCCAGAGCTTGCTCCTGCTGATGAGAGAGGTGATTAAGGTGGCCCGTGGGGTATAATATGGGAGAGGCTTGTTTCGAGGCGTCTTCCTGTGCCATCTCGAATGAAGAACTCAAAGTGCTGACGAAAAATTTGACTGAAATGAAGTGGCTCTTGATGCAAAAACAGGAGCGACCGATGCACCAGACATATATGAGACGTCCACGTCGCCCAGACCCATGACGTCCATGTCCAGGACGAGTCCAAGGCTGAGCATTACATTCTTACCGTAGACGTCAGTTCTCTTCACCGTGATGAAGAACAAAGAGTTCGCGAGGATTGCGACTAATGCGCCTCGCGGTGTATACTGTGACAGTGAATGGGACACGGCTCCGTGCGGGTTCGAGCTGATGCACGTGTTTGCGCTGACGCTGCGTAACTCGATGCATTCGAATCGTCTTTTCTGACTGTGTGTCACACACAGGCATGGAGATAGTTTTCAGACTTGATGAGTGTAGTGGGTATAGTGGAAGACAGAGAAGCAGAGTCGCAGTCGAGAGTGAAGTGAACGTGCAGCTGAAGCTTTGACCCCGTCTCGAGGCACATGCTTCACTTCTCAAAAATATCTCCAACTCACAACCAACATCACCAACAACCACACAACCCGACCAAAATGGAATCCCTCACACCCCAACTCTCCGACCTAACCACCAACATCGACACCCTCACCACCGCCCTCCAACCGCTCCTCTCGCAACCCCTCACAGCCTCCACCTCCAAACAACCCCTCCTCGACAAAGCAAAAACCTACATCCTCACCGTCTACGCCCTCGAATCCCTCCTCTTCACCGCGCTGCGCCTCAGCGGCACCGACGCAAAAACCCACCCCATCTTCGCCGAACTGCAGCGCGTCAAGGGGTATTTCGGCAAAATCACCGCCGCGGAGGAGATGGGTGCGGGAGGAGGGACGGTGCGGGCGAGGGTGGATAGAGAGGCCGCGGGGAGGTTTGTGAAGGCGGGATTGGCGGGGAATGAGAGGTATGATCGGGAGAGGAGGGAGAGGGAGGCGCGGGAGAGGGCGGGGGCGAAGAGGAAGTTGGAGGCGATGGGGACGCATACGAGGTTTGAGGAGGGGGTGGCGAAGAAGAGTAAGGCGACGGAGGGCGAGAGTGTGTCTGTTGTGAGGGCGCAGGATCTGGAGGAGGATGGGGATGAGGAGGAGGATTCGAGTGCTTCTGAGAAGAAGCAGAAGATGAAAGGCAAAGGCACTGAGGGCGACGACAAGGATGCGATTGCAGCGTTGGAGGAGGCTCTGGTGGATTCTGCGCCTAGTGGTTCTGCTGCGGATGGAGGCAAAAAGAAAAACAAGAACAAGAAGAAGAAGGCCCAATGATCGTGCGGATGAGGTGAAGCAGAGGGAAGTCGTCGACAGCATCATGGGAGGAAACAGAGCTCTTTCAATGTACGATAGAATCGGTGGCATATGATACCCCGACCGGCATTCAGGACACAGAGCACGGAGCTGGTCAATTGCGAAAGATTTTACCAGGACATCCAGGTTGTCTAAAAAGCGGTACACGCTCCATCTCTTACTCAAAACTTTTGACCTGCGCACATCCCGCCCCATGGCTCTTACTTCTCCGTCGCCAACCAAGTCAAAGCCCCAACAGCATACGCATCAACCGCAACCCTCAAAGTCGGTTGAATCACAGGCGCAAACCGATCCGAATGATTCACCGGAATCCCCTCGCCCAATCTCCCCTCCCTCTCACACTTATCCCACAACTCGTGATCCGTCCCGCCATAACAGAAAAACGCCGTCGGCTTCCCCACCGCCGTTCCCAAGATGCTGAAATCCTCCGACCCGCCGATGCGATCACAGTTCGCGTTGTAGTTGTGTGCGTCCGAGGTCATGTGGGCGGAGTAGGAGTTCTCGAGTGCGGTGGTGAGGGTGTCGTCGTTTATTGTCAAGGGGAAGGCGCGAGTGGGCACGATGGTGGGTGGTTTGACGGCGTTGGAGCCTACGCTTTCGGCGTCGACGATGCGGCGGATGGCGGCGAGGGCTTTGGCGCGGGTTTGGTCGTTCGTGGAGCGCACGTCGACGGCGATGCGGGCGTCGTCGACAACCACGTTCTCTGCGTCGCCGGCTTGGACTGAGGCCACGGTCACCACAGCGTGGTCCGCTGGGTCGATTTCGCGAGAGACAATGGTTTGGAGTTTCATGATGGTGCTGGCGGCCATGACGACAGGGTCCACAAGGCGCTCTGGCATACTTGCGTGGCCGCCACGGCCGTGCAGGGTGATTCTCATGCTGTCTGCTGCTGTGGCCATGAGTCCTCGCTTTGTACCTAGGACACCTGCACGCCATGGCACGACGTGTCCGCCGAGGCAGACGTCTGGGATAGGAACAGCGTGTTTCTTGGAATCGTACATCCCATCATCAACCATAGCTTGTGCCCCGGTTCCTCGCTCTTCCGCTGGTTGGAAAGCCAGCAATAAGGTCCCTGACCATGAGTCTCTAGAAGCTACCAGCGTCTCGGCCGCCGCAAGCAGTGAGGTGATGTGCATATCGTGACCGCAGGCGTGCATGACAGGCTTCTCGATGCCATCTGCGTCTCTCATACGTTTCGTGCTGGCGTATGCTAGACCCGTTCGTTCCTGCACCGGGAGGGCATCGAAGTCGGCGCGGAGTAGGACAGTGGGGCCTTCGCCATTGAATAGCAGAGCTGCAATGCCATGGCCACCGATGTTGGGTCGCACGTCGAAGTCGGACGAGACCTTCTCTTTCAAGTGTTTGACAATATGCGCCGCCGTTTCCTTCTCTTGATTTGAGAGCTCTGGATTCGCGTGGAAGTATTTGTAGAGCTCTTCGTACGGCGAGAGGTCCGGCCGATGCTTGTTAACGAGTTGGGAAATCGCGGCCATCGTGAGGAGGATTGTATTGAGAGTAGTGAAAGGATTACGATAAACAGCGAAATGAAGTATTTGTACCTACAGAAGCTGAGGTCCTACAGTGGGTCCACAGTCAATGCTACGCTTGAGCAGTGTGTTCTTGGTTCGGGCAGGGCGTGGAGAGCTGATGTGCAGCTTTGAAGCTCGCCGGGACCGCATTGCCCGCTCCGCTTTGGCCGCCTCTAATACGTTTGCTTGACATCGTCGAATTCCATAGCGTCTGCACGTAGACAGGCTGCGTTAGGTTTGCGATGGTTGTATGCTTGGTGATCATGCTTGATGATCATGCTTGATTGAATCGGGGGCCTCCCATGAAGTCCTGAATTCCAGCAAGTCGCGCTGTCCGTAGACCTCGCCGACGACAACGAGAATCATGTCCAGGGTTGCCAGCGTATTGTCCATAGCGTTGGGAGCAGCTGTTGCTGTGTCCTGATCTTTGATCGAAGAGCTCGGACCTGGCTGCTTTGGCGCCTCGTCCACGTGCTCAACATCATCCAAGAGTATCTCATCTCCGCTCAGACTTGTTGATCCGCTTTGGCCGAGAGCTTCCAGTTGTGCAGCCACCTCAGGGCTGGTGATGGAATACTGCAAGAAGACAGCTCTCTTGCCCAACTCACGCAATGGGTAGACTTGGTCATTCGTCATATTCCCAACATCGTCAAGCCGAGCAAGGAGAGACCAAATCCAGTTGCTCACGTGCTTCTCGATTTTCCGCTCAGGAGCAAGGATCCTCGTCCGCAGGAGCTCCAGGAGATCGAATACCGTTTCTTGCTCGAGTGATTGCAGTTGAGCAAGGCGGGGTACCTTTGACGAAAGCAGACGATGCCACTCTGCGCATGCCTTGTTGTTACCTTGCGGAAAGGATATGGGATAGCTATCGTCAAGATCAGCAAGAGCTTTGGCTGTCGGCTGTAAGTGAAGTTGTCTGCGTTGGTCAAGGAAGCGTTCTGTGATGTGGCGGGTGTAGACTTTCTGTGGTGACTGGTCGTCATCTTTTGGGACAGGACGCAATGCAGCTGTGACCCGGGCTCCTGCGTGAGCTGTATCTTCTTTCAGCATGTCGGCGAGCTGTGACGAGCTGGCCTTGGTGTTCGGCTTCTGGGTAGGCGCTGTCAAAATCTCCGGCAAGTCTTGTCGCTCGGATCTAGGGCGGGTGTCAGCAAGTACGCAGAGTACAAGGGTAAAATTGAATACTTGATTCGGAAGAACACACCTTACGGCTCGAAGATATGCCATGGCCTCTTCTGTTGTGCTGTCGTAGTCCTCGTCCTCATCTTCATTGTCCCACTGAAAAGACACCAGTCCGAGTTGAGGGTACTGGTTGGTTCTCTCGTTTCTTTTGACATTGTTGCCCCATTTGTTCGATGTCTTGCTTTGCTGGGTCTGTCGATTGCTCGCGTTCTTGTCCTCCGCGTCTCGTTGGGTCGTCGTATCTTTGGGAACGTCCTTCTGCCTGCCCATCTCGGGAGGTCGCTCAGCACCCACCTCTACATCGCCCTCTTCCTCTGGATACTCGTCCATCTGATAGGTCGAGAGGTCTTGGTTGCTTTGCGACGGCTGCTGCAGTGGCTGCTCAGTGGCACCCTCGCCATCTTCCTCATCTCCGTCCGAAGCGTAGCTGAGAAGGACACGCTTGTTCGGGTCGTACGAGTCGTCTGGGCCACCTTTTGGCCTGTCACGCTCTCGCCGACGCTTCAACGACATGTTTGAAGTTTGGTTGAGGTGATGTTGTCGGAGAAAGAGGGTCGGACGCTCATCAAGGTCGAAGGTCCAAGCACTTTAAAGTTCCTTGGCAACGCGCTTAAACGCGACGTCACGCCTCGAGAAGGAGACTGGCGGGGAGAACATGAACACAGAAATACCTATACATTTCACCACGAACCCCTCCTCAAATACTTTTACTAGCGATCAATACACGGGTTCCTCAATAATGGCTCGTCGACCAAGCAGCTTGCACTTGGTAGCACAATCGCATTGTCCTCCGATTGGCGGCAGGGCAAGCTTGGGAAAGCATCGATCTACGAGTCCATTTCTCAAAATGTTCGCGTTCGCTGCTCTGCTGCATATAGCGGAGTCTGCTGGCAATTGTCCAGACACACGAATGCTATATAAAGGTTGACCAGTGTCCTACCGATCAAGCCGCTCTTCTAAAGAATTCGAAGCTCAAGCCAGACGTCATCGCTTCACAACACGGCATCTTCAAAACCCTCCTTCGTGACCTCCTTCTCATCAGCCTCGTTCTCAGAGGCCAGACCCGCAATAATCATCCAAGATGTCTTCCCAAGCGCACACTTTGAACACCTACTGCTTCAAAAATTCCAGGAATTCCTTCGCACCAAAAACCACCACCAAATCCCTCGGCTTCAACGACATTCTCATCAAAACGACTCACTCCGGCATCTGCTTCACTGACGTACACGCCAAGTCAAAAGAATGCGGATTGGGGCACGAAGGTGTCGGTCACATCGTCGAAGTCGGTCCAGCAGTAAGACAACTGTCTATCGGAGACAGAGTCGGCTGGGGCTGGCTCCACACTTCTTGTGGCCATTGCAAAACTTGCGTGACTGGCTACCGACAGTATTGTTCAGAAGCAAGAGGTTTTGCATTCTCAGACCTGGACCAAGGCGCCTTTGGCGATTTCAGGATCATTGATGCGGAATTTGCGTACAAACTCCCCAACGGCATCTCCTCTGTACACGCAGCGCCGCTGATGTGTGCTGGAGCTTCTGTTTACGAAGCTCTCGATGCAGCTGGTACGAAAGCTGGGGACAGAGTCGGCATCGTGGGACTCGGGGGCCTGGGTCATATGGGCGTGCTCTTTGCGAGAGCGATGGCTTGTGGTGTGACAGTCATATCGAACTCAATGACAAAGATTCCTGATGCATGGAAGCTAGGAGCCGATGAATTTCGGTATGCCGACAGAATTGGATCCGTACACCGAAGATTTGGCGCCGTGGACGAGCCAAACTCAATGAACATTGATGTGTTGCTGGTCACGTCCAATGCTGTCCCCAAGCTGGAAACAGTATTACCGCTGCTTGCAAGACGGGCAACAGTCGTATTGATGACGATTCAGCAGGAATCTCTGGTAGTGCCTTATATGCAGTTCGTTCTCCCTGGCCATCGGTTGATAGCCTCGACGGAGGCTTCGCGAGAGAATCACATCAAGATGCTGGAGTTTGCCGACAGACATCAGATCAAGCCCTGGGTCGAGGTCTTCGACATGGATGCAACGGGCCTGAAGGAAGCATTTGAGAAGTTGGAAAGCGGCAACATGCGATATCGAGGCGTTTTGCAACGATCTAGTGTCTAAGAATCACTGCGGCTGGTAAAATCAATCGACTACTGCACTATTCTCGACCAACCTCTCCTCCGCCCGTTTCTAGCATCAGCGCCCAGGACACCTGCTTCGTAAAACTTTCACCAGTCGCGATCTGGAGCTCCGCTGGAGGAGAGAAAATGGAAGCTGCTGGTTCGTTCGCTGGAGCATCGGTGGTCTGCTCCACGCTACACCTCCGTTGCCGTCTTAGTGGTAGCTTCATCCCTTCAAAAACGAACCAAGTAGCAAGCAATACCACCGAAAACTTGAACACGACAAATGCCAGAGCTATGCCAAGATCTCGCCATCGATTCTGGTACGAGAAGGCGATGCCCTCGGCCGATTTGTGTTGGTCCTGAGCGGGAAGTGACAAGTCTGAGGTCAAGTGCATCTGTCAAGCCCAGCAACTCGTGCGACGGAGCGCAGCTTATCCACAGACAAAGCAAGAAAAACAACGCAGATTCATGACCAAGTCGCTAACAGCCACTCAGATAGTACGACATGCAATTCTTTAATTGCAGCGGGTCTTGCGTCCTCCAACTTGGGATCTTTCTCCGGGAATCCCTCAAATGCGTGCCTTTGGCCTAATATCTTGTGCCACTGCACTCCTGGAGTCTTCCACCCAGAGCCCTTGGAGGCTTTGGTCTCCCCCGACAGAGAAGCAAGCTTGTCAGCCATCTGCTCTGCTTCGTGGCAGAACATGTCATGTTCGGCACCAATCAGTAGGACCCGGGGCGGCAGACTCTCTCGAGTTGTAAGACAGGACGGACTAAGGCGTATGTCCTGGAGAGAGTCGTTCCGGCTGCTGTCTAGATACAGGTCTACGATCTTGTCAAAGCTACCGCCGATGAAGTCTGGCACAGTGGGATCTGGACGTGTGTCTAATTTCGCCTGACTCGGGGTGAAGAGGTCGACGACAGGGCATAAAGCTGCCACACCACGGATGCGGTTTCGCAGACGGGGGTCCTGAGCCGCGCCAAGCAAGAGGTTGCCACCAGCGGAGCTACCACAAAGAACAACGTTGCTTTGGTCAATAGGCAACTCTGCATCGTCCAGAGCAGCGAGGCATTGCGCGACGACGTCCTCGTATGCAGAAGGAAACTTGCACTGAGGAGCCTTGCTGTAATCTATACTCACGACCATGCAGTGGGCGCTGTCGGCCAGGGTGCGAGCCATGGGGTCATCGGTTGCTGGGTTGTTCAGAATCCAGCCTCCTCCATGGGCGCGGATGACCAGAGGTAGCGGATGGTCCTGAGAATATCCTGAGGGCAAGAACATGCGTGCCGCGAACAAGTTGGGCCGGCACGGATAGGTCTTGATGCGGTCGGGCTGCGTGGCTGGCGAAAGCCATGACGAGCGGGTGAGGTATATTCTGGCGTTGATGAAGGCACGGAAGCCTGCCCATCTCAAGTGCTCAACGTTGACCATGATGTCGATAATAGAGTCACGGATGATGTGTCTGCCAGCTCCGGTTGTCCGCTCATTAAGGGTTCTGTTTCGTACACAGAGCAAACGGCACAGCACACTACGACGTGCCTACGTTGAAACCGAAGCTGAATTTAAGTTTGCGCCGCGTACTTCTAAATTTCCAACGAAGGATTCCACTTGAACGGGTCTCGGTCAGCCTGACCTGGTAGACAAGACGACTGTTCGGTGGGCATGATAAGTTGCCAGTCAAATAACTGTCTCGAACCGAGAGACTGGGCTGCTCAGAAGGCTGCACCTTGACCTTGCAATGGCCGCACTCGAATTGACAAGCCGCGAGCTTGCTCACACCAGAAGCTTCAGGGGGCACTTTTGCAGCTGCTCCCAATCTCTGTGATGGTGCTGATAGGAACGATGATGAAGCGCAAGTCCACTTGACGCCACTCGAAGGTATCGTGATTGAGGTGCATCGCGTGCTTCCAGCTACATCGTGACGCGATGACTGTCCAGGGCGCTGATTAACGCTGCAGCCGCATACTCATCCGAACTTGGAAGACTACAGGGCAACCAGGCGATCAATGACGATAGATACGGAGTATCTCTAGAAGTGTCGCAGAGTGCATAACAGACATGAGCAAGTCGAAAAGGTACCAAAGGCATCAGAACCTTCTCCCTTGCCAATTTCCTTTTCAAGACGGCACTCTTCGCTACACCTCAGTGCTCGTCGTCGAAGCCCGCCGACGCTTCCCTTTAAGGAGTTCTGCCAATTTGGACGTTGGTGTCCGCCCAACACGAGGCGAGTACTCCAGCTGTCCATCTTCCATAGACAATCCACTATCCTGGCTCCTAGGCGAACGAGCAAACATGCTGCGCCTAGAATTCGGTTGTGGCTCACGTTGAGAGGGTTGTCGACTCGACTCATCTTTCTCCTCATCTTCTTCCCCCTCAGGAGTTGACTTGTCCTTCTTCTTGAAACATCTACCTAGGAACGAGAAGAGTTTCATAATGCGTACGAAAGCCTTTCTGAAACGATTTCTCCAGAAGGTCATGCCCCTGTTGGTATTAAGAGAGCCGATAAGGATAAAGAATGGAACGCAAACGGCCGCCAGCACAACGCCGAAAGTCCAGTAGCTGGGCGTTTGTGGCATGTTCGTCATGCCAAACACGGACGTGACGAACTGAGACGGCAGGAAGAAGATCGAGACGAGGGTCAGCAGCTTGATGTTGTGACCTTGCTGAACAGTAGTCTCAGTCGCTTCGACGGATTTGCGGCTTTCCTTGACGCTGGTGCCGACATAAAGCTCTTCGCGAAGGCCTCTGATTTCAGTACGTCGTTCTTCGTTGCCGTTGATGAGTTTGCGGAAAGCTTTCATCTGCGTTTCAAACTTCTGTCGCAGCGTGGCCATTCTGTATCTATGTCAGCTCGATCTTCTCCATTTGGATCGGCGGCAGCACACCTTTTCTTGTAGTACATGCTGCGCGGACTGTCTGAATCAGCAATGGGCCAGAGTGTCTTGTCCTTTCCTTCCCAGAGCTCATCGGTGAAGTTATGTTCGAATTCGTCCACGATCGTTCGAATGCTCTCGTTCATTATACCGAGTGTCTGATAGGCCCAGAAATATCGTCGGACGTATGTGAACTTCTCATCCTCGAACAGGAGGTCGTCACGATAGTTTCCATCGAACATGAAGGAAGAAGAGGGGGTAATGAGCTTCGTGATTGCACGATTGATATCCTCGAAACGCCTTTGTGCATCACGGAACTCGCCCAGGAGCGTCACCAAAAAGGCTTCAGGCCCATTGACATAATGCTTCTGAGTATCATGGACATCAGTGCTGCTCTTGAGGTCCGGATAGCACTGCAGGTTCAGCAAGTGCCAGGACGACCAAGGGTCGTAGATATTGCCGTATTCGTTCTGGTTTTGTGCACGGCGTGATGGATTGCGAACCTTGACCAATGTCAGACAGTGTAATTTCTCATTGTGATGGACGCACCTTGCGGATGGGCTTTCCGGTCAAAGCGAGAGCAACAACCGAATTACATCGGGTAATGCGAATATGCTTCGGATTATTGTCAATCTCCCCCGATGAAAGCTGCCAGGGCATTGGCTTGCAGTCTTCGCCAATGATGGTAAAGTACTGAAAGATGAAGATCTTGCTGCTTTGCCTACGTGCATCGAGGTCGAACGCTCGGTGTACGTCTGCAGTGGAACCATCGGCGACGATGAGTTGCTTGAAGATCTCGTCCATATCGAATGTGTTGCTGAGAGTATAGTGCAATGCGCCATATAGTATTGGACTCAGTTCTCGCATGATTGTGATACGTCCAACAGCTTTTCTGTCCTTCGATGGCGGATTGATGTCTTTGATGCAATGCCAAATCGCCATTGCCTTGGAGCTCTCATTATCAATTCCAAAGGCTTCGACCGCAAGAGGTGCGCCATCCGAGCCAATATCCCACACCTGATGTCCACTGAGGTGGCTGCGGTCCTCAACTGGCCCATTCTGGGTGGGAAATAGTGTATGCTCTCTGCCGTGAGACGCATTATTGATCGCACCGTTGCCAAGGATGTCTTTGAGAATCTCCCAGCCGTACTCATCCCAAGCCGTACTTATCAGATGCTGATGTAACCCTTCTTGATCATAGCTTGCAGGCGGAAGAGGCTCTTGAGCATAGAGTTGGTCGTCAGTTTGCTAGTCACCGGATTCTTCCCCTGTGCCCTTGGAGAACAGCGATGGAGCGCCGGCTGAAAGGCCAGTAGAAGTTTTATTTAGATTGAATTCACCTGCCACTGCACGAGCTGTCTGATCCTTTGGGGTGTTCGATCCAGTACCCGCTCGTTGACCTTGAGGGCGGCGAATGGGCGATTCAGAGTTGGATGCCAGGTTGTTAGAGAGCAAATCATGAACTTTCTGCATCGTATCGAAGTAGGCCTGTTTCTGCACCTCAAGACTTTGCAGGACATGATCCATTTTGGACGTGCTTTTCTGCTTCTCTGTGCTCTCCATGGTCGTGTCGTGCCCGTGTCACTGTTTCGAGCGGGCGCTGTTGTTAATGAGGGACAGCAGACATACTTGACCTACGTTGCAGCCGCAAGACAGCTCTTGCGAGCCTCACATTAGCCACTGATATCACGCACATCAGTGCCTTGCACCCTTTGTGCAGGCGGCTGCATGTTTGGCTGCTCGCGCATGTACTTCTGCGCAGCTTGTGCGAGCATCGCCGGAGGCACTGAGAAGGATAAGGTAATGCTTCGTCGCGTCGTTGACGAGCTCCCGCGAGGATCTGCAGCCTGATGCGAGTCTCCACGTTGATCGATACGACGAAGAAATTGTTTTGTTGATGGTGGTGGCTTTCTGACGACCAGCCGAAAAGGGGAGTTGCAATTTCATGCACGGACCAGAAGCAGTGACGTGAACGACTCCACCAATTGAACCTCTTCCACTCGCAACCACACGCATGAAATCTCCATCTTCACGAACACAGATAGTGAAGCTCCCCTCCCTACAACACGCTTGCTTCTGCGGTCTAATCGACTGGCACAAAACATATCTCGGCCACTTGGCTGTGTTACACTCCCGCCATGGCGTCACGATTGTTTAGACCAACAGTCTTCTACCGGAACACAACATATATTCGCCACGGATCTACGGTGCCCAAGCGTCGCCCACCTCCAGATGAGTCGACCCTCGCCGGAGCCCAGCACAAAGTGTCGTTATCTGGTCCTTCTCTTGGGCATTTGATTTCCGAGCTCAGCGCCACGAGACCAGGCATGGAAGCTCTCAGACAGCCTGGGCAGACCATATCTGAAGAGCATAGGTCTCTGATTAGGACTACTGCGAAGTTAATCCTTGGAGTACCCATTGTGATCGGGACGGGTATCGTGGGATACAACTACTTTCTCGATACGGATGAAACGTAGCATTTCGTTCCGAACATGAGCCTCGTTCTCAGCATGCGAGATCTACACGCACATCAAAGCTCCTCGTAACACGGTAGATCCTGCCACGTCCCGGACAGCTGCATTCTCGCTACATCGCCCGACTTTGCCTTCCTTGGCGAACGAGCGCTTTTCCTCCTCGCCCTCCCAAACAATCCACCAAGTCTCTGACTGAGTTGCCTGTTGTTCGGCGATTCCAAGCTTCCACGCCTCTCTATGTCCGGAAATGGTTTCCCTTCCTCGGGAAATAACGCATTCAAGGCCGCCACAGCCTTTTCCACCTCCTGGACCACGATCCTCAGCGCTGCGTTTTGCGTCTCCACCGGCATCACCCCGTCATCATCGTCGTCTGAAAAGCTCCGCAACACATCTCCTTCAAGGTCCATCAGCGCCAGCACCGAACAACACCCGCAGCAATTTTGGTCTATGCAAGTCATGACGTGCTCGTCCAGGTCCTCGTGTGATGGGATGCTGCACGGGACTTCGCCGGCTAGCATTCTTTGTATGCAACAGCAGAGCGAACTGAGGTCCAGAATTTCCTTGCCGATCGGTATGATGTTGGTCGCTCTTAGTCGTCCGCTCGATACGATCACGTCCATTTGGTGTTCCAACCTCGCCGCCATTTGGCACGCCATGTCGCGAATATCCGGTGGCAGTTGCAGGAAGCCGTTTGCGGGGTCGTGCGAAGTCGGAGGCGTCATGGTTCCCGAATGCGTTCCTTCCCTCATTTGAATATGCTCGTGTCGTCTGGTATAGGGAGGCTCGCCAAGAATCCTCGATGTCCGAGTTGTCTGGGCACGCTTCCTTTGTCCAGAGAGCAGCGTTCTTATAGGACTCCTGGCCTCAATCGAATTGTTGGTCCGCCACCTCAATATCCCACACTACTCGACCTGCAAGCTGCACTGCACAGTCGGGCCGGAGATGAGATTTTTATGTATGCAGTGTTTGGTGATCAGTGCTCTGCATCAGCAGCAGCAGCACGCGGGAGTCTCGGTGGGTGGGGAGACCAGAACGTGACCGAATGTTTCTGCAAGAATTCTCTTTCGGGGTGGAAGAAGAACAGAAGAACTAGACTCAAGTACAGTAATCACGAAACAACGGGCTTAGAAACACACGCAACGCTCGAAGAGAAACCAATGTAACCGCCGGTCTGAGAACTGCAAGAGAAAGGGAGTGCGCGCTGATGCGGCTGTTGAGGAAAAAAAAGTTGGGCCGCAAAAATCGGACCTCGCCAGGCGCCGAAGCCGTCCGTCTGCAATCAACGCGAGACTGCAGCAAGCAGCAAGTAACAAGAAAAACAGGTGCAGCGTAAGCCGTACTTGAAAGAAGGTCGAGTCGTTGTTTCCACTGCCCGTTGCACCGCGTCAGCCCCGCGGGATGGAGGTGTCCGTGTTGGAAACGGGGCTGGGGTCGGTTTCGTACGATCGAAGATGCACGAGTCTCTTGGGAACAGTGGCGCCAAGCGCGGTCGTGAGATGTTCGACGTTCCTGAAGTTTCCGAGCCCGGACGGCTCGTTCCGCGGGTTGCCATGTTGCTTGGATCAACTATAAACTGGCTCCTCCCTATCCTCAGGCTCTGGTCCCAGGCCGTGATTTTGTCTGGAAGGAAGGACTTGTTAGCTTTGAACGAGAGATACGTCGGCTTGGCTGGGCGAATCACCTCAGATACCCGAACTCTTGAGGGGTTATCAACGGATTCTTCCGGTGCTCAGGGTTGTCGGGATCCTCCCTTAGTATCTTTGCAAAACAGAGGACACTAAACGCAAAATCCCAAGGCGGAAGTAGCGCATAGTCATCAAACGCGTCTTCATATGTCCAGTCTTCTCTGCGCTTGGGGATCCCATGCGGGAGCTGCTCTTCAAATTCCGCCCACTCGCAAAGGATATTGATGAGGTTGAAATGCGTCATGATTCTGTCTGCAGAACTTTGCTCTAACGTCGCGTTTAGGGCAGGTCGTAGTTCGGGGTGGTCGTAAGAAAGTACAATCTTCCGAATCATGTAGTATGATGGAGGGAATGAGAGGATCTCAAAAGGCGGCCATTCCATTATTCTGGGCGACTCTCTCTCCATCCTTGTAAGGAGGATATCTGCCAGGGAGACAAGCTCTGCATACTTCACGAGCAGACGTAGCCAGAGGTGAGGAGCGAGTTCTGTCGTGGTTGGGTCCGAGGATAACTCGTTTGTCGGTGTAGTATACCTTGCTTCGACTTTGGCGAGGTCGACGGCGTCGTCGTAAGCCGGAATACTCTCTTCAAGTACTGCTTTGCTGATGTGGTCGGCATTCTCCAGCCAAATGGCATGCAAGCGCCGGTTCACTCTGCAGAAGCTGACTGCGTCATGGATATCGTGACTCAAAGCGAAGACAAGAAGCAGCAGCTCACTTGGCAAGTCCGTGAGCGTAGGCATGATCCTGTCAATTGGCAAGCAGGCTACGTGTGGATGTGAAAGGCACCCTTCACAACAGTCAGCCTTTATGACTTGAGTCGTTCCGACGAGGATCTCAGGGGATGCTTACTGATTCGAGGGGAATTTTGCGCTCAAGATAGCCTGTTGTTTGATGCGAGGCGCTCGAGGTGGCCGAAGGCGATGATAACGTGTATCGACGGCAAAAAGCAATCGTGGATGTTCTAAACGGTCCCAAAGAACAAGTGGTAGCGCTCAAGTGTCGAGGTCGCAGAGGTCGAAGCGAAGGCGTTTCAAGTAATGACTCGAGGACAAAGATTTACAATAGCAAGGAATGCCCCACGAACTCGCCTTGCACATACCGAAAAGCGTGGCCACATTAACAAAGCCGGAGTTCCGCTTGCAGTCCGTTCGCGTCCAACATGTTGGAATGTTAAAGAAAGTAACGTCATCGGCATTCAGACCCCACAGCCTTGCATTTATGAAAGAGAAGACTTGCCATAGTCACTATCGGTAGAACTTGCGCTCTAGACGATCCACTTATAGCTTCGAAGGCACCCTGAAGCCCGGAAAACAAAGAAACGTCGACAAAATGGTGCTGGCCGGTCTCGGGTTGGCGCGAATGCGCCATTTGTCCCGTTGTTACCGGATTGGGTATTGCGGCCGTGCTTTCAGGCTATGTCGTTGCAGTGACCCGGCAAGACGATAGCCGTCGCTGCAGCCGAAGGTGACGAGTCAGGCGACGAGTTAACGAGCAGTATAGAGACTACCACCTATGGCCAAGCTTCTCAAAGGTCGTAGGTATGTAGAGTTTCTTTATGTGTGCTCACTGTCAGCACCTAGAAGCGAAGAGAGGTGAGAACCGCGCGTCTTTAGAGTCGTGAGCACCACCTCATAGATAGCCCTTCGACACACTAATATACAAACGGGTCTGCTAGTCTTTGGTAGTAGTGGCTAGCATTTGGGCATTGCGCGATAGGTTGGCGAAGGACCATTTGCCTCGAGCAACTTGGAGACTCGAGAAACTCCAGACGTGCTGCCCTCAGATCTCTCTTGTCGAAGCTCATATCCTCCTTGGCATGTTCAGGAGACGGAATAGTACTCGCAGATGGTACGATGACGTCCCTATCGTGTTGCTAAACATCGACCCCATCTCACTTGTTGTTGGTCATCTACTTACGCATTAACATTGAATTGGCATTGACATCTATTAACGTTGTGACCTCGCCGTTGTTACTGATTACCACCTGAATTCGTGCGCCATAACGTCTTGTTAGAAGGAGGCACTGCTAAGAACTTGTAGCTTCATCACTAAATGAAACAAAACGACAGTGAAACGCTCCTCCGATGAACCTCTAAGATGTTTTTCTAGAGAGTTGAATAGCCTTTCTAAGAGAGGAAAGGAATCGTCCCAAGATTTCGATCTGTACAGCGTGCATCAGGAAATACTGGAGAGGCATCTAAGGCTGCGCACAAGCCGTCGTCCATGAGTCACGCTTGGCAGCCTCGTTCACCGGGCGAAAGACGTCTTCCACGTTGCAGTGATTACGCGTCCGAGGCAATTCCTCGACATTGATCCACTCGATCCTAGTCAACATTCTTTTGTCCCAGACTTGTCTCATTCCCAGGACTCAGCGCAACAATGCAGTGAGGCCGCGAGCTGTCTTTGGAACATGTCTCAAGAGCCCAACAGTATAGTGACTTCCTTGTAGAAAGAGTCAATCTCAGAATCAGAGACAGCCAACAAGCGGAAGAGTTAGCGAGGTCGTTCTTTCGTTACAGGTATATATGAGCTCGACCATATATGCACTTCGTTGCTCGAGTCCAGTTCAGAATAGTACTTGTCTTTCTTCAGTCGCTTCATTTCATCTCAATCCTTAGGCCTGGTGCCACACAATCTGTTCTCTGCAAATGCTTTTGATCATCCTTCCTCTGTTCTTCTTGTACAAACATTTGGTCCGCCTGTCACTTGCTATCCAGCCCGGTCAGCTTAGTATGTTCCTTCCCCGATCAGCATCCACGCTCCCCCAAGTCTTGTTCGAGCACGGCTCGCGCTAATGCGTATGGACGATATCTAGGGATAGCATTCATTGAGCCAGATCACCAGCCTGCCGGCTACAGCCTGTACGGATCCATCGCCACCATTGCAGGACTGAGCGAATGGAGCGACAGAGAGGTTCTCCACCTCACACAAGTCGCACGCGACGACATCATCGATGCCACAAAAGATCAGGGCAAGAAGAGCCACGCAAAACCTCGCGCGACCACGACGCTCGTGGTGGGCGATACGGCGTACATATCCTCATCTATCAAAGGAGGCCCTTACCTCTATCTCAGGAACGGCAATTCTCAGGGGAGTCGATTCACGCACCTCAATCCGGCGCGGCTACGCACGGGGCCGATACACGATGCCCTCACACGCGTTCGGCTCAAGCCCGAGAGCCTTGGGACAGGACACCTAAGCGGTGCGTCCTGTGGTGAGCCCATGGCGGCCCTGGCATATTGCGCCCGCAACGACCAAATAGACCTCAGCAACTCCAAGATCGTCACGATACTGGGCAACAAGTCGAAAAAAGGATATCACATTGTACCGCCGTGTGGTGAGGCTCCGGTGAGTTTTTCGTCGTAGCCGCATCAGGCTTTCTGCGACTGCTTCCGCGGGCTAAGGCTAACTGATCTATTCACAGGAGTACCCAGGCGCGTGGGGCTGCCGTCAGTTCCTTCAAGAACTATGTCCGGACACGTACGTGATTCCAGTTCATACTGAACCTCTGTCACGGGACGTATCGACAAGCGATATAGCCATCAGGTATGCTCGGTATCCCTGAGTGCCCAACGCTCTCCTGGGGCGGCGTGATGCTTCGTGCAGTCATTGCGCGATTTGGGACCACCCTGCTGGCAGGGACCCAATAAAGGTAAGCCATGCCGATATACACAGACCTCTCAATCTCATCGTTGAGTAATTTCATAATGTCTTTCGTACGTACCTTCACACCCAACAACCTGCCCCGGAGTTCTACCAAATCCGGGATCAACAGAGGAAGAGACAGCTTGATGTATCACTTCGCTGTATTGTCTGTTGTCGTTCGCTTCGATTTTGGCATTCGGAAATATGTGGCCACTTTGTATCTATTGTGAAACAATTAGCAAAAGTTCAACTTGGCACTTTCAGAAGTTAGATTTCGATGAACACTCACTCAAACAAACAACTCGAAGACCCCAGGTGCTACATATCTATCTCAAGTGTTCGACACATACTACGCACGCACCACAGCTACCGATGGTGTCGTCTTCTGCAGCCTCACTTCATGTGCTCACTGACGGAGCGTAGAATTTAGCCCATTGTGACAGAGTGTAGCGCTGGTCCAAGGTTTCCACAGGCGCCAGAAGCAGCCACACGCATTGCAGAGCCTAGTGATTGCTGTATGAGTGTGAAGATGACAACCACGAATAGGGTGGCAGTGATGTAGGTATTGGACAGAGGGTAGTTTTGCGAGGTGCAGTCAGTTAAGCGCGCACAATCCTCTGTGCTCTCTCCACACCAAAGCGGAGGGATGTGGATGGGCCTTTGAGTTATCGCACCAAGCTCCCTGCCGCACCTTCATCAATGCTGCAGCGGTCGCACAGCCCGGCCACTTCTCCCTGACCTCACTTCATTGACCCTCCACTGACAAATTGATTGAGCCGATTCTTGTTGGTTGTCTTTGTCATTGCCGTGCGACACGCACCCTGAACTGCCACTACCGGCCCCGGAGAGAAAGGATCTCGGCACGCCGTCTCCCACGCGCCCCGGCCCGCCTCAACATCGTCCACACCTCCAATCACGCAGCGCCGGCACCAAGTGAACCGTCTGGAGCGGCGAGGGACCACCTCCATCTAAGCCTGGCGGGCGAGACACACCACAGCATTCCACCGCGACGCTATCCACCACCACCACCCACCCTTTCACCCACCGCACCCTTCGCTGCGACCTGCGCCGACCCGGTGGCGACACAATACCAACAGCCGCGGCCCACCCCGAACAGGCGGTATAGCACCGAAACCCTGCCATCAACACGTGAGGTAAGAGGCGGCGTTTGAGGGTCCAGCTTGGCCATTGCGGTTGGTGAGGAGCGAGTTTCGGGCGCGGACATTGCGACAGCAGCGAGCAGAGCAGAACAGAGCAGAGGAGCAAGGAACATGGCACAACCAGCGACGCAGAGCTTGAAGGTGCGCAGCGAGCTTCCACCCGGCTCCACGAGCGCGATACTGATTGCGATGTACAGTGCGTGGTTACGGGCGATGGTGCAGTCGGCAAAGTAAGAGCAGCGACATTTTTCGGTCTTGATGAGATGGCTGACGCGAGACCAGACATGTCTTCTGATATCCTACACCACCAATGCCTTCCCGGGCGAATACATTCCTACAGTGTAAGCGATTGGAGGAAGGGCCTTGCATGTTGAGCTTGAACTGATGAACAACAAGCTTCGACAACTACTCGGCGAGCGTCATGGTCGACAACAAGCCCATTAGCTTAGGGTTGTGGGATACGGCCGGACAAGAAGACTACGACCGACTGCGACCCTTATCATACCCGCAGACCGACGTCTTTCTGATCTGCTTCTCGATCGTGAGCCCATCGTCGTTCGACAACGTCAAAGCCAAGGTAAAACATCCTGCAAGCATAGACAAAGAGCTTGTAGCTGACAATGGCGATGTACAGTGGTACCCCGAAATCGAGCACCACGCGCCTGGCGTACCGATCATCCTCGTAGGCACGAAGCTCGATCTCAGAGATGACCCCGAAGTGCGCGAGCAGTTGCGACAGAGGAAGATGGCGCCCATTCAGTACGAGCAAGCAGTGCAGGTGGCCAAGGAGATCAAGGCGGTGAAATATCTGGAGTGTTCTGCTCTAACCCAGCGGAACCTGAAGAGCGTGTTTGACGAAGCTATCAAGTAAAGAATACTCTATGGCCTGAAGAAGGGCAGGGCTAACATATCGCGTAGGGCCGTCATCAGCCCCCGACCTCCCACCAAGGTCAAGAAGTCGAAGTGCTCGATCCTTTGAGATCATCCATACGATACCCAGCATTGCATTTCGACAGTCCTACCGCTGGCTCCTTTACACCATCATTTGGATTGTGGAAGGACAGGCCAAGCAAGAGATGACTTCGGACTGCAGCATCATCGGATCATTTCCTCAATGTCATCACAGTTGCAAAGCAAGCCAGAGCGCCCAGCGGAGAGCGCAACTCATAGATCACTACAGATCGCAAGACTCATCAAATGATTCCACCTTCAAATCCCCACGATTGCGTTAGCGGCAAGCTTCTACTTTTTTCAATCCAACTCCATTGAGCGGCGAAACGAAAGGAAGGGCGATTGTTGAGTACTTGCGCGTGTTTCTTGTGTCAGTTGTCGGAAAGTGTGTTGTTTTGGGCAGACGGGCTCGGAACGAAGGAAGGACCGCGTTCGATACCATCTCTTACCATGGTCTTGTCTTGGTTTGTGCCAAGGGGCTGCAGCTAGAGTAGGCGCGGACATCCGGAGCAATGGTCAGTCAGCTGGACGAGGGTCCCTCGTGTAGATAGTTTGACAAATGCTCGCGGACTCGAGTTCAAGATGTGTTTCAAGAATGTTTCGTCCAAGGCAAACCCCTTTGGCCATCTCAGTCAGTGTCGAAGCATGACGAAGGGATATGAATTGTATGAGCTCTCTGGTGTCGATATGCGTGAGCAAAGGCGCTGGAGATCGCTTGATCTTCTTCACATCGACTACCCCATAGCAATGTAGAATAGAACAAGCGGCTCAAATAGACTTCCATACTCGAGCAACATCTCCACCAATCACATGCCCTCCATAAGCACGAGCCAAACCTCCCAAGCTAAACCGAACTTCCGGAGCTTTCTTCGCCATCACCATCCATCCACCTCACATCTCTCTCCTCGGCTTCACAAACACCACCAAAACCCGAACCCAACCTCGCCATCACCACCACCACCCCATCAACGTGACTATGCCCCGCCAATCCCGCGGCCCAGCCCCAGCCCCCAGGCGCCCCGTCGCCGCCGCACCACCGCCTCGTCCAGCACCCCAGCAGCAACAAACCCGCCAGGCCTCCACCGCCGCCCACCCGCAACAACAACAAGCTCCTCCGCAGCAACAAGCCCCTCCAGCCGCAGGAAGCCAAGGCCCAGGTCTCTTCGGTCAGATGGCCAGCACCGCTGCGTAAGCCCCTCCCCTCCCACCACCCCCCTCCAACACAACCCCCTCATCTAACCTACATCTATGAACAGCGGCGTCGCAGTCGGCTCCTCAATCGGCCACGCCGTCGGCGGCTGGTTCGGCGGTGGCTCGTCCGCTGCAGCGCCAGCGGAAGCCGCACCCCCAGCGGAACAACAGCAATACTCCACCATGACGAACCAAAGCGCTCCCTCGGTCTGCGCGAACCAAGTGCAGGATTTCCGAAGGTGCATGGATGAGAATAGTGGCAGTTTGACGATTTGTGGGTGGTATTTGGATCAGTTGAAGGCTTGTCAGGGGGCGGCGAGTCAGTATTAGGGGATGATGCTGGGGATTTGGATGAGGGATGGGGAGGTGAAGGGGGAATAAAAAGTCCGCTCAGAAAGATTGCATGTGTATATATCAGCATTCGCATGGGAAGAGGAAGGAACATCAAAAGAACATGGCATGGCCAAGTAGCAGAGATTAGAGAGTGGAATTATACATCTCTCCTCAACCTACCTACACAACTCTCCCCGTTTTCGTGAGGGCTCTCACTTACGAAAAGGAACACCAAACAGCAGCGAGTGTGATGTACAAAGCGTTGTTTTCGAAAAAGGTACATACAAAAACTCTATCTCTCATCCTCTCGCAAAAAAACGCTCTCGTCGGCGGTTCAGGGGGTATATCTACAACTTGGAAAAGCAAGCAAAGCAACAAAAGCAGAAACAAAAACAAACAAAACACACTCCACCACGGGATAATCACCAAGACGTACACCCCTCGTCAGAAGTCTGCCGTCTCAATCGAAACCCAAAAACTCGGAAACTCGGCGGTGTAGTAGTACTCGGTAGGTTGTCGACGAGGAAGCCACATTCCAAGCTCTTCTGTGGTATCGCGGCTCTCTCCTTGCTTCGTTTCATCTCATTTGATTACTCCACCTCTCCTCTTCTTCTTCTTCTTCTACGCCATGCTTTCATGGGATGTTCGTATCGTACTCGATGCTCGATTTCCGCTTAGTCCCGTTCGATCGAAAGGCCTCTTCACTTAATACCGCACGCTCCCACCGGAAAACTCCCTCTTCTCGCCCGAAGCACCTCGAACAGCCAAACTCGTCGCCGCAGTCGTATGGCTAGTCGTGCTCACGCTCCGCGGCACAGACGAACCGGTCGCGCCTAATGTGCTCTGGCTCGGCGCCGTGGGTGGTGAGAACTGTCTGCTGCTTTGGCTCGCCATTCGACCTTCTCGAGGCACAGCCGCCACCGGGGTGACGCCTCCCTTGATCCTCTGCCTCGCGCCGGGCAGGTTCTTCAGACGGGATGTACGCCAGTTCTCGTACCACTTCGTGCGACTTAGTTCTCGCAACTCGCTGCGCCATTCGGAGAAGATGCTATCGCGGAGACGGCCGAAGTCGCAATGGTCGGCGTCGTAGGGGTCTGCGAAGCCCCAGGGGAAGCGGCGGCCAATCTTCTCGTGTTTCGATGATTTGGACTTGGGCGCATATGGAGGGAGGTCGTAAATGTCGGGGGAGATGATGGACATCGGGAGGTAGGGTGGTTCGCCGTCGTCAGAGGGTGCGCCGCCGATGGCTGAGAGGGAGGACTGGCGCTTGTGGGCTCGGCGGGTCTTAGGGACTGGAAGTTCGTCGCCCTCGTCACTGTCCTCCTCTTCACCATTGGCCTCGCCATCTTCTTCCTCCTCTTCGTCTTCGCCGTCATCTTCCAACTCCAAGGCCTCTAGCGGATCCAGCTTGGCGACTCGCAGCGCCTCCCAGACAGCACGCTTCAGGAACGCCATGTGGCCAACCGTTAGTGTGTCAGCTTTTGAGATGACTGGAATGACAGTCGTCTTGCCCCAAAGCGCACGCATGACCTGCAAATCAAGATCATCGTCCAGACTGCCAGTGTGGGAGCCATTCTTCTGAAAGGCCGCAGAAGCACTGATAGTCGTGTCCAAACGAACAGGATCCAGAATGAGAAAGACGCAGTGGATATGAGTGTCTTTTACGCCAGGACTTCGCATCACCTTCTGCTCCTCAACGAACGTATCCTCGAATTTGGCTTCCACAAAAGCGGTCATCTCCCTCAGCTGCAAATCGACGACGTTCTTTTCCAGACCGGCGGAATCCCACAGCGTCAAGCCAATACGCTCGCTGTCGATTTCGGTCTCGAGGTATTGTGATGTGAAAGACGATCGATTGCCACCGACTTGCGATTCTGGCTGGTGGTCCGAGCCCTTCTTGTGAGAAGGCAAAGCGAGTGAATGTCGAAGGAAGGAGATGAAGGATGACTTCCCACTGTTTTTGGCACCAATGACCAGGACGCTGTCGAGAGTCAGTGAAAGACGTTGAAGATGAATGAAAGATGTGCTTACTTGAATGGCGTCGGATCCTTCCTTCTGCGCACCCTACGAGGACTGTTGACCGCGTTAACATTGACTGTGGTGCTGGCATAGGAAAAACGTCCTCGATTGGTCATGCTCTCAGTTCGGTCGTAGCTCGGGTTCACAACATACTCTCCATTGGTTTTGGGGGCTCGTGAATCGGGTGGTGAAGTCGAGTCGCGGGGCATGCCATTGGCGCCGCGAACGGCGTAGGCGGGTGAGGAGGAGCTGTTGATGTTGCTCGAGGGCGCCATGGCGGAGGGGCGGGAGAAGTTGGTGGCGGGTTGCGAATGAGTGTAGGCGTTGTTGAAGATGGCGACGCTGTCTGGCCGGGCATCTTCTCCTCCAAAGGTGGCAATGCCAGGGAGTGGGTTTAGTGAAGGCAGGTGCGGTGGTTCTCGAGGAAGTGATGCTTCGCGGCGGGCCTGTTCAGCTTGCTGCTGCTTCAGCTTGCTCGACTTCCGCAGCATGGTGAATGACGACTTGCGCGAGGTTGTCGAACTGTTGCTGCCCTGTCGAGGTTTATGTTGCGACTGTTCTTTCCTGGCGGCAGCGTCTGCATGCGCCTGGGAGATGCGAGTGTTGGGAAGAGGAGGGGCGCTGGCGTCAGCGGTATAGACACCGTTTGCGCTGTTCTGCTGCGACGAATTGCTGGTGGAGCGCTTCAAAAGACTGCTGAAGCTCGACCCTCTGCGGCGGCCAGTGTGGGATCGACTGTCGACAGACGCCGCCTCGTCACCGCCAGCTCCTGCGAACGGACCTCTCTCTCGCGTGGCAGTCGCCCCTCCGTTGTTCAATGTCTGGTCCGGCAGATAGCCCTCAACACCGCGGTGTCCTTCAGCGACGGTCGAGTATGCGTGGTGGTGATGGGTGGTGGGAGAGACAGGACCAGGCACAGGCACAGGCGGCGGCGCGCGATGGGGCACGCTCCAGTCGACACCATCTCGCAGCCGGTCGGCCTCGCGATACCCTGTCGCCATGGTCGTTTCACGCGTGCAGTCCAGTGTGCCACAAACTGCCCAACCGCCCTATCGAAATGTCCGCAAGAACCACTGGGTGAGCCGCGCGTCAAGTGAATCTCGTGCAGGCCAGTCTCTACAGCGACGACGTCACAGGGGCGGCCGGATGGAGGTGCGAGTGAAGGAGAACAACGACACGCGAGCAAACAACTTCTGTCGGCGACGTCGCGGAGCTGGAAACTCTGTGCGTCTGACTCTCTGCGTATGCTTAGCGACGACGTGCGCTCCTGGCCGTGCCACCTCCGGACGAGTAATGAGGTGGGGTGAGGCGTTCGGTTTCACTTGCGCCTGCCAGGATCCTGAAACGCCTCGAAGGATGCGCCTTGGCAACGCATGCGGGTTTAGAGTTCAATGTCAGGTACTAAAAACAACGCCTCCAACAGATGGCTCCAGCATTGATCGGATGGCCTCGGTGATGATATCGTTTACGAAATGTACGTGAGATACAGTCACACACAACAATTCGTCCTTCAATCACCTTCCTGCTGCCCGACGATCCAATTCCGGCCTGAGCTCGGCGACAGCAGCACGCATGAAGTAGCGAGCTTATTCATGGCCAGAAGATGCTACTGCAGGTGGATGAGAAGAGCTTCCCGTACATTTCAGCCACCGTCGTCAATCCAGGCGATCACTGATGGACAGCTTCTCATCAGCATATTCTAGCAGTACAGGAATCTGCGCATATCCCCTCGACATTGGTTCTGTCTGTGCCATCCGTAACTCCGATACAGCCTCTCCCACATGACACCGCCACCCATATAACGCCTTTTGCTGTTCAAAATCATCCATCGGGCTTCATCCTCTTGTTGCCCATTCCCATCCCTCCATTGAATCCTCCGCCATATCCGCCCTGCATCCCCCCTTGCTGAAAGCCTCCACCCCAGCCGCCTCGTCCACCACCCATCATGTTTCCACGTCCACCGCCCATACCCATACCCATTCCGCCCATGCCGCCAAATCCACCACGATTCATCATGCCTCCTCGACCCATGTTCCCATAATTGCCCATGTTCATTCCGTTCATCATGCCCATGTTGCCCATACTCATCATCGGGTTGTTGAAGCCACCGCCCATACCTCCCATTGCACCAGCGTTCCATCCTCCCTGTTGCTGGTTCATTCCACCTTGGAATCCACCTCTGTTGTTGTATCCGCCTCCGCGATTGTTGAAATTGCCACGATCGCCGCCTCTGAATCCTCCGCCTCGGTTGTTGAAGTTGTTATATGCGCCTCCCCGTCCTCCGTGTGATGGTGTGAATTCTTTCTTAGTTTGCGCTCCGCTGTCTCGTCCTTTGAAAGGGTTTCCGATCGGTGAGAAGTAAACGTGGAACGAGTTCGCTCTCTTGCCTTCGGTTTCGCCTTTCTCTGCATTGGGAGGTGATCGCACCTCAATCGCCTTCTTGACTGCATCCGCCGCTGCAGGATTACTGAATTCAAGATATGCTTCTCCTCTAGACTTGCCGTTGATTTTGTGCTCTCCAAACATCACATCGCGAAGCTGATCTTCCACGGATGCCGTCGCGCAGAATGCACGTAGATCTTCTTCAGTGGTCCACCAATGTAGGTCGTGAATTTTCAATGCGGCTGTCGCGGAGGGGTCGGTAGGTTGTTGATGTGAGAGAGTGGATGCTGAGGGCTGCCTGCTGCGGTATTCTTCGTCGCCGTAGTCTTGCTCTTCAGCTTTTCGCTTCGTGCCTTGTGAAGCTCCGGCCGCGGAATCGTTCTTCTCCTGGTCTTGTTGCGCCTGGTCTGACGGCCCGTTCTGTCCATTGCTGTTGTCATTGTGCTGTGCTGAACCTTGCGCGTCATTCGCACCATCGTATCCAAAGTCATCATCATCAAACTCGAGCCTATCTTCAGGAGCGTACTCTTGTTGTGTCCCCGATGGTTCTTGGCCGTCATCGCCGTAGATGTCGATGTCGAAAGTGTCGTCTTCTCCAGACATGGTTGCCAGAGTCCGGCTGCGTTGCGACTATACGAGCGAAGAGTGGTATGTTAATGATTGTCAATGTGGGACTGCTAGGAGCAGACTGCTTTCTGAAGGAGTAAGTGTCCTGCGTTTCTCGGGTTATGTACACGCCTCGAGCAAGGTCAAGCAGGTTCAGTCTGAGTAGCATACAATCAGTCTCATCGTCTCAGCAAGTGATGTATCAGACAAGGTATCGTAACTTCCACCATCCCTCATGACATCTCAGACATGGCTCATACGTACAGTTTCTCGTTGTCCTCGACTCCAAAAAGCGCGCAGCAGATATTGTACAATAGTCCAGTGTATTCCTTTGCCTCAATGCGCCTGCTCCCAGTTACAAATGATAGCTCTCGCGCCAGCTCCCAAGTTCAATGATCGTTAACGCTCAAGGCTTCGGGTCGTTTGCTCAGGCCGAGTGTGGGCGCTGGCGAGAAGGGATGGCGAGAGCTGTGGTATCGATTGCGAGGGTCAGTCTGTGAAGATCACGTTAGCTCCACTAGCCACTTCAATGTGCCATGCGAAAACGTACGGGACGTGGTTGATGAGTGAGAGCGAACGTCGAGATCCAGAACCACGTTGGCTTCAGCTCCCCCTGCCGACGGTCATGTGCTCTCGAGTTTAGCCGAGCTTTAGGCGACTGGTCTCCGAGATGCCCCTCCAATGTTATCCTCATTGCCTTCTTACATGACACTGCAATCGGTCCCGCAAACTATTGTTGATGCAGTCTGTATGCAGAATGGCTGACAATGTAGCGTCGCAAGCTATGAATGGACCGGACGTCCGCAACTTCGAAGGCGAGAAGAGCCTCGAGGAGCAAGACGCCTATGTCTCGCTCACATACGATCCGCTCGATGCACAAAAGCAGATGGCAAGAGTCAAGAGCGCCAAAGCAGGCGCAGTAGTATTATTCGCTGGTGAGTGCTTTCTCCATTCCTCACCTACATTCGCGCTGACTCCGGCATCACAGACAGCTAAGTAAACAAACTCTCATAGGTTGCACTCGCGACTCCTTCAACCAAAAGACCGTCACGCACCTCTCATACTCCACCTACGCCCCGCTCGCCTTGAAGACGTTACAGAGCATATGTCGCCAGATCCATCAAGAGCACGCCCTCGTGAGCATTGCAGTGACGCATCGACTGGGAAGAGTGGATATCGGCGACGAGAGTATCCTGATCGCCGTCTCTGCTCCGCACAGGAAGGCAGCTTGGCTGGCTGGGGAAGAGTGCCTGGAGAAAGTCAAGGCCAAGGTTGAGATTTGGAAAGAGGAATGGTTTGAAGATGGGGGTGTTTGGAGGAGTAATCGAGATGGTGAAGAGGGTTTTCCTGTTGTGCAGCCGAATGATGCCAGAGGGTGATGTTGCGAGCAACAAAGCTGCGGAGGGTGGCATCTGATGTCCACGGAAGGTTGAGAGAACCGGGGGTTGCAAAACTAGAAGCATGGTGTATGCCCACGAACCACTCCCCTGTCGTACAAATTCGTGAGTAGGATCATCCCATCGCCTCCCCCTCAATACTCACTCTCTCAAACAACCATCCTCATCTTCAACATATCCCTCCCAAAAATCTCCTCCCTCCTCGCCACCAACTCCTCCACATCCCACGTCGCGCTCAAATACCTCCCACTCAACCACTCCGGCCTCTCCCTCAACAACCACACCAAAAACGCCCCACACAAATCGGCCTCATCACCACACTTGTCATTCACCTCCGCCGGCATCCCCGGCGGCGGCTTCGCATTCCCCACCATGCCCGGGTGCACGCTATAACACACCACACCCTCAGATCCATACGTATCCGCAATCCACTCCGTCAATCGATTCCCCGCCAAAGCAGAGATATTGTACGCCACGGGTCCCCCGCCGGTGAAATGCGAGCCGATACTGGAGACGTCGACGATGGTCTTCGCTGTGGAGGTTTTGAGTATGGGGAGGAGGTACTTCGTCGTGAGGAAGCGCCCGGTGTAGTTCACGTTCATGATGTCTTGGACTTGGCTGAGGTTCATGTCTTCGATTTTGGAGAAGGCGGTGGGGTCTGTGGAGACGAGGCCCGCGTTGTTGATCAGGACGTCGAGACGGCCGTTGAATTCATCGTGGATGTGGCTGGCGAGACGTTTGACATCCTCCTCGGAGTCGACGACCATCGCGACAGTGGAGATCTTCAGCGCCTTGTTTCGTGCAAGACGAGAACAGGTTTCAGCCGTGTCTTTCAATGCTTCCCTCGTTCGTGCAGTGAGAACAAGGCCTGCTGCGCCTGTTTCGGCAAACATCTTTGCGATCTCAGCTCCGATGCCTCGACTGGCGCCTGTGATGCAGATGACAAGTCCCTCAGGCAGAGTCTGATTCTCCGGCTTCAGTGATGCCGGAACAGAACTATGCAGCGTCGACGTGAAATTGAAGCCTGACCAGACAGGAAACTTGAACGCCATTGAGAGGTATATGTTGCTTGAACCGTTTGGTTTCTTGTTGTTTAGGTGAAGGTGCTGTTGGTTGCAATTTGCTATACAGCTTCAAGGCAACAACGTCGACTATATATATATTAGTACTTCAATATATTGACATCGGGTCTAAACAGCCTGGACGGAACCGAGCTGCGCGACGCCGATCAAGCCCAGGTATTTCTGTACCTTCTCAAAAGGGGTTGGCGCCGGATGGCAGCCTCATATGTCGCCCGAAGAAGTTCTCGCTTGAAGTGGTGCCATCAAAGATCCTTGACTATGCTGATGATATGTTACGGCCTGGATGGTGGGGTCTTGCCGATTTGTTGTCAGGGTTGCAAAGGGGCAGGTAGATGGGGATCGCCCATCGTTTCCGTGCGACATGCCTCGGTGGGGAAAGAGCGTATTCCATCGTATTGCAGCGCTTTACGGCAGGGGATTGTGATCTAAGCAGGATACAAGTCCACTCCAAGGGCTTCTTCCAGATCGTCTCACGCCAGCACGTACTTCAGTTAATGTTGGTCCGGCGAAGGAGGGGGTTTGAAGGTGATTACGATGTCTTCGTTCAGTGTGTCTCCTTGATCTCCGCTCAATGCGTTGTGGTACTACAGCAAGCGGCTCTGTGGCGTACAGCAGCAGACCGCAGGCATGTCATATAGGCTTCTCAGGAACCGCTCATGTCGCCGCAGCCTATGGCAGCCTACCATTCGATGGTGCTAGATCAGTGATGCTGTGATGCTGCCTCGCTCAACTTTGCTTTCACATAGATTAGGCTCTGATGGACTCGTTCTTCGTACTTGCTTCGCTGCTTGGGAAATTCTACAGCGGATCCTCCTATGGTGGTGGAATCCTGAGTTGACTATTCAATCAAGCTTCTCCATCCATCACAATGCTGTAACGGGGACTTTCCTGAGGCAGGGGCCCCGAGGAATAATTGTTCTCCACAAGTGGTGGTTCCGTCAGATTCAGCCCAAACGTCCAAGTTCCCAACATGCCGAGCAAGTCGCCGGGGCAGAACCATAGCCATATGGTCTTGTCGACGCCAGTGATCGCCACAGGGATTTGTGCCTGTGTACAGTTTCTGGTAGAATGGCTTCGGAAGAGCCATGCGGTCGTGCCGGTAACCGGGTCCGGGACAGAAATTACATCTGGCTCGTTCTTTGTTCGTTCATCAGATTGCAACTCTGGGGATCTGTCTATAGTACCAAACCATTCCCACGGGTCGGATGGAGCGTCTTGGAACACGAGACAGCAAGGACGGCCGTCAAAGTCGAAGGTCAAGTAGATTGAGAAGTCTCGCATCGCTTTGGGGTGGCAGGTCATTGTGGCATACGCTGGCTCTATCGGATCGCCGAAGTCCCAAACAAACCCTGAGGCGCAGGGACTGACATGGGCGGGGTTGAACTTTCGACGGTTGGAGAGTGAGAGACGAATTCGAAGACTGCCCGGTACAACTGGCAGTCGAGGTGATGCTTGAATGCGGAAACCGTGTCCAACATGTGGGCTTAAGCCGCACTGACGGATTGCGCTTGCTTGGTCTTCATTGGCCCAGAGGAGCATGAGTATTCGATCCTTTCTCCAATCTGTGTAAGAGATCGGTATCCTTGCAACGCCAACTCTGTAGAAACTGTATTGCCACTGTATCTTTCGAACGAGAAGTACGTGGAGCGTCTGGTCGTCGCCGTCTTGCCCAATGAAGATGCCATACGTCTCGAGGTCAAATCGCACGACGATTGCGTGGACCTCAAGACCAACATTAGAAATCCCTAGTCGACACACCGACCTTGAGCAGTAGGCCTCCTGTCCCTTGAGAACATTGAAGTCAGCTGGGGATCTGGCGAGCAGGCGCATCTCTTCGTTGTCGTGCCCCCAGCTCAGAATCGTTGTGTCACTACTGCGCCGCAGGATCTCCTCTTGTAATCTTTCGAATGCCCTCTGGCCTTCCCCGTACAATAGTGGCATATTGACATTGAAGATTCCCATCAGGCTGTATGCGACGTCTTCAGATCTCGTGGCGTGGCGATCTGCGGCCCAGGACATTCTCTCGCCAACGGAACACTCACGTACCGAGCAAGAACCTGACAGCACATCTCGATCCACCCCAGTGATATGGAAGAGAGTTGGGATGACGCCGTCTTTCGAGCTGAAATGCTCCCAGTCATGGTCATAGAAGTGCACAGATTTTGGTGCAATCAGCTCTTGCAAAGTCCACGATCTCGTAAACCAAACACTCCCCCTGAACTCCTCATCCAGATTCGGGCCAACATGGACGTCCTCGAGATATGCCAGACACACTTTCGCCTTCTGGTACCATGCAAACATAGAGTTGATCGACTCCGAAAGTTCGGCACTGCTTCTCTTGTCAATGCAGCAAGTGTCGATCCAGACGTAGTCGACACCATAATGGGCAGAAACCCGACATGCACCGAGCAGCTTTCGATATTCTTTCTTGTCCTTGTCGGCGCGGTCCTTCGCAAGCTCCTTGAACGTCAGCTCTTCGTCGGTCCATCTGTGCGACAAGATAGCGTAAGGCGGGATCGAGCCTTCGACAAACTCGTGGAGTTTGAGCGTGTGGATGTTAACAAGACGCATTATCCTTCACTCGCTCATCGCGAAAAGAAGAAGATGATGTTGGTTTGGAAAGATGAGAAATGCCTTGGTTCATATGGGCTGTGCGGTAGAACTAGCACTGCCGCTGGTGGCTTGCAGCTGCAGCAACGCCAACGAATTGCGATCGGCGGCAGGTGTCAAAGCTGAGTGAAGCCTGAGGCTACAATGAGGCTCGGTCTTGCTGTTCATTTCATCTACTTCTACGGACAGAAATTCTCATCCAGCTCCTTTGCGCGTCAAGCCGATTGGCCTTCTGCTTCGTCCTCCCCACCGTCTTTGTCCTGCCACTCAGACACTTCCGCGACTCCTGCAACACTGGCTGCACTGGCTTGAACGATACCGTCCACGGCACCCACACCCCAGCCACCCATTGCAGCACGCTGCAGCGTTGAGAAGGCCAGTGGCGTTCCAAAGGCCGATTGGAACGAGGCAGCCAGCCAGCCTGTATCTTTCGGTAAGTCTTTTTTCTAAAAAATGGGGAGATGAGACATGAACATACCGGTAATGGGTCCCTCAATTCCAAATCCCAGCGCGAAGAGAGTAGGCGTAGCGACGAGACTGGGAGAGACAGCCACAAGCAGACAGACTAGCTGGAGTGTGGTCGTCTTCGGGTTCTCCTTGATGTAGTCGATGATAGCTGCCGGAATCTGATCCCATTGAAAGTCTTGAAGTCCCTCGACCAAGTTACCGACTGCGTTCTTCATCTCGTCGAAAGCTCCAGAAGCCTGTTCGGCCACGCCACCAGCAGCTTTCTCCAAGAATTGACGAGTATGCTCCGCGACTTCTTTCGCTTTAGCCTCAGCGTCCTTGATTGCTGCGTCACAGTCTTGTTGTGCTTGTTGGCCTGCATCACCAAGAGCCTGACCAGCTGCCTCTGCGGCAGCTCCGCAATCTTGTCCTGCCTGTTGACCAGCTTCATCGAGTGCTTTGGCTGCTCCGCCAGCTGCCTCCGCGGTATGGCCAGCAATGGCCTCGCAGTCTTGTTGTGCTTGCTGAGTCGCATCACCGATCGCTTTAGCTGCGCCTTCGAATGCACCCTGCACATCGTCCATCGTCAGTCCTTTTGGTGTTATTTATCTTCGAGGCGTTCGACATTGAAGCTCGAAGAAGCTTGGTGAGCGGAAGTGTTAACATAGGCGGCGTTCGCAAGCACTAGTGCGTTTGGTCTTTGGGTCACATGCAAGATGACGATTGATTCTGTCAATGCAAGCAGCACTTCTGTCTAGCTTCACAAGATGGCAAGAAATCATTACTTCAACTTGCACTGAAACAGAGAACGTCATCCCTCTTCGTTCCAGGACACTTCCAATCCCAATGGTACTACTCGGAGTCAAGATTCAGCCTATTTCACCGTACGGCATCGAAGTACTCAAATGAAGTAGCCCAAGACTGAACCACAACCACTCCAAGTCCCGCACTCCCATCATCACGTGTCCTTCGTCGCCCCTCCCCACCCCCTTCTCATCAACCGCCAAACTCCCACCAACCCACGCACAACAGCCATCCCTCCTCTCACGACTCTATTCAGAGCCCGTCCGGCCCAACCACCAGCACTGGCGCCCTGTGCGGCGTGGAACACCCAATCTCTGGGAAATATCGGCCGGAACGTAGAGGCCACTAGACCTAACCAATACGTACATTAACGAGGTTCGATAGCCAAAATGGCAGTCTGGGAGGTCTTACCAGCAGCTCCGAACCCGAGAGTGAGACCGGCGGGGATCCACGCTATGGCAGGGAAGAAGTACGCCGTGATGCCGAGAACGTATGAGACGGTCGCGAGGGGGTTGGTATTGATTGCTGTGAGGATTCGCTGCCACAAAGTTGGTACTTCTGGATCGATGAGGTTCTTGATGGCTGCGATGGCGTTGGAGATGAGAGACATTGTGTGCGTTGTGGTGATCTTCGACGTTTGTAGATGGAAGGTGTAGTTGTTAAGCAAGGAGCGAATGTCGGCGAAGAGGATGTAGCGAAAGGCGACGAAGTGATGCGAATCGCCTTTCATGTTAAGGGATTGTTGCCTGGCTAGCGAATTACATCCTCACTCTCGATCTGTTGATCTGCTCATCAGTCCTCCTGACGTTTTCTCGCTGTTGTACAGCCGCACAATAACACACAGCCACACCAGCCAACGTACGTCGTTGAAGACCTACTCCTCAACTTCTCGCTCCATGCACATTCTCATAACCGTCAACAACACCTCAACACCACCACCACCTCAACCCTCCAACACACTCCGAATCTCCCCTTCACTGTACCCAAGCACATACAGCACATCCTTCAAACTCCCCGAATTCAACCTCACCGGCGCCGCCACCTGCACCTTCGGCTTCGCATTGAACGCCACGCCCAACCCCGCAACCCCCATCATCGGCAGATCATTACTACCATCGCCCACGGCCACAACTCTCTCCCTCTCGATACCTTCCTTCTTCGCCAAATCCAAAAGCAACTCCCTTTTCTTCTCCCCATGAATAATCGGCTTGCCCGGCACAAGCTCCCCCGTAAGAACACCCGCCATCTCATCGGCAACGAGATGATTCGCAAACGCATAATCCAGTCCAAGAGTTTCTTCCACCCATTCCGCGAGATTGATGAAGCCACCACTAAGCACCGCACTCTTCCATCCCAACCCCCTCAAAACACGCAACAACTCCCCCGCCCCCGGCGTAAACGTAATAATCCCTTTCGTCTTCAAATCCTCCCATATCGTCATCGGCACGCCCTTCAACAACGCCACCCGCGCCCGCAAACTCGCTTCGAAATCCGTGTAGGGCTCCTCGCCGCGCATGGCCGCTTCGGTGATGGCGGAGACCTGGTCGTAGCAGCCGACGGCGCGGGCCAGTTCGTCGATGACTTCTTGTTGGATCAGGGTGGAGTCCATGTCGAAGATGGCGAGGCCGGGGTGTTTGTGGGCATGGTAAAGGTTTGAGGGTTGGGCAATGATTTCGATGTTGTGTCGGAGTTCGAAGGAGTGCAGGGATTGGATTTGGGTTTTGCAGTCTTGTAGAGTGGAGGGTTTGGAGATGGGGATGGACATTTCGGCGACGCGGCCGGTGGTGGCGTTTTTGTCTTGTTGATCCAGGAATTGTATTTGTGAGTTTTGTGTTGACTCTGAAGTGTTGGGTCCGGCGAATTGTTGTTGGATGTGGCCTGCGATTTCTTGCCAGGCTTCTGGAGAGCGGTGTCGGTCCTGCTTGCAGAACACAATGGCGATGACGGCTGAGTCTTGGGCCATTGTGGTGGAATTTCGCAAAGCCAATCGTAATTCCAAGCTTCTCTAGGGAGCGTTGCCTTCAATATGTAGCGAGCGAATGCGGTGTTGTATTTGGGATCGAACGATGTTGCACTCACCCAACTTTTTTAAAGGTGAGGTCGATCTCCGAGAAATCTTGTTATGTAAGCAGCACGTGGGAAGACACGGGCTTTAATGGTACTTCATTCGATATATTATTTTTCGTCTGTACACAATCTCTATCTACAAGAAAGGTACTCCTTCTGCCACTTCATCATTCATAAGACCATCAGCTCTCATAACCTCGTCAATCCCCAAATCCTCTTCACTTCACCTGCCCAGCTTCCGCACAAGCCTGCTGCGCCGCAGGACTCAACTCTATCAGACTCTGTATGCCAGAAACGAACACAGCGTCCAGACGAAGCAAGGCAAGGTTCAGTAGGTCGCAGCTTCGGCTCTTGATTCTGAGTAGACTTCGCCAGGCGTTGAGCAGGGCGAGGCACTCTTTCGCATCGGTCACCATCGGCGAGGTGACGAAGAGTTGGAGCATGAAGGACGATGCGATCGTGAAGTTGGTGCGGGAATCTGGAAAGCGGGGTAAGTATTTCGTTGCAATGCAACATGTAGCATCGACTTACAGCTGGCCCAGAAGGCCTCCAACTCTCGTGCGTTCAAGCTTTCCAAGAACTCTGAAATCTCCTTAGCGACAGCTAGTGCACCAGTCCGCAACGCAGTGACAGCCGCAGCATTGGCATCCGTGACCCTAGGCCTCAGCATTGCGCGGAAAAGTTCGATCTTGGCGGTTATGTATGCGAGTTGCAGGGAGCCACCTCCGTCTAGTTCAAGCTGCATCGACCTTCGTCGACCGCTATCAGGCGAGCCAATGGAGGATGTACCGTTGGGCTGATTTGGAAGCAGTCCGGTTGGTAGCATCTGATACCACTCGGTCAGCCGAATTCGCAACGGCTTTGCAACTTCAAGCGTCGCCTCCAGACTGGCGTGCAGCTGCCGCGTGGCCCTGAGGCTGAAGAGATCTTTCAAGATATCATCCACAATTACTGTAAGCTCACACAGCTTGATGAAGTGGTGTGCAGTAAAATCGGCCTTGCCTTCCCCAAAGTCATCAACCTTGCGGTCTGCCTCAGGGAAGTCTTCTTCAGTCAATGGCGGTACATCCCAGTCATCTGCCTGAATGTGACTGCTTCGTCCAAAGTTGAGAGCCAACCACTTGTCCTGAATGAACGTCGCCCAGGCGAGTCGCTTGCGCTGCTTGATCTCCCACGAAGGAATCGGCCAATCTGTAGGATCTCGGTTAAGACCTAGCGCTTGCGCAATGCTGACTGCCGTGGTCATCATGACCCATTTGAATGGAGTGTCGCTCACATGCCTGTTGGTTGGTCGCCGCTGCACGAGGAGCAGTAAAGTCTGCATCACCGCGATATTTGGTGTGTGAAGCAGCGATTGACACGACTGCCACGCAATCTTGAAGAGAGCATCCGCGGACGGTGGAGTGTACACTTCCACACACAGCTTCTCATCCCAAGCACAAAAGGGCAGAGCGTGACCGTATATCGCAGCCAAGACGCACGGCGGCACCTCTCGAGGCTCTTTGACCCCAGTTACATCTCTTTCACCACCTTCGCGACTCAGAATCGGGAAGTATGGCTGTACATACTTGTAGAACAATCGAATGAGACGCTTCCCTATGTCATCGCCCACGATGTCCTCGAGTTCTCGTCGCCATCTTTCGCTCGTCTCAGATCTGTCCAGCGGCTGCGCTTTCGAGGCCAAGGCGTTGTGCTGGATCATGAAAAAGGTTGGAATACTGCTGTCGTTGTCGGCTGGACCACTGCTCATCTTGCGCATGCGTATTGACTGGAAAGAAGCTTCGTTGTATTCGTCGAATCGGTACTTGGAAAGTAGGTATGGGTCTGACTCTCCACTCAACCCAACCATTTGCGCGTTGGAGGAGTTTTGGCGATCCAGAGATGGCTCGCCGCTGGTCGAATCGAAAGGTAGCTGCAGGTTCGTGGGAAGGACTGCGTCTTGCGATTGTGGAGATGTCGTGTCTATGGACGATCGATTGTGATTGTTGTGGTGAAATTCGGGGAACGCATTGCCGGTCGTAGAAGCAGACATAGGCTCGAAGGTGTCGAAATGGACCGGTTCTTGGTACAGCTGGGGATCGAACGGAAAGTCTGGAGCCATGCTGCCTTGGAGAGACATGCTGGGCATCTGAAACGGAGTCATGTTGCTCTCCCAGGGCATGATATCCTGCTGCATGTCCATACTTCCCATGCCGCCGTTTCCGAATGGAGTGGCATCCACACTGTTGCTGCTTGAATGCTTGAAGACCCCATCTTTGTGTACGTCTCCGTTCTGCTCGTTGGGTCTTCTGCGCTTCGCGGGCGATTCCACAAACGTACACTCCTTGTTGTAGCGAATGCACAACTCGCAGGGAGGCGCACTCTCCAAGTGGCAGGCGGCTTTCTTGTAACGACAAAAGTCGCATGGCCTCTTGTTGCGTGACTTGTATGCTCTGGCGCGGTCGGTTGCGGAGTCACCCCCGGCAGGAGCTGGGGTGGCGCTTTGCTGCTGCTGAAAGGACGGCATATGGATAGGCGCGTGGTGGTTGTTCAGCGGCGGCGGAGGAGGGTAGGAGTGGTGGGACGGGAGGGCCATGGTGGTGGTTATGAGGGCGATGAGGGCAGTCGGCTTGGCGGGGGAACTCGCGCCCCCAAAGACCCGCAGTTCGCGAGGACTAGTGCATGGATTGCGTGCAATTGGGAAGTCGGGAGGGGACGAAGGAGGCTGTCTGGCCTATCCGAGCAGCTGCGAGCGTGAGTGAATGGACGCGACTCCACCTGGCGCGGTGCCGATAGCGGCATTGACGAGCACCGCACCAAGCGCTGCACTGATACGCACCGGCAATCGAACTACCGCGAAGCTCACAATGACAGCTCCAGTTGCGGCATGCCTACGCGCCAACGGACAAGCAGATGCAACGAGAGGAAGGAGAGGAGGAGGAGGAGGATGTGGTAGCGTAGTGTAGCGCAGTACCTGGCCGACTGACTCTACCGAAGATATGCAGTCAGCCATCGCCGCCGTAACTTTTATTCTCCTCCTCCTCACCACTACCACTTCCATTCGCAAGCATACCTCCTCCGAGGCCGTCAGCACTTTGGCGTGCGCCTTGACTCGATGCAGCCTGACCCCGTCGACCCCGTCGTCGTCGCCGCCCCAAAGATTGAGGAAATGCATTGATAAGATACCACGTGCGGGTCCACTGCCATGCGGTGCAGATGGCAGACGATCTTGTAGCAACAACCAATCACCGCCGGCCTCTCCGCGTTGGTTACCTGAGCCAAACTGGCGGGATTGATAATGGGAATGGCTAGCAGGCGCCACACCTCGTCTCGGTATATCTTATTACCACCTCACCCCAGTCTCGACGTTGCATTCAAACACCGACACAAGACCTGACTTGATCCTGTCACTTGTGCGAGCACGCCCTGCGCCGGCTTCGCTGCACCCTGACGCCAATCCACCTCGTTATCATGCATGAGATACGCCGCCGGCCGACTCTACCGGCCCGGCGAAGACGTATGTTGGCCGAACACCAAGACCCCACCTCTGCATCATGATTGAGCTTCATGTGAAAACACAAGTCCCAATCAAGCAGGTAACCACGCAATCTTTCCTCTTGGCTTGAGGTTTCCTTGCTTTCAGATCATCCACAACACGAGACTTTCTTTCGTTCTTCCCAATCGCCACCCAACACCTTCGATAAGCATTATCAAGCTCCTTTCGCCAGGATCCAGGGTCGAACAACATTAGCCTAAGCACAGCTTCAAACCTCCTAAGCCAGGCTGTCACGATCGAGACTCCATTAGCACAATCATGCCACGAAAGATCAAAATTGCAGCAGCCCAAGTCGGTACTGTACACCGGACGTCACCCCGAGAAGAGACATTGAGTCGACTGCTGCAGTTGCTCGGAGATGCAGCTTCACAAGGTGCTGAAGTTGTACTATTTCCTGAGACAACGTTTACGACTTTCTTTCCCCGGTACTTGATCGAAGATGAGGCGGAATTGCAATCTTTCTTTGAACATGGCGATGTGGCTACCGCTCCTAATACCAAGCCGCTGTTTGATAAGGCGAGGGAGCTGGGGGTTGACATTTCCGTAGGTATGTGGACAAGTCATCTTGTTTCTCATTTCACTTCAGAAAGACGACTGTCGTTCGTGCCTTCGTTGCCTGGTTGTCGTGCAAACATACAAGATCAGCTTCCACTCCAGGATCTTTTTACCAATATCTCTCTTGAAACCACAAGTCTAATGATCATTACCAGGCCTCGGCGAAGCAACAGAAGATGGCCAACACTTCAACACCAGCATCTACTACCACTCCAAAACCGGCTCCATCCTCTCCAAATACCGCAAGATCCACCTACCCGGCGACTTTGAACCTTTCAAAGACCCCAACGCCGTGAATCAAGTAAGCCATATCACCTCTCCCATCACCATCATATAACCCTCTCTAACACATCCATTCCAGCTCGAAAAACGCTACTTCCTCCCCGGAAACCTCGGCTTCAACGCCTTCCGCGTGCCCAAGCTCGCCTCCAACAGCGAACCCATCTTCGGCATGATGATCTGCAACGACCGTCGCTGGCCCGAAGCCTGGCGGTGTCTCGGCCTGCAAGGCGTCGAAGTCGTGTTGTGCGGATACAACACAGCCGGATTCGCACCTCACCTCTGGGGCGCGGATGTCTCCCAGACCCCCGAAGCAGCCGAAGCCGACGCCCTCTTCCACCACAAGTTAACCATGCAATCGAACAGCTACATGAACGCCACCTTTTCCGTCTGTGCTGCGAGGTGTGGGATGGATGATGATAAGTACAACCTCATTGGGGGGAGCTGTATTATCGATCCGGAGGGGAAGATTCTCGCGGAGGCGAAGACGAAAGGTGATGAGGTTGTTTTCGCGGAGATTGATCTGGATGCTTGTCGGCAGGGGAAGACGAGGACGTTTGATTTTGCGAGGCATAGGCGGGTGGAGCATTATGGGCGGATTGTGGGACAGACGGGGGTTGTGGAGCCGCCGAGGCTGGGAGGGGGAACGACGACGAGGAGTACGAACGGGACGACGACGACAAATGGAGACCCCACCGCGATTACGAACGAAGGAACCCCAAAGAAGAAAGTCAACATCCTCCTCCTAAACCCCAACTCCACCCCCAGCATGACCACCACCTGCCTCACAACAGCCCAACCCACCCTCCCCCCCGACGTCCACCTAACCCCCTTCACCGCCCCGGCAAAACTCTCCCCAAGCGCAATAGAATCCTCCTTCGACGCCATCTTCTCCGCCTCCGCCTGCGCCCGCACCCTCCTCGCGGACCCGAACCTCCCCTCCTACGACGGCATCCTGGTAGCATGCTACTCCGAACACCCGCTGATAAAACTCCTCCGGGAGGAACTAGAAATCCCCGTCATGGGCATCATGCAAGCGTCTATCCTCTTCGCGTCGACGCTAGGGGCGCGGTACGGCCTCATCGCCACGAGTCAAAGGAGTAAAGGAAACCACGCCCTGCACCTCGCGCACGACACGTCCTGCGCGGGCATCAGCAGCGTCGACCTCGGCGTTCTCGATCTCGAGCGCCTGCCTCGGGAGGTCGTGATGGCGAAAATGCGCTCCGCGGCGGAGGAACTCATCGCGCAGGGTGCGGAGGTTTTATTGTTGGGGTGCGCGGGGATGAGCGGGATGAAGGAGGCGCTCGAGGAGGCTGTAAGTGGGAGAGGGGTGGAGGTTGTGGATGGGGTTGTGGCGGGCGTGCAGATTTTGAGTGGGGTTGTGAGGATGGGGGGACGGACGGCGAAGGGGGGTGTTTTTAGGAGTAGTAAGGTGGTGAGGGAGGGGAGGGGGGATGGGTTTGTTTAGATGAGGATGAGGATGGGGATGGGAAGGATTGGGTGTTGCTACGCTATGCCATATCTATACTTTCGCATGCTGCGCGCTCGTGTACAAACTTCCGTCAAACTCACACCCCAAGCCCGTCCTTCAGTGTCAAAATCATCTGCTCGTCGAGAAGACTTAGAAATCCCTAATCCCCAAGCCCACCCAGCGCCCTCTCCTGATCCCACACCACAGCCGTAACATTGCCCCCAACATTCACCCTCCCCACCGGCTCGCCAATCAACCCACTCACCACATCCCTCTCCAGCACGACAACACTCTGATCATTCTGCAGCCCCACCGCCACAAGATTCCCCGTCGCGGAAATCGAGAAATGTCGTGGGAAAGATCCCCCTGCGGCCCAGAGTTGATGGAAGGTGAGTTCTCCGCTGTCGGGACTCAGGGCGAAGGTGGAGAGGGAGTCGGACTCGATGATGGTGCCGTTGGATTGCGGGAGGGAGAAGGAGGAGTCGTTGCGGTTGGAGATGACGACGAAGCGGTTGTCGGGGGAGATGTGGATTTCGGCGGGGGCGTTGGTGCGGTGGAGGGTGTAGGGGCCTGTGGTGGGTTGGCTGCTGAGTTCCTTGAAGCTCAAGCCCTTGTTGTCCGGGAGGTATGTCACCGCATACGAAGTCACGGTGCTGGCGAGTTCGGCCACGAGGTAGAAATACGTCGTACTCCCAGGCAATCCAGATGGCGTATAGAACGCCGCGTGGCGAGGGCCTGAACCAGCAGCGGCTTTGAGCGACTCGAGTGTCTTCAACGCCAAACTCTCCTGCTCCCAAGAAAACACTCTCACGACATCCGCGCCCAAGTCCGGCACGAGGATATACTGGCCCGTGGGATCTGTAATCGCCTCATGCTCATGCGGCGCATCCTGTCGATCGGCAACAGGGCCCGGCTGGTCGAGATAGTAGAAGAACTCCTCATTCTCGGTGAAACTGCCATTGTTCTCCAACTTCCACGTGCTAACCGCACTGCCTCCATAATGTGCCAGCGCAATCCCCCGCTGACCCGCCGGTTCGCCGTAGATGATGCCGCTGACCGGTCCGCTGGGAGTGGTGGTGTTCTGCACGGTCTTGAGACTGCCGTCGGTGCTGATGATGAAGGATGCCAGTGAGCCGTTGGAGTTTTCCGCCAGGCCTTCGTTCATGCAATACAGCAGACCGCGGCCGGCGTCGATGGTGAGCCAGGAAGGGTTCGGCGCACAGCCGTCGTTTTCGTGAGTCTTCTCCAAAGTGTATGAGCCATTCTGCTCGCTAAGGTTCAGCGTCGTGATATTGCCGCTGTAATCCGCCACGAAGAGGTTCGTCGCCGACACCGCCGTGGCCGCCATAAGTAATGTGCGAAACATGCTGTTCTGTGAGTGTTGTTCTGTCTCTGTCTCTGTCGATGTTCGATGATGTGCCTGGTGTCTGTCGTGCAACTTGGAAAGAAGTACAAGAGCCTAGAGCGGGCGGCTATTATGTCGAATCGGCAGTCACGAGTCCCCTTATTCCATGCATGTGTCAAACACCCTCAAACCACCACCTTAGTGAAGACCGCCAGACACGCGAAACGTCTTGGGACTTCTTAGCAAACGAAGTCGGGCCGGAATGCCATTCACAAACACAAACACTTCAATCTTTCCCTCTAATCCAAAATACGACGATTTCATCAAGGATACATCTCTCAAAAAGGCCACCGACGCGGTATGAAGAGCGGCAGTTTCACAACAGGCTAAAACCACAAAAGAGAGAGGCAGGATGTAACTGTAACGGTGCCAAGCGTGAGGTTTGGATGATGGACAGGAAGCATTTCCCCTCTCAGACGGTCAGGTGGAGCCGCGGTGCCGGAATCCCCCAAGAAGTTTGGGGGCGTCATGATCTCATGTCCTCGTGCGCGGACAGCGACGAGGCGGGCTTGGTTCGGCGGGTTATTGCTTGATGAGATTATCATGGGATTGTGGGATCGAACCATCGCATCATCTGCCACGTTTTCAATATCGTTGAGAGGACAAGAGAAAGAATGATCTGAAAAATGGACATCACCTCGTCTTCCGGACATCTCTTCATCTCATTCGAATACCGATACACCACATCACCACACCACATTCATCTCTCATCCCGCCACCATCAGTAGCAATACCATATGCCTTTTCGCACCTCAAACGCCATGCATTGTGTTTGCCACTCCCATATCCAATTCATCCCATGACACTCCGCTAGAACGCATCAAACCACGTCAATAGGGTACCCAATGCAAAGCCCATGCCCATCTCATGTGTATCTCCCATTCACCGCCCCGGTCCGTTTTGAACACCATAGTAACGCCGTCATTGATCCAACAAAGAAAAGTCATAGTAATAACGGCTCACACCTTCCTCGCCCCGAACAACGTCAAGCTCAAACTCGTGTCATTGTCGCCCACAGCCGGTGTCGCATCGCTCATAATCTCCCATCGTCGGAGTGGGAAAGGAACAGTCTTCGTCTCGCCCGTTGGTCGTCCGATTGGAGCTTTGCCAAACAGATTCGATCCTTGCAGTGGTGACGCCGGAACGGATGGCCGCCCTTGACTTGCCTGTTGCTGGCTGCCACCAGCCTGCTTCATCAACGCTCGCTGCTGTTGTGAGCCTTGCGGTTGAGGGTGAGAGACGAGTGCTAGCCAGCCGTCTGGTGCCGGGCTATGGCCGAGGATGCACGCCAGGCGAGGGTCTTTGGCCATTGTTGCGTTCGCCTTTGCCAGCATTTGCAGTCCGGCCTCTGGTACTTTGTCAGCCAGTGCAGAGGCTACGTCGAAAATGTATTCGAGCGTCTCGCGTTGACTCTGGAGCTTGGGCTGGACAAGCAATGCGCACAGTCCAGCCAGCAAGTTGCACCGACTCTGCTGCAGAGAATCGGTGACAGGACCTGAGCTCGCAGAGTAGAGCACGGCGAGATGGAGCAGTATCTGCAGTGAGCTGAGTAGCTGCTTGAATGAGTCGTTGTCGCTGGCGTTCTCCAATGCGAGGAGCTGGTTTTCGAGCACCCTGAGTTTGTCAGTTACCGTTCCCATGACAGCAGCTGTATCCTCGTCCTCAGCGGCATGATGTGCAACGTCGAGGATATCCAGGCATTGAGCCGCATCGTTGTCTTCGGTATTTGGTGGTCCACCACTGGCAAGGACACTGCTAATCACCCGCTCTCGAGCCCATTGATATATGCTTTGAACCGTAGCTTGTCCTGCACTTCCAAGAAGTTGCGGCCAGACCTCGCATCCATTAGCAAGAGCTTCTAGCAGAGCCTCGCGAATTCCACTATCGCCTTCAGCCTCTATGAAAGCTGGTACCTTGGAATAGAATGCCAGAGCTGCTGCGCAGTACACCACCGACAGAGGATCCGCGAGTGAGATGATGTCTCGTGCTGATGGGGGCCCGCTTGATTTGTTTTGCGTCAAGTTGAGCATCCTCTTAACCACTCGAGCGCAATTCGCCAAGTAGGTTGGGAAGTGTGTTGCACTGGTTGCAACTTGCAGAGCCTCTTGATAGTGGCTCATGGAATAGAGCAAAGCCAACACATTGAACTCCTCATCGTCTGACTCGGAGTTTGGGTTTTCGAGAGAGCCGACCACAGATGGAATTATGCTACCTGAGCATTCGATGCGACATTGGGCTTGCTGTGTCTTGTATCGAAAGGCTTCGCAAGCATGCAAATTGTCGTTCGCAATGTTCTCGGACACCACCAAGCGCACGATCACGGATGCCGCATTTGGGAGGTTGATGTCCTTCGCCATCTCGGTGACGGCCTCGAACTGTATGCATCCACTGGCGATGAGCGCGCTGATGACCTTGCCATAGGCATTGTCGGGACTGCTATCCTTCAAGCAGGCTTTGACGTGGGTGATTGCCAAATGTTGGAAGCCACCAACATCGACAGCCCTTAACTGATTCAGCCAGCGGCACACCTTGCTGGGCGAACGAGTGTCTGGTCGACCGGGTTTGCTCGCTCGTTGCACAATGCGCACGAATACTCGCTTCATGAGCTGTTCGTCCATGGTATTGCCACTAGCAAAGACCGCATCAATGTCTTCGTCAGAGTCCAAGTTCGATGCGTGCATGTTCACCAGGTTGTCCGAGGCCGGGGAGCAGACAGCCATAGAGTTCTGCTGATCGCACATCGCCAGATCACTCTCTAGAAGTCGTCCATACAGCGCTCTATCCGAGAAGCGTCTCACCAGCGAGGACAGGGCAAGCACCGAGCAGCGATCGAGGGGTTGGGTCGAACGCAGCATGCGATACCTTTGGAGGACTTGTTCCAGCAGATTATGCAAGCATCCGATAGCCGCGAACGTGTTTGCATGCATGTTGAGAGTGTCGCCGAGAGTAGCGAGCAAGGTAAGATCTTCCGTGGACATGGCCGCTCGGGTCACATCCGCCAGTGCTCGCAAGTCGCCGCATCGTTGAAGAAGATCTCGGACAGTGCAGAAACAGTTCAGGCTAATGGCGCCTTCCTTTGCCCAGCTCGTTGCGTACGAGGATATTCGTCGAGCAAACTCAAGCTTGGCAGATTGACTGAAAGTCTCAAGTCCAGCGAAGAGCTTGTCAGTTGAGGAGGAGATCATGCCTGTGATGGGATCGACGTTTGCGACCAACCGACTGATTGCGGTGTTTTCATCTTGCGTGTATCCAAGCCGTCTCATGAGTGTCTGTCGGGTGTTGGCAAGATGGGGGGGAAGCGCTTCAAGAGGTAGCGACGTGAGGAGGCCAGTCAAGAGCTTCGAACTGTCGCTTCTGGTGAGAGCACCACTTCCAATGAGGCACTTCAAGTAGCGGCCAGTGGAAAAGCACCCTGCTCGAGCAAGATCTGCAACGACCCGGTGCACATTATTGATGTCGATGGATTGTGTACTTTCGGTCTTGATGTATTCCATGACCGCGCCGTCCGTGTTGTGACCTCGGTCGTGAAGTTCCGTGATAATCCTCGCCGACAAGTAGACGCGACTCGAGCCTTGTCGATAGACTGAAGCTGACCATTTCAACAAGGCAGGGACCAGCTTCTCGACGTCTTCAACTCTCGCCAGGCAAACATCAGTCAGCTTCTCGACTTCAACGCTGAAGTCCACAGTATCCAAGACGGCGTAAAGGCCAAGAAGTGCGCAGAAGGTATTTTTGGGGGTCTTGTTGAGCGGCCCGCCGAGTCTCTCGTTTCGTTTGGTGATGTTTTGTGCAGGTGTATCCAATTTCGCATCAGTATCGGCCAAAGGTCTGGGGGCCAGAAGATGCTTGTACTTCTCCCAGGTATGTGGGAGAACGAGACATCCACGGTTGGTGACAGCCATGACCACAAGCAGCTTCTTCAAGCGATCTCTGAGTGTTTCGCACGTTCTGACCTGGCCCGTACCAATTCGGTGGAGATTCTCCAAGATAGCGGTCGAGAGCTGCCTTCCTCGCTTTCCAAAGCCAATGATGTCCCTCCAGTATAGCTGCACCAAGATAATCCAGATGGGGAGTCGATCCATAGGTGCCTGCGCAAATGATGTAACGATCCAATCCAGGTAGTGGTCCCTTTCGAGTAGTTTTTCTGCGTAGAAGCTGGTCGCAAGTTTGACAGCATAGTCCATCTTTGATTGCCAATCCGTCTGACCACACATTGCAATGACACCTTCGAGGAACTGCTCAACATGCACCGTCCATTCACGCACCCACTTGCTCTCACCACTGGCTGCGGCAGCTCCACTAACACCTTTCCGCCGAAACGCACGCAACTCGTTCGCTCCAACGCACTTGGCCAGCCAGACCGCACGAGGCATGGAAATGTCCTTGCTCAGACACTGTTCCATAAGCAACTTGCCTCTGACACCATGAGGAATCGTCCTGCTTTGTTTGCGTAGCGGCACACCCGAGTTGGCAAGGTCTCGCAGCCATGCCTCGCGTTTCGTATCGGTGACTGTGACTCGTGGTGGGGGTTTGAACGTTGATGGCGCGGTGCATTTGCCCATAGCTTGCCTCTTTTCCATGACCGACGTAAACAGATATGACAGTGTCTGCAAACCCATGTTGTTCTTTTGGCTCAGGTTCGGCCAGATGGTTGGCTTTGCAGAGTTGCATTCGGTCGAGTTCGGACCTGGTGGTTTGTCAAAGTATCCTGCCTTGACGACAGTCTCACTCATTATATCTTCCGGGTGGTGTCCATTCCAGGGTGAGAAGTCGGCGACATTCTTGGGCGGAGGTAGCCTTGTCGCCATGGGTGGTGGCTCAAGTCCGTTCGCCCGACGAGCAGTTCTGTCCACCACTGTCCTGCGCGTTCGTTGCACATTCTGCTTGTTCGCGGCGGCGGTAGGCTTGCGCAGTTGAGGTAGAGGCGAGCCTGGTGTTGTCTGATGTGCGGCATCCTTCTCAACCTCGGAAGAGGAGTCCCTTGCCTGTTCCTTCCCCAATGCATGCCCATTCGTCTTTACTCTTTTCGCAGGCCTCTCATTCTCATCGTCGTCCAAGTTAATGACATCGGGCGAGGTGTAGACGCTGCCTTGATTGTTCAGAAAGGCAGCCGAGTTTCTGACGTCGGTGGATTTGGCCCCATCTGCCGTAAGATCCACGACGTTGACGGGCTGCGACACGGAGCGCAGATTGCTGAGGCGCGAGGGTAATTGGGGCCTCTTAAGACTATGCTGGAGAGTGTATGATCCGCTCACGGCACGCTGGGGAGGCGGTGGTCTCTGTGTGCTGCCCAGGCCTGATCGGATATCCATAGCACGGGAGCACACCACACGCAGTGCCGGAGCATCTTCAGGCGCGGGAGGGCTGCTATCTCGTCGCCATGGGGGGAGATGTACTGTATTTCGTGGTCCGGTAGTGGCAGCAGTCAGTGAAGATGCAGTGTACAGAGTGGAGTGGGAGGGAAAGGCTGCACAGGAGAGGACCGGGGGCGTGTGGGTGACAGAGTCGAACAAAGGCGCACCCTCGCAGCAGGGCCGGGAGCCGAAGCAGCATCTAACGGATACAGGCGCAAGACGAGCCAACACCACCCAACCTCCGACGCTGCACGCGATTCGCCCGAGACGCCGTGTATCAGGTCACCTCCCTCAGCAATCCACGAATGCAATTGTGCCATCGGACAGGATAAGCCTTGGCCCCAGTTCCCCTTCCTGCGCACTTCTACCTTCCACCCGTCGGATCCCTCTCTCACTGATCACTACTACTACACGGCGTAGCGGTCCATTATTACTACTATCAGTTCGGCTGGCACGTAATCTGCGATGCCGTCGTATGTGTAATGGATCACCGTTTGCCCCCGATCCGTCATCAACGAGTCCACGCCTCCGTAGCGTCCGCCAGTTTTGCCGTCGGCGATGATGAGGATTATTTGATCTTGCATGTCAACGGCGGCGACTGATGAAAGATGCGAGGTGGGTTAAGGCGCGTGTTAAACTGCCTGCATCCTTAATCAAATTCGGCGATGCTCCCACGGCGCTGGACCGCTCCAGCTTTCCATCAAATCACATCAAATCCCACCCGCACATCCCATCAAATGTGCCCGAGTCAGCAGATTGGTTAAAGATCACACCTCAGATTGTCGCTCCGGCGAATCTTGTCCAAAAGCAATCGCAATCAGCATAAGCTGTCGCCAACGAATATTATGGTACATTATTAGCCGGCCGCCTCCTGTGCTGACCATTCGCTCCCACGCTCCTCGTCTCGTTTCGCCTCGCCTGCTGCATGTGGTGGTGAATCCATATCAGACTCTCGGCCCCGTCCCTTCCGCCTTCCCTTCTTGGCTGGCTGGCTGGAATCTCGTGTCCTCTTGCTTTGCATCCCTCCACTACTCTGCCACAGCACAGCACCACACATACCACCCACCGGAATCAATCCGCATCTCGCCGTCTTCGCCAATCTCGTCGCTAAACCACACGTGCATCTCTCGCCGGTTATCTCCTGACTGCCTCACATACATCGCCCGCACACCACTCCACCTTCCCGTACCACGCTCCCAGACCACCATGGCAGCCAAGAAAGACATGCGCCGCGACGACCTGAGTAAGGAATGCTCCGCACCTCATCACGTTGAGTGTTGCATGACCCTATGAGGCATCACCGGCTGACCAGGTCCTTTGTCCCACCCACAGTCGTCCCCTACTCCGATCCTGACAAGGACAAGGAAAACACAGACTTCCAGAGTCAGTTGCCAGACTGTCTGACCGATCGTCACACACCCTCGATTCTAATCACCATGCAGGCACAATGACAAGCACCTTGCCCATGGCTGCCGTAAGTTGTGCCACCCATCCCCTCTCGCCAACACGTGATCGGGTGTCGTCCTTCTTATGCACGGCTGCTGACCGACGTGCAGATATTCACGAGGAACAAGTATGCGCTGTGCACGCCAATCATCGAAGATGTCCCGGAGCTAATGTACTTCACCATCGTAGGATGCTCGGCTGGACGGCTGTTCTCTTCGCCATCCAGCAGTGGCTGTCCGAGACGCCCGCGCAAAAGGCCAACTCTGCCTCGCCGGCGTATCTGTCTATCGGCATGTCAGTGCTTTCGCTGGGTGTTGTAGGTTCAGGTACCTGACATACCGCTCCCGTAATATTCTAATTGACTTCGCAGGGATACATGCCTTTGTTCATGCCGCCTCCTCCTGGATCCAGGCCGGGAAGCGGCACCGAAGCTCCCGCAGCTGCACCTCCCTCATAGCTCACTTCTTCACAATACTTGCGTTCAAGCGATTGCATTGGATTCGAGATACCTTTCAACAACAATTCCCATCACCGTCTTGCTCAGATGGTAAGTCCACATCTTGAAGGCTTCGACAGACAGGCCGAGGCAGTCAAGTTTGCGAACTCCATGCGATCTGGACTCAGCCACCTGCAGGTGTAGAAGAATGCGTTCTTCACTTCAGCCGTCCAAGATTATTTTCATTTCCTTTCGTCGCTGTCTTTTCAAACATGCGACTGATTGACACGAACACGGGCGAGCTCAAAGAGTACACGGGCTCTCAAATACCACCTTACGTCGCTCTCTCCCACCGCTGGACTGACGATGAAATCACTTTCAAAGACTACATCAAGGAACGTAGAAGAGAGTCTCTGGGCTGGAGGAAAGTCGTCCTCTTTCGCAAAGTTGCCCGATTGCGTGGCGTCCACCATGTCTGGATCGACACAGTCTGCATTGACAAGAGGAGCAGCAGCGAGCTCAGTGAGGCGATTAACTCGATGTACCAATGGTACGCAAACGCCATCGAGTGCTATGCATATCTCTCAGATGTGGATGACGCCCTGGATGAAACATTTGAACAGCTACGCTCTTCGGTGTGGTTTACACGTGGCTGGACGTTGCAAGAACTAGTCGCACCCAAAAGCGTCAGTTTCTACACCAGCAACTGGATCGCGATGGGATGGTGCGGTCACGAAACCGGATACGAAAACACCATGACCACCTTGGGCAGGCTACTTGAGCGGAATATAACCAAAGTGATTTCGAAAATCACGTCAATCCCGGTCGAAGTCTTCGAGCACAACGTCGTGATCTCTTCGCGACGCACTGCCGAAAAGATGAGCTGGTTGCGGAATCGAACAACCACTCGCGAAGAAGACATGGCGTACTGCGCCTTAGGCCTCTTCGGCATCAACATGCCCTTGTTATACGGCGAAGGCTCGCGCGCCTGGAACCGTCTCCAAGAGGAGATCATCCGCACGAGCAATGACGAAAGCATCTTCGCCTGGAGCGGCCTACCAACCCCTTTACGACCGTTCCGGACTGTGCCCATTCTCGCGACTTCTCCATCATCCTTCCTCAACCAAAAATTGCCCCGCATGCTAAAAAACCGATTCTCTCGAAACCCCTACACCATCACAAACCAAGGCCTCGAGTTGCGCCTCAAAGCGGGCACAGCTTACAAAACCACAGTACAGACGTCCCATTCCGTCGAGCGAGCAGTCTCAAGCGACCTCCTCGCCATCCCTCTCAACAGCGTCATCCAGTCTGATCATTCCATCCCCGCATGCCACCTTCTGCTCCTCCTCTCGCAGCCCTGCGGACACTACGATCGCGTACTCGCGTCCACGACCACCATCCGCTATGCGGCAGACGACTCGCCCGACTTGCTCCAGAACGAGGAGACGGTATACGTGCACACGACGACGGTGATGCAGGCGCGATGCTATCAAAATACCGCGACAATCGGGAAGAAAAGCGCGCCGCCTTTGGTGCATCCTTATACGACGTATTTGGACGCGGATGTGGAGGCGTTTGTGGAGAGGGCCGAAGGGAGGAGTAAGTAAATCGCCTGCTTGGGCGGCGAGTTCAATGGACCCCACTGTACCGGGATAGAACAAGCCAGCGAGGTTTGATTCGGACCACATGGCTGTTGGGGGATTCTTTGTCGTGGGAATGGCGCTGTGAGACGTCTGTTTGCGTATGCCACGTGAGGAGACGACCTGGAAAGTGTTGATCTCCTTTTCGAGAAGCAGGGCGTCCGCGCTGTAGGGTGGGATGAAGTACCCCTTCTCCAACTTACTGCCAATGCCAATGCCATCGATACGTAATCTCCCTGATCTGGACGCGTCTACTTGACGAGCTCTCGGTGGGACTGGCAAGCACCAGCTGGGGTCAATCGCTGCTCTATCCGGCTGCACGACCGGCCAGCGACGAACTCAAGAAAGGGGGAAAGATCGGGGGAAGGGTAGAGCTTTCGCACAAGGTAGAGGTGAGCTGGAGGAAACTTAAGTGTCTCTCTTGCAAAGCACGTTGAAGTGCACTTTTTGATTCTCGTTCTTTGTACAAATGTATATCGATCGTCGGCCTTCTTGTGGCACTTTCCCTCTGACCTCTTCCAGCCTCGAGTGCAGAGGGGTGCCTGGGAGGAGGGTATTTACATCACCTCAGCCCCTCGTATCTATGTGTTCTTCATATCCTTAAAATCCCCCACCCTCTCCGCACTCAGCAGCGTATTATGCCTCGCCCTCTTCTTCAACACATTCTCAATAAACGCCTCACCAGCTTTATAACTACTCCTCACCAACGGCCCACTCGCCACATACAAGAATCCCATATCCAACGCCCGCTGCCTCCACAGCTCGAACGTGTCCGGCGTCACGTACTCCTCGACCTTCATGTGTCGCTTCGTCGGCCGCATATACTGCCCGAACGTCACGACGTCGACGTCCACGGCGCGGAGTTCTTTCAAGGTGCGGTAGAGCTGGTCCTCTGTCTCGCCGAGGCCGAGCATGATGGAGGTTTTTGTGATGAGGGTGGGTTTGGCTTCTTTGGCGGCTTTCAAGACAGCCAGGGACTGTCTGAACTTCGCTCGTCGATCACGAACCATGGGCGTGAGTTCCTCGGTCGTCTCGACGTTGTGCGCGTAGACGTCCAGCTCCGACTGTGCGACGAGTTTGACCATTTCGATGTCGCCCGCGTAGTCGCCCGTCAGGGCCTCGACAAGGATCTGAGGAGCTTTCTGTTTGATCTTCATGATCGTCTCCGCGAAGTGGCGGGCGCCACCGTCGGCCAAGTCATCGCGATCTACACTGGTGAGGACGACGTATCCCAAGCCCCATCTCTTCAGCGCTTCGGCGGTGTTTTCCGGCTCGTGGGGATCGAGCGGCGGGGGTTTGTTGGAAGTTTTCACGCTGCAGAATCTACAGCCTCGCGTGCAGGTGTCGCCCATGAGCATGATCGTCGCCGTGGCGGCACTCTTGTTAGAGCCGCCCCAGCAGTCGCTGATATTCGGACATCGGGCCTCCTCGCAGACGGTGTGGAGGTTCAGACCGCGGAGATCGTTCTTTATGCGTTTATAGTTGTCATTCGTAGGTATAGGCGTCTTGAGCCATTCCGGGAGGCGGGTGTGTGTGCGTTTCTTGCCCTCGGGGCCTATCTGGACGGTTCGGAGTTCGTAGAGGTCTTCTTTGGAGAGGGGTTCGTCTTTGGGTTTCCCGGAGACGAAGTCTGAGAATGAGGGACCGGAGTTGAGACGGTCTGTGAAGGCGGTTGCTGGTCGGGGTTCTGATTTGGTGGTTGAAGGGGGTGGTGGGTTGTCGATCGTGGTGGCGAAGGAGCGTTTCTGCGGGATGAGGAGGGGTTTGCTGGTTTCGAGGAAAGTTGAAGAGACCAGGCGGCGCGCGGGTGCTCGTAGGGAGGCCATTGTCGGGGGTGTATAGGGAGGTCGTGTGGTGGTTGTGGTGTTATCGAAGCATTGCAGTGTTGAGTGTTGAGGCCAATCCCGCGCAACGGTCATCGAAGTCGTGCTAAAGGGAATCGAGGGCCGACTTACCCGCTCCGAAAATCAAGCCATCCGATTCGTCGGCCCGACTTGACTTCCCATCTCAGGCCATCTCGAACTTCACATCTACGATACATCACACTCCTTCATATCTCCAATGTCCAGCAGCCCCTCCGCATGGATGTCGTCGTGGTGGGACAGATACTTCGCTCCCGGTGACGTCCGGGCTGCTCGTCGGCAGGAAGAGCAGCAGATCCACAAGGAACTCGAAGACCTTGAGAAACGGCCGGCTCCTATAATACCAAATCGAATAGACGCCGCCCATCGCGCTCGCCGCCAGAATGCACTCCTCTTCGGTGGTCTGGCCTTTACATTCCTCTCCGCCTTCATCACCCGGCGATCCTTGACTCGAAAACAACACATCACCGCGTTATATCCTCACCTTTCAAAAACGACCAAGGGATCCCCGGTCCCTAAGCTAGAGGTCCCCCATTTCACAACCTCCAACAATCAAGCCAAAGCCGAAGGTGGTCTGGACGCCGTCGAAGCCCTCTTCCTAGCCACCATCAACGTCGGCGCGATCTTCATGGCAGGCACGGGAGCTGTGATGAAGTTCTTCGACATTGCGGATATCGAGGATGTGAGGGAACTCGTGAAGAAGGGAACAGGGCAAGATCTCTATGGCGGTGATGCTGAGGCGGACAAGGAGATGGAGGAGTGGGTCGCTGGGGTGCTGGCGAAAAAGGATGAGAAGGGGACCTGGGACTTCCAGAGTACCATTGCGGAGAAGTTGAAGGAGCTGGATGACATCGAGAAGAGGAAGGCGCAGAAGGTCGTGGAGCAAGATGTTGAAAAGCGATGAAGCTCTTGAACGAGACGGTTTTCGATACCGTGATATCTCCACTCCAAGTATAGACGGACGCAATGCAGGAGACGGCGATGTGGTCAGCTTGCCCAAACGAGCGCAAGGACGTTGTGCGCAATGGGACCTGTGCTGAGGCAATCATGCGCTCCAGGTCCGTGCCGCCGAGCACAATTCACTTGTTGCGGACCTCTTCCCCTCAATTTGGGACGAAGGTGTTCGCATGTTGCCTTCATGCAGGGACTACGAGCTCAACGGTCTCCTCCAGTAACATTTGACCCACGTTCATCACGCCATGTCAAACCATGTTATCTGGAAGAGGAGATACAGCTAATCAGACACCCCAGTGGCCATCAGTGGGTGGTAAGCCAAAACCTCCTAAGAGTCATCAATCACATGAGAAGCGTCTTGAAACATCACCATCTATGCAACTCTCCTATACATCCAAACACTTGTCCCACCTCATTTCTACCAATCTTAAACAAAATGCCCGAATCCTCCACCGGCAAAGAAGTCGTTCGACAGCCCGTCCTCCTTTCCAGCATCGACTTCACAAAATGTAATCAACCCGGCTGCCTCGCATCCAAGAAGAAGTCCCCCAAAGCGTCATATTGCAGCCGCCGTGAGGTTTTCTGCCCAGAATGCGAAGGATCGTCTTGTGCTCATGCATACAGATACCTGTAAAGAAAAAGGCTGCTATCAGGGCTGTGGCGAGGCTGAGTATTGCAGCTCGATCCGTGAGCCTTCAGATCTCGAGGTGGAGCATGTGCGTGTTTGTAGCTGATGGGGATGTGTTTAGATGGGGTGCTCAATTGGAATCAGAGGCGGTCGTGAGTGGGTTTGGCTGGGAACGGATTGATGTATGAAGTCTTGACCTAATACTGATGATCTTGCAATTGGGAAGGTGGCTGCGCCCAGGGTTGTTGTTGTCCACAATCTCCGTCTCGGAGATGATCTGGAATCAATTCATAGACTTACCAAGTTTCGACTTGCTGCTTCCAATGGGAAAGCGTCGCTATGTATTCAAGACATCTGGTCAGGTTTCGCCGGCTTCGGCGTCAATCTTCGCTGTCGGGCTGAGCTGAAGAGCCTGCTGAGCTTAGGGGCACCGACAAAGGGGTAGCTTGGGTGCGTAGGTCGAGCTTTCAGCAGCGATGGAAAGAATGTAGACGTCATGAGAAGGAAAACAGGGTGCGAATTGATATCAGGGATACAACGTACAAAAGAGATGCGACTTGCAGTTGCAAGGAGGACGATTCTGGGGCAAACTCTCCTGAAAACAACATGATCATGCCCTCGACAAGGAATATCAGCCTGGTCTTCAAAGCCGTCCCCAAAGGCATGCCCATACCTGGCGAGCACCTGATCATCGAAGACCGTCCAATCGACCTTGAAAAAATCCCCGAGAATGGACTCGTCGTCCGCAACATTTACAATTCCCTCGACCCTTACATGCGGCTGATGCTCGTCGAGCCGGACACGAAGCACTATCGCAAGCCGTGTACCCTCAATAGCCCACTGCGTAGCCTAGCAGTGGCAGAGGTGATCCACTCGTCATGCGACGACTATCCCATCGGAACGCTAATTCGAACGAGTCTGCCGATTGCAGAATATTCCGTCCTGAGCAGAGAGGATATCGACATGGCATCGTCGAGTGCGAAGGTCAAAACACTTCCTTCGTCCACCACGCTCCACCCAGCTTACTACCTCGGTCCCCTGGGAATGCCCGGCCTGACAGCGTACTCCTCGCTCTTCGAAATCGGCAAGCCCCGCCCTGGCGAGACAATCTTCGTTTCCTCCGCCGCAGGCGCCGTAGGCCAGATTGTCGGACAAATCGCACGCCTCCAAGGCCTCAAAGTCATCGGCTCCGCAGGTTCGGCGTAGAAGTGCAGTCTCCTACGGCATGAGCTCGCATTCAGCAGCGTATTCAACTACAAAGAAGAATCGACACTCTCGGCTTTACAACGCCTCGCGCCAGAAGGGATAGACATCTACTTCGACAACGTCGGCGGCCAGACCCTCGAGGACGCACTGGCGTGCATGCGGAAACATGGCCGAATCATCGTATGCGGCATGCTCAGCCAATACGACTCCACGTCCTCCACGGACACCAGTCAAAGCTCGTACGGCGTCAAGAACCTCTTCCGGCTCTTCAGTCAGGGGCTGACGATGAGGGGCTTCCAGGTGGGGATGAGGGATTTCGGACCGAAGTATGAGGAGGACTTTGAGAGGGATATGGGGTTTTGGATTGGGGAGGGGAAGATTAAGGCTGTGGTAAGTGAGGTGACTGGGATTGAAAGGGGTGCAGAGGGGTTTGTGGGGATGTTGAAGGGGGACGGTTTTGGGAAGGCTTGTTTGAGGGTTGAGGGGTCCGGGGTTGGGGGAGGGGATGGGAGGGAGTTATTTAGAAGAATTTGAAGGGGATGTGGAGTACTGCTGGCGGATTGATTGTTGTGTCTCGGAAACAGAAGTTCTTTCCGTGCGTCACATGCTTGCCAAGAATAGCCATGTGGGATTTTTTCGCGCTAGCGTTGAGCGTCTAAACTTGAAAACTTCGATCTTATCGAGCCTTGAGCAGCAACTCAAGCCTCAATGTCAAATCTACCTCTGATCGCCGCAGCACCCCAACCGTACATTGGAGCCCTTCACACTACTGCCAAGAGGTACTAGGGGCGGTCTTTACAGGCTCAAAATTGATGTCTCACACTCCAAGTACCTTATAGAGCAAAGTAAAGTATGCGTGGCCCAAATTCTAGAAGATAGGAGATCGAACAGAATTCGTCCATGGCTGCAATTTCATGCTTGGAAGTTTCTGCCATTGTCAAGCAAGCAAGCAAGCACGCGGAACCATCTCGTGGCGTGAACACTTGTTTAAAACCCCTCATCCCCTCCAGTCTCTTGCAGTCTCTCTACTCATCAAAATCACCAACCAAACCACGACGACTTCGAAGATGAACGCAACCTCCGACTTCGCCACCAACATCTGCGAAGCCTCCAAAGCAACCCTCGGACACCTCATCTTAAGCCTCCAGGATATCCAGTGTACCTCGCCAACTCCAAACACCATGGAATACCTCAGCACATACCCCGGCTCCATCGCGTTCCAGACCGTCTGCTTGCTCGTTGCTGTTGTCCCGGACGCGCTCATCATGATTGTGCCTATGCGCATGGGTTTCGGGTTCTATGGTGCCTTGGCTTGTAAGTACTCCCACGTACTATACTTCCAGGTCTTTTCTAATCCAAACATGCTTAGTCACTGCCCTGTTGCGGAGCCTGTTGCAAGACCTTTGGCACTTTTGTTCCCGTTTGGGCTTCTGAGTTTGGTGGAGAAGGACCGAGTGAAGGCATGCGACTGTCCGCAACAAGAGAGTGTGTGTTACTGGGAAACTAGCTGCTAGCGTCAGTTTAGCTGAATGCAGTTCAAAAGTGCAGAACAGGAAAGCTTTCACATGATTGCCAAGCAAACTTTGACGCACGTCCTTCCACTGAAACATACCGCCTTTTTTTCTTCCTCTGCGCAATACGTTCCAATTCAACCTCGCCTCATGTATCCTCCTATGCAGAATATCATCTGAATCGACAACATGAGTCTTGCTCAACTCCGCTGTATTCTTTGCGTGCTCGCATTGAACAGAGTGGGAACGAAACTCGGAAGCTGCTCCTCCGACGGCACCTCGTCGACTTCAGGAAGGGTTCCAACGTAAAAAAGTTCGCAATGATGACCATCGAGTCTACAAGGCTGGCGTGTGGATGGCGGATTATGTTCTAGTGAGCTAATTCGATCATCAGGCTGGCTGCCGGCTGCGGTTCAGTCCATGTTCGGTACTCCAATTCCGTTCCGTGTTCTGCAGAGCGCTGCGATGGATGGATGGAGAGCTGCAGTTCTGAATCCGCTTGTTCAGGGGGGTGCTGTTGTCTTGACGGGTGTTATGGAGGTGTTCAATTGGCGTGACGGGAACAAGACTGAGGTTTGAGAGAGGCAGAGACATGCTGCAAAGAGGACTGCGGTCTTGCAGAGCTTGACGTCTTTGGAAAGCTCATCAAAGACTGGTAGCCAGTGCGGGAATTCAGTCGTCTTCATTTACATGGTCAAACTACTAGCGTACGTTTCGCAGGGGCTTATGGGGCAGCTTCTCTCGGAATTCCGCGTGCCGAACTCGGCCAGTCCCAACTACATCAAGTAGAGAATATATGATGCTTGAACGTGCATCACTTTCTCTGCAAAACGCAACTCAAAACTTTTCGAAAGACCATGAGCCCGCAGACCCACAGTCATAAGCGTGTCTTGCTCTACTGCTTCGTGATATGTCTCGCGCCGGTAATGTAATGGGACCCAAGAATTACTCACTTATGAGACTGGCTGACCATGTCGTTCTTTCCACACAGATTTGGATTTGACTATGGAGGGACCACTGGGTTCCTCGCCATGCAAAGGTACAGAAAACATTGACCAAGCTTGTTCAGGCTTCACCATTGACCGGCCATCCTGCTAGCTTTGTTCGTGACTTTGGCACATATAGCCCGGACGCCGGCGCATACATCATTACTGCAGACAGCCAAACACTCTTAACTGGCACACCACTTGCATTGGCCTGTGTTGCGGCATGGATCTCGGGACCGTTTGGCTCACGATTCGGTCGACGTGCTGGCCTCGTCTTGGCTGCCATCACGGCACTCATTGGCCCCTCTGTCCAGGCTGGAGCGACTCACTGGTACCAAGTCGTGCTAGGTCGATGTATTTCGGGTCTGGCCATTGGTTTCGCATATAACTTCGCAGTTGCATATTGGACCGAGGTGACTCCTGCTGCCTTGCGTGGCATGGTCGTGGTAATGTACCAAGGCGTGACAAACGTGGCCCAGTTCATAGCACAGTGTATCAACCAGGGAACGCATGCCATGGACAACCGATGGGCTTACCGAATCCCATTGCTGGTCGAATTGATTGCCCCTCTCTCGCTCCTGATCGCCTTGGTGTTCATGCCGGACACACCCAGTAAGCACTTCCCACTTTCTGTTCGAATCAGGGCGCGATCGCTTGGCCGATGGTCCAGTATTGACAGCTTCTTGCAGGGTGGCACGCCTCACGCGGAAGAGATGAAAAGGCAATGTCTGCCCTGCGCCGCTTACGAGGCTCAACATATACCGAAGAAGAGTTGGAAGCTGAGCATGCGGAGGTCGTGGCTTTCATCGAAATCGAGCGGTCGTTACGAACGTCTACCTCCTTTGCCGATTGTTTTCGCGGGACCGATCGTCGACGGACACTGCTTACCATCGGAATGACTTTGAGTCAAGCGTGGTCTGGGATCGCCTTCATTTCGAGGTAACGACTATCGACGCATCCGACTTGCACTGTACACGAGGGCTGACTGCGAGGCGATCTGCAGCTACGGCACATACTTCTTTCAACTTTCCGGTATCCAGAATGCTTTCACAATTACCATTGTTACCGGTGTTTGCGGCATTGCTGGATCCATCTCATCGGTGGTTCTTGTTGGCTACGTGGGACGACGCAAGATCCTTCTCGCCGGGTCCATTGCCTGTGGCATATCGATGTTAATCATCGCCATCGTTGGTGTCGCGGCGCCTGGTAAAGCAGCAGCGCAATCTCTCGCCGCTTTCACGTGCATCTACATCTACGCCTACGGAGCCTCTTGGGGCCCACTTACGGGTATATCGCTTGGGGAACTACCGTCAACAACGCTTCGCTCGCGCACAATGGCCATCGGCACGATCGTCGCCTGGACAAGCGATATCCTAATCGTCTGCAGTATTCCATACCTGATAGACACCCAATATGCAAACCTTGGCACCAAGATTGGCTTCATCTTTGGAGGTCTGGAGGTCCTGATTTTTGTGTGGACATTCTTCTATGTGCCAGAGCTGAAGGATCGTTCTTTGGAGGAAATTGACGAGATGTTCATGAACGTGAGTACTATGCCCTCTCTTACACTTGACATCTCTTCTGCTTTGACCGGGATTTCCTGACAAGATTTAGAATGTACCTGCTCGAGCCTTCAGTGCCTATGTCACCAGCGGCCAAGTCCAACACGTTGATGTGGAGTTAGTACCGGGCAAGCAGGATGTTATATATTCAAATCCTTGATTCAAGGACTTAAGAGTGTCTCGGAACGCCACCAATTATGTTGTACGTTCGATTGGAGGAAAAACTCATTAAAAGTCGGAGTGTGTACTTATGATCCTGTTCACGTCATATAAATACTTCCCTATGGAAACAATTTCAAACTCGTCGTCAAGAATTTTGCTACGCATAGATACACGCGGAAAAGGATGGAGGCACTAGAGCATTTGCTCCGCGGAAGTCTCAATGGACACGATTATACCGTCACCTTGTCCTTGACAGCCGTCTTTTTTTACTTGACAAGACCACCGTGTGGGCCTTGAAGTAATCTTGGTCTGGTCCAGAGTTCAGAACCCAGGGGCATCTTGACATGCTTGCCCAGGAGATGACCATGCATCTCGAAGTCGATCGGGGGAGACGGAGAAGCACGAATCGAGCCGCCCGGAACTCCGTGCCAGGTATTCTGCCGAATGACAATGAGAATGGAAGAGTGTCCGACATTTCACAGTGCGGCTGATGTTCTAGAGCTGCTACATCTTCGTTTTCTATTCGCTTTTGGTCGGTACGTCGCTCGTACGCTGCCTGCAACGATGAACGTGCTCGAAAAATACGATCCTGAGCTCAGACAGAGTATGGCTCTGCTACACAAGGCACGGGATGAGATTGCCTTATCTCAGCCACAAGACGTTGCATCGCTGAGAGTCAACACAGAACCAATGCGACTTCGACTCCAAGCCATGCCCTCCAGCAAGCAAGTTGAAGCTCAATCATGCACAACAAAGACAATCGATGGCTTCGACTTGGAAATGATATGGTATGAACCTCTGGATCGCGCGTCCGATCCCCACAGCTCGGCAGTCCTACACATCCATGGAGGCGGCCTAATCACATACGACGTTTACGCGTACCGTGCAATTGTCAGCGACCTTGTCGCGAGGAGTCAGATCCTGATGCTCAGCGTCAATTATCGCCTCGCCCCTGAAAATCCTTTCCCTACGCCTTTGGAAGATTGTTGGACGGCGCTGTTGTGGCTCCATCACAATTCAGAGCGGCTTGGAGTCGATCAAAGTCGCATACAGGTGTACGGGGATAGTGCTGGCGGGGGCCTTGCTGCTGCTCTTTCCATCCTTGCCCGAGATCGTTGTCTCACGCCACCACTGGCAAAGCAAGTGCTCATCTATCCAATGCTTGACGATCGAACTTCTATGCAGGCTACCAATATCGATCTGTTACCACTGGCTACTGCTGTGCATCGTTGGTTCTTGTCCAGGGTCCGAACATCATTGGGGGGATGTACTGATCCTTTCGCAGGCAGAGCGTGACCCCCGTCAAGTCCGTACTGGAACCTACATCACCGCACAGCTTCTCCACGCCATCCACGGATTCTCATGCGGCAGCAAGCGTTTCTACGAAATTGCAGAAAGGGACCGCAGTTGCCTCATCAACAACGCCCGATGTGCAGGCTTATTCGCCCGTCAAAATGGCGAATGCCCGCCGGGTGCTAGTCTGGATCTTCGATGGAGGACGTGGCTCCGCGCTGAGAGCCTGAAACGCCTCGCGTGGGCGGTATACGTATGTTTCTTAGCATGTTGACGTGAAGACAAGGCGTCTCTCTGATCCAGTCAGCAGGACCACGACGCCGCGAGTGCTACCATGCGAGATGATCGTCCGTTCATCTCCTTGAACGAGATCAAGATGGAGCTGCCGAGTCGTACATCCCTATGGGAGGCCGAAACTGCCGAAGCCTGGGCTGCTATCCTGCGACACGGAAAAGATGGTGCCCTCCGCGAATGGGACTTTGGGACTTGCCTCGATGGTTTGCTCGGAAACGCTGACGAGACCATAGCTTCGTTGGAGCAGGACTTTCAGACGAGCCTGCTTCTTCACACCCTTGCAAGGATGATGTGGACGCACAAAGAAATGACCACACAGCCTGGCGCCAAGCACCTCGCGTCGTATCTTCCCGTCCAACAAGGCGAAGACGATCTCCTCCATCTCGTCGACCGGCTCGCGCATTCCCGACGCCTCAGTGTCTCCATCACCATGGCGCCCTCCAAATTCGCCACCTGCATCCACCAACTATGCATCTGCCAACTAACACACATCATCGCCGGCGAAGACATGTGGGACTATCTGCACCTAATCTGGCGCAAACACCCCCAGGCCGAAGCCGCGCGGACCCATATCCTGAGCTTCATCCGTCGCCGACCCCAGGCCACCCGCGCCTTCCAAGTCGCCAACGCCCGCCTGCTGAGCATCATCCGCCTGCACCCCTCGAACCACCCGCAGGAGCCGTACAATACCTTCCACGCCGGAATGGCGGTCTGGGTCATGGCGACTCTGATGCGCCAGCAGGAGACGGCCGTCGCTCATGGCCCAGCGCGGCCCAACAAACCCCCTTGCCATATCGACTGGTTCGGAGAAGACGACGACCCGGAATCCTCGAACCTGCGCGAATGGCTTGAGCATGGCAGCCGGCGCCGCACGCCCCGAATGCACGGTGTGCCGGACCTGACTGCGCATGATGGGCCGGAACTCGTCCTGCGGCAGACGGTGGAGGTTTTGGGTCGCATGTCTGTTTGGGGCGTGGCGAAGACGCTGCTGAATGCCACGCTGAGAGTCTTGCATTCTCTGTGATGATGGGTTCGAGTTCTTATGTGTCCGGCTTGCTAGCTGGGTCGTGGGATGATCGTACGACGGGCTTTTCTTTTGGCTCTCCCTGACTCTCCGATTCATGGATGTACGTAAGTGACAAATGCTCCGTTGGTACGGAGCCATTCGTACGCCGTTTCGAAAGTAGTTCTCTCATTCAGGGGCCAGACACCTTTCTTGTGATGTTGAAGGCTAGGTAAACGAAGCAGTGTGGTGAGCTTTTCGGTGGATGGATGCTGCAGGCGATCCATGTTGTCGGGCAATTTCATGTGGTGTTGCAAGAAAGGCGTTGTTGGTCACGAGGCATGTTGCATTGCGTTCGTCTGTTTGTCCATCCCGTGGTCTTGACTACCACTCAAACCTCTCACTCCCACCCTCCTCCCCCTCCAACTTCTCCAACACACTCCCTACCCCACCCCTCACGACCCCCGCCAACGTAACCGCCTTCTTCCGACTATAAAACACCGGACAATCCCGACTGTCACACCTCACCTCATCATCAAAAGCCAAATTCGCACAACTCCTACACAAATCCTGCATATCCACCACTTTCTTCTCCGCCTTCTTCACTTTCTCGCGCAGAGCGAGCAGTGTCTGCGGGGTTTTCTTGTATCGGCAGTCGTGGCACAGGGGCAGTTCGGATTCAGGGGGGTTGTTGGAGGAGACGGGGGCGAGTTTAGTGCGGCAGACGAGGCACAGCGAGCTGCCCATGTAGCTCTCCATGGTCTTCTTGGACTTGGCGTTGACGTCCCCGTCGCGAGGTCCGCCGAGAATGCGGATGCGTTGGACTTTGGGCATTTCGTCGTACCATTGTCGGACGTTCGCGCCGACGAGATTGAAGATTCGCTCGAGCGGTGGGATGAGGTTCTTGCTGATGTAGTATTCGGCGTCGAGCTCGGCGTGTTCGTCGTTGATGAGACGTTCTGGTTCGACGCAGCGTTCCCAGAGGCGGGCACCAGGCGCGCCGGCTATGACGACGTACGGGATGCGTTCGCCATATTGTGGCTCTGTGCGAGGGTCACGAAGCATCCTCCTCGTAGCGATGAGAGCACCCGGTGGCGGGGGTCCTTTGTCGGCGTAAGTGCCGAGCTTGACTTCTTTGGCAAAGCAGAAGTCCTGCACGCTGACCCTGCCAGCCATGATCTTGGTGCATTGTGCTTGGAAATACTTTTTGACTTCGCTCAGGTCAGAAGCGCGGAACAGAAGTTTGAGTGCCTTCTCTTCGATCTTCTGCTCGGCGGGAGTGCCATCTCGTCGCACTGTCTCGATACCCTTGGCGTCGAACTCTGGCTCAGTCTGCTTGGGACTTTCGTACTTGAACCCGACATAGCGCTTCTTGGCCAGTAGAACACAAGGATGGTAGACCTTTTCGAACTTGAGCTTGACTGGTCTTGGGTTCATGTCCGTGACTGCCTTCGCGATCTCGTCGCCGATCTTGAAGGCGTCGTCTCTCGTCCTGCCCTTGAGGTAGACGAACAAGCTGTCCGTGTCGCCATATACCACTTCAGCACCCCATCGTTCGACAGAATGTATCAACGCAATGGCCTTTTCCAGTGTCTCGCGGCCTGTCTGCACGATGCTGTCTGCGATCTCCGAACAGGGCATTCGACCAGAAAACGATGCTGAAGTATAGCCATAAGTAACGTTGGCGATTAGCTTCAGTGCCAGTTGCCTGTTGTTCAAGAGCTGCTGCAACGTCTTGTCATCCTTATCCACCTTCATGCCACTCTTGACCATGACTCGAGTCTCAAGGATCTCGCCCAGCATCTTCGCCAGAAGACTCTTGCGCATCTCCGGCTTGACATACATCATGCCGTTCGGTGAGATGTTCAGCTTGTCCTTGACAAGTTCTAGAAGCCCCGGTGAGCGCTTGAAGTCCGCGAAGCCCAGCTTGTTCGTGCCTCGCCATTCCGTGATCCGTCCAAGGCAAGTCGAGTAGCAATAGTTGTAGGCAATCATGACACTTGGATACAAGCTTTGAAAGTCGAGGACGAGCAATGGGCTGTTGTAGAATGCCGACTGCGGCTCCATAACCAGTGGCAAACACTCGAGTGCATTCTGAGCTCCGACTTGTCGCCTACTTGGAGACACCAGAACGAAAGATTCAGGCTTCGCGATACGAAACATGAGCGATTCGACTTTGAACTGTGAGCCTCGGCTGAAGACCGAGAAGAAGTCCACACCAAGCAGTCGAGCCTGTTCGGAGGTTCTAGGAACAAGTTCGTTGGCATCAAGGATCTCCAGATCAAGCTTGGTGCGGGTAACGAAATAATCCAAAACCTTGGCCAGATCTCGTGGCTTCCCGCTGTTGTACCAGGTTGTCAATGTCTGGAATGAGTAGTGCGGGACACGTCGATGCAGTAGATGGAAGACGACGTTCTCCATAGTGTATTGAAGCAAGTTCAGTTCAGAGCGCATGGCACGCCAGATATTGATGGTGTGTCTGCCAGTGATGCGGACTGTCGAAGTATGAGTAAAGCCCCAACGATCTGCATCTTTGCCAAATCGTCCATGTGATTGCGATTTCATCCTGGAGAACTCGTCCGGGAGATTGAACTCATACTGAAGTCGTGCTCGTTCGATCAAGTATCCCCAACTGTTGTTGTGAACCTCATATCCAGTTAAGATGTCCGGGTCGTAAAGTCGTACCGTGTCAACCATGCGATTGATAATGTCAAGTTCATTGTCTTCTGGGTCGATTTGGACATTGTTGCCCACGAGATGACGAATTCTTTCGACCAAGTCTTCGTCGTCGTCCTTGTTCAAGAGAACAATACCCAATTTGGAAGTCTCTTCCATCTGGTCATCGACAATGATCCAAACGACAAATGCCACTTCGTCCCGCTCAGGGTCGGGCGCGAGTTCACCACGACTATTAACATGCAGCTCGAGACTCATGGTGCTCATGTAGCCAGTCTCATGCTGAACACTGGTGCTCGCTTTCTTTTGCGAGTACTTGAAGCCATGCTTGTTTTTTTGTGTTGGGCCCTCAATCTGGGACAGCTCGGGAGGTGGTCGATTCTTCCGCTTGATCTGAGAGGCTGCTGGCGGGCCATCGACCTCCAGGTCTTCAAGGTCATCCTTCTCTGGCGGCCGTTCGTCATTCAGCCATTGTTTGACATCATCCCAAGAAGGCGGTGGCTTCATGATCTCCCACTGTTTTATAGTACATTGTCGCCGCTTTCGTTGTTCTGCCAATTCCACGGCAGTTTTTTCCAGTGGCTTGGTTTTGAAGACGCTACCATCCTTGTCGAAGACTTGCAAGAAAGGAAGCGTTGTACTCTCAAGCCTGAACTCTTGGCCAGCATATTCTCGTACTCGCTCAGGCACATCTTTCTCATCGCTGTAGTAGGCATCTTGATAGATTACTGAAGGCTCGACCGTTCTCTCCACTTCTTCGAATGAAGGTGGCATCGCGCCAAAGACAAAGACATCAGTATCGGAGGGCAGCTGAAAGGCGTCGGCATAGGAGCCGGCAACTTTCGAGCTGATTGTTGGCTGAACCTTGATGGGCGATTTCAATGTCGATTGCGACTCTCTTGAGCTATGGAAGGAGGCAGATGAAATATCTTTCTGGCTGGTCTGCGAACTTCGGTGAGGTAGATGTGCCAAGTCATCTCGCTGGCTGAGGCGCAGAGGCGTCTCCGCATCGTGTGGGTTCTTCACAGATGGAAAGTCGATCTTAGCGACTTGTGACCCTTGCGAAGAACGCTGTGACGATGGAGGTTGTGCAGATGGCGGCATATGCGGCGGGTTGATGCCAAATGATACAGATTTCCGCGTTTGTGCTGCTGGTGGCGGCTCGAATGCGTTTGACGTATCCGGTCGCACTGCATTGGTACGACTCGGAGGTTTGATATCCCTGACTCGAAACTTGCCCAGCTTTGTAGAAGTACCAGCATCGTCAAACTTGAGCTTTTTGAAAGGCGCATGCGATCCGTTTGGAGGACCACGTTTTAGCGAGTCGGTTTGATGTTGCTCCACCGTGGAGCCAGGGATCTGAACTTCATCAATCGATTCGGCTGCGGCTTCGACGTCGTCCAATTGCCCATTGACTTTCGCCTCACCCATGCCCTCCTCGACGCCGGCATGCTTGAGCTTCTGTCGTTGTGTCATGGCAATATCCCGGGCAGTCTCTTCATCGCTTCCATAGTAGTCTTCGTCCGCTATTTCAGCGATTGTGCTCATATCCACAACAGGCGCACTGGCGGTGTCCTTGGGTCGATCTCCGGCGCCAGAGGCAGCCTCATCAAACTGTACGTCAATGGCTTCATCGTCATTCGCCCTGTTTGCTATCCACTTTTGTTCGAGAACACCGTGGAAGAGCTCCTGCACGCTCTCAAAGACAGTCTGTACGTCATCGTTCTCCTTGCCTTGGCTGCTGAAGCTTTCGAAAGAGAGGCTATGGTCGCCTCGAGCCCGCCTTTCCTGCTCCAGTAGCTTCTGCACAGTCTCTCGAAACTCTTCCTCATGAATCCAACCGCCCTTGCTATCATTCCTGGGATCAGCAGACATGCTGACAAGGACTTCCGGAGGGAAAGGAGACGAAGAAGGGTCTGTCAGGCCCATTCGTATCTTCCGTCTGCGGGTCTCATCTTTCCATAGACCAGCCATCGAATGCACAAGCTTTTCTTCAGGAGGTAGGTTCTCAAGACTCGCTAATCGTTCGATAAAGGAATGATGCAAGGGTCTAGCCTGGATCGAGTGTCTGTTCAGAATATCCTCTACGCGGATGTCAAGCTCCAGTTGGCAATGACTCTGGCGTGGGAACTTCTCAGCATCCAGCATTTGATCTTGAGAAATGGATCGGTCATGCCACAAATGTGCAGGATCATCCAGATCTTCCCATGACGGGACCGGGCCTCGAAAGTGTGGCTTGTCCGTCTCAACATACGAGCAGCCGTACAAGTTGAAGTCGCACATCCATTGCAGCAGGTACTGCATGTGGGCTTCGTACGGTTGGAAGACTTGCTTGAGGATAGCGCCTTGTTGAAGAAGATCCGCAAATCGAGTCATGTGTTGCGGGTTCAGGAGGTAAATTTTCAGGTAGTACTTGTACCCAACATTGTACCCAAACAAGGGCACGCCTTTGACCAGACTGATGTGCGCGACGAAAGCAGCATTTCGAGGATTCTCGTATGGATTCCGCCTGTACGAAAGAGCCAGTGCATGGTCGATGGAATGGCGAAAAGTCGAGACGTATGTATCCACATGGCTCTTCTCGGTGGACTCTTGGTAAGGTACATAAAGGTACGGAAAGGCACCATGGATGTGAGCGCACACTTTCTGTCCAGTCTCCGTTGCACCAAAGACTCTAATCACAGGAACTTGAGGGAGACTGTTGCGCTGTGTGGACGACAATGCGGACGGACCCCAAATGGGCGCGTCCAGTGTGGAAGGTGCGTTTTGGTAGTTGTCCAGGCAGTTCAGCCGAACGCGAAAGACATCCCTGCTAGCCATGGTCGCGGAATCTCAGGGTCACTGTCATCGTCGCACTTTCGATTGCATGTGATGGAAGTCGATGGCGTTCGGGAATTGTTTGTCGTCTGTTGTGAAAGACGCGTCAAGGTGCTGTTTATTCACTGGCGTCATGCTGACGCTGAACACGGCAGGTAAGGCGAGAAAGGGTATAAGCGACTTCTTAGCGTCTTTTCACATGTTGCCACGGAGGTGTGTAATAAGATGCCGTCAATGACTTTAACCATCATACTATCCATTAAAAGGAACCAGTAAAGCTGCATGTAACCTGTGGCAGGAATTGACTCGGCGCCTTGATACAGTAGATATATGGAAACGGACACGAACGAGACGAGCAAGGTAGTGGTCTCCACTATTCGTGAAGGAGCCAGAACGTCTGCATGGTACAGGCGAGTAGCCACCCTTTCATCGACACGGCACATTGGCCCGGAGAGCGCCAAGCCTCATTTGATCTTGCCAATGCACATATCTGTGATCTCGGCGTGCGATCTTGCGTTCTTGACAGCGCCATTCCTCGGTCCAATCCTCGAGCCTGATTAAGCCGTACAGTGCCATGGACCAAATACGAGCGCACCTCTTCAATGTAGCTGTGAGATTCGATTGATAATAGTAAGGTAGAGGAGACGAGGAGTGAGGTGTGAAATGCGGTTGAGAGTTGATCCACTAGCGCGTCTGAGAATGTGGAGCAGAGTCGGGCCGACCGGGACAGGAACATGAGGGGAAAGTTTATTGCGACCTCTTTCACACCTCCATCACTGTGTTCCATCACGTCGCACATGTCCTCCAAGACCAGAGACTTGGCTCGACAAATGCATCTGCCCGGATATCGTCAGGCACAGCCGAGTGTCCGGTGCGGCGTACGTTTCCGCGTGCTCATCTGGACGATTGCTCGCCTGCCGTTGCGAATGAGTCCGGAAGCAGCTGCGAAGAGGCCGATCGCCATGAATTGCTGAGTAGCGGCTCGCGTCCACGTCTTGCGCATCACGAGGCCCCATCGTGCCGCGCAGAATGCATGGGCAATTAATTGGACAAGGGACCCATTTCGAGCAGCAATCTATGCATCTGCTGCCAGTCGCCGTGAATCGGTGGTGGAAGATTGCACGACCTGCGCCGGATCCCTGCGTTCATGTGCCTGGCGGCGGCGGGGAAGATCGCCACATGACGGCAACACCTGCAGCAGCAGCTCTCGAACTCTCCGTGCTAGCCGCGTCCAACGTGCGCGCAGCTGCAAAAAAACCTCCTCTTGGAGTTTTGTCCGCAACGTCTGAACGTGAATAGACCGCCGATCCCCACACGCTGCACAGACGGACGGGTGAAGACTGAGCAAGGGGCAGCACACGAACCACATGTCCACGCCGGAGCCCCAGATTTGCGCCGCACCTACATAAACTCCTCCGCACCCGCTCTCAGACCACGCTCGTAGGTGTCGCGTCTCCGCTCCTTGCTCTTCATTCTTCCTCCCTCGCCTCATCCTCGCCAAGATGATGGCTCCTCTCGCGCGCTTCCTTTGCGCCTCTTTGGCCGTCGCTACCTCCGCATCTGCTACTTTCCACCAGCTCGAGCGCCGCCAGAATGGCACCAGCAGCACCGGCTCAATGTGCCCGGGCTACAGCGCCAGCGATGTTCAGAAGAACGCCAATGGCTTGACCGCCAAGCTGACTTTGGCCGGCGAGGGCTGCAACATCTACGGCAACGACATCAAGGACCTGACTTTGACGGTCGAGTACCAGACTGGTGAGTGACTCGACCTCGTGTCGACTCGAATGCGCTAACAACTATACTTCAAGACAACCGTCTTCACGTGTTGATCCAGGATGCCAACCAACAAGTCTACCAAGTCCCCGAATCCGTTTTCCCTCGCCCGACCTTCACCGGTGTCAAGAACGGCTCAAGCAACCTCGTCTTCGACTACGTCCAGGAGCCTTTCAGCTTCACAGTCAAACGCCGTAGCAGCGGCGAAGTCCTCTTCGATACATCTGCAGCATCGCTCATCTTCGAAGACCAATATGTGCGCTTGAGGACTGCGCTCCCACAAAACCCAAGCCTCTACGGCACGGGTGAGCACACCGATCCATTGTGAGTCGTGCAGATGAAAGAGGTTGGATTCCGTGGCTAACATTGCTACAGTATGCTGAATACCACCAACTACACTCGTATCGTGTGGAACCGCGACGCCTACGGAACCCCCGCAGGCTCCAACCTCTACGGTACCCACCCAGTCTACTACGACAACCGTGGCAAGAATGGCACGCACGCCGTCTTCTTGCTCAACTCGAACGGAATGAACTACAAGATCAATGATGACGAGGGCCAGTACCTCGAATACGACCTTCTTGGAGGCGTGCTTGACTTCTACTTCCTGGCTGGCCCCACGCCGGTCGAGGTTGCAGAGCAGTACTCCGAGGTTGTGGGCAAGCCAGCGTTGATGCCATACTGGGGCTTCGGTTTCCACCAGTGTCGTTACGGATACCAGGATGTCTACGACGTTGCAGAAGTTGTCGCGAACTATTCGGCTGCCAACATTCCTCTGGAGACCATGTGGACTGACATTGACTACATGCATCTTCGTCAAGTTTTCACCTTGGACGGGGCGCGCTACCCTCTGAACCTCATGCGAGAGCTCGTTTCTACACTGCACAGCCGTCAGCAGCATTACATTGTCATGGTGGATCCAGCCGTTGCGTACCAGGACAATGCGCCGTTCAACAACGGAAAGGACCAGGACATCTTCATGAAGCGCGAGAACGGTTCGATCTACAAGGGAGTCGTCTGGCCCGGTGTGACTGCCTTCCCTGACTGGTTCCACCCCAACACTCAAGGCTACTGGGACGGCGAGTTCCAAAGCTTCTTCAGCGCTGACTCTGGTGTTGACATCGATGCCCTTTGGATTGACATGAACGATCCTAGCAACTTCTGCAACTACCCCTGCAGCGACCCAGAAGAGCAGGCACGCACAATGGGTAACCCTCCTCGTCCACCGGCGGTTCGTCTTGGTGCCCCTCGACCCATCGCTGGGTTCCCTGCGGACTTCCAGCCAGTGTGCAAGTCTCAGGTCAACTTCCGTGTCAATGGTTCCACCTTCTATGGCGAGAACATCATTGTCTATGGCAACGTGTCGACCATCGGAGCCGACGACATCACCAACGCTGCTCCCCTTGACGCCACCAGCTACCCTGTGTGGAGCGCTCAGATCGACGTCCCAGCCAACACCGTCGTTTCGTTCCAGTTTGTTCGCGCAGAGCCGGATGGCACGTATGTGTATGAGGCTCAAAATCACACCATGTCCACTGGCGGCTGCAACAGCACTGAAGAGACCCCCGTCTACAACATCACTACGTCTTCGCCACCTCAGAACAGCAAGGTGAGGCGTTTCATCGACTTCTCATACCTGGACCACCCTGCCCTGCCAAACATCAAGCGTCAGTCCACTGGTGACAAGAAGGGTCTCTCTGGCCGTGATCTTATCAACCCAGAATACGACATCCAAAATGCTGCCGGGTCCCTCAGCAACAAGACTGCCGACACCGACATTGTCCTCTACAGCGGCAACGTGGAGTACGATACCCACAACATTTACGGATCGATGATGTCGGAAGCCTCCCGCATTGCCATGTTGAGCCGTCGTCCATCCGTCCGCCCACTGATCATCACTCGTTCCACTTTTGCAGGCTCTGGCTCTCAGGTCGGCAAGTGGACTGGTGACAACCTCTCCAGCTGGTTCCACTACTTGATCTCTATCACCGAGATTATGGAGTTCAACTCGCTCTACCAGGTTCCCATGGTCGGATCTGATGTTTGCGGTTTCGGTGACAACACCAACGTCAACCTCTGCTCGAGATGGGCCTCTCTTGGTGCGTTTGCTCCATTCTACCGCAACCACAACCAGGACGGCTCGATCCCACAGGAGTTCTACCGCTGGCCACAAGTCGCCGAGGCTGCACGCAACGCCATCGAAATCCGATACAAGCTCCTCGACTACTTCTACACCGCATTCTACAAGCAGAACCAGACCGGTACCCCATCGATCCAGCCAACATTTTTCCACTACCCAGAGGACCCCAACACCGCTCCTCTTGGCTTCCAGTACTTCTTCGGCCCAGGCCTCTTGGTGGCTCCAGTCGTCGAGGAGAACAGCACCGTCGCCAACTTCTACCTTCCAAACGATGTCTTCTATGACTACTACACTCACGCGAAGATCCAAGGTACCGGCGCTCCATACACCGTCACCGAAGTTGCCTACACCTCGATCCCGCTGTACTACAAGGGAGGTCAGATCCTTGCCCAGCGCGAGAACTCCGCCAACACGACCACGGAGCTGCGCAAGCAGAACTTCAACATCGTGATCGCACCAGGCAAGAACGGCACCGCCGAGGGAGACCTCTACCTCGATGACGGCAACAGCCTCGTCCAGCAGAGCTACAGCTACATCCACTTCAGCTACTCGTCCAACGGCCGCTTCCGCATGACCGGCCACTTCGGCTACGACTCGGGATGCTTCATCTCCAGCATCACCGTCCTCGGCAAGAGCGGCTCGAACGGAACGCACAGCAGAGTCAAGGCCGACCAGCAGATTTCTCTGACGCAAGAGTACGACAGTTCGGTATAGAAAAAGCGTATGAAGTTTGAGAGTACGGTAATGTCTTTATTTGCATGCATGCAAGACGGATGAATGAATACCACAGCATCTGGAGGCGTGGCATATTCTTTTCGGTTTTTGAGACAACAGGGGTATGACACAGACACAGAAGGACAGCTCGATGCGGGCTTGTCGATATCGATATCATCAATAGCATGAGGAATGAATTGCATGCCTTTCAATTTTTTATCCCCCGATGGGACAGTCAGCGAGCAGTTTCGTACATGTACTGAATTGCATGTGAACTGACGAAGAACAAGCAAGCGTGCTTTGTCTATACATAATGGTTTGATCTTCGTGGGCTCGGTATGAATTTCCGCTGACCTGCTACACAGACAACGCCAAGAAGCCATTCGATACCAGTCTGACGAGGGGGCGGGCGGTGAAGGATATGCAGCTTCCAGTCTGACGTTTCGACGACGGGCTACTGGACCTCCACCAGCTGTGTCCAGGTCGAGGCTGCATGGGTAGGACTGGAGCGCCAACACAGCGAAGATTCGCAGTCAAGAGAGATCGGAGATTCCACGACTCGGTGCTTTAACGTCGGCAACCCTCCGTAACAGCGAGGGGAAGAAGACATTATGGACAGACTACATCCATATAAGAGAGTCTCGCCGAAGGCACATATCCATCTCTACCTCCGGTCTCCTCTTTTCGATGCTCGACTTATCCATCCTGTTGTTCGCAACTGCGGCTGCAGCGGCTGCGACATTTCCTTCGCAACCTGCGGTCGAAGCCTACGCGCGACGGAATTACTTTTACACGGATGGGAAATATATCAATGCTGCGCGGAATGGCGAGACGGCTCAGTACCTTGTAGGACAGGTCTACGTTGAACAGCTTGTACCTTTGAAGGTTCGGTATGAGGTGCCGCTTTTGTTTATTGCTGGGCTTGGACAGAGTGGGACGGTAAGTCTTGCTTGCTTGTGCGTTCTGTCCATGAGTTTCGTGCTGCCTGTGCATGACAGTATATGCTAATTCCTCGTCTGGCAGAACTGGCTCAACACACCCGACGGCCGCGAAGGATGGGCGTCCTTCTTCCTCCGTCAAGGATACATCGTCTACCTCGCCGACCAAGCCCAGCGCGGCAGGTCCCCATGGCTCCCAGACGAGGGCAACATGTCCCAATTCTCCGCAACTCTCATCCAAGAACAGTTTACCGCCCCTCAAGACTTCCCATCGTACCCGCAGGCTATCAATCACACGCAATGGCCCGGATCCGGACGAATCGGAGACCCTATCTTCGATGCGTTCATGAAATCGCAGCTCCAGGTCCAGACGGACACTGAAATGCAGGCGATGTATAACAACTTGTCTTTTACTGCCTTGCTCGATGAAATTGGACCGGTAATCGTGGTGCCGCACTCCGAAGGCTGTATGCATACATGGCAATTAGGAGACGCTCGTCCAGAGCTCGTCAAAGCTATCGTCGCCCTCGAACCCCTGGGACCCCCTTTCGCGGATTACGGCGGTCCACCGTTTAGTCCCGAATGGCCCAAGTCCAGCTCTGAAAAGAGACCTTACGGCATCACCATACTACCCCTACACTACAACCCGCCAGTCACCAACGCCTCACAACTCACACGCCAGTACCACCCTCCGCCATCTCCAGATCTAGCCCCTTGTACTCTCCAAAAAGACCCAGCACGTCGCTTAACCCACCTGTCGCAGATTCCGACACTCATGTTGACGACACAGGCGTCGTATCATGCTGTGTATGACTACTGCACGGCGGAGTACTTCAAGCAAGGTGGAGTGGATGTTGAGTGGATTCACCTGCCTAATGTGGGGATTTATGGGAATGGGCATTTTATGTTTTTGGAGAGGAATTCTTTCGGGATTGCGAGGTTTGTGGAGCCTTGGATTGCGAAGATTGTGCGGAGGAAATGAATATTACAGAGCGTATCTTCTGTTACATACGGGTTCACATGTTGAAGAGGCTGAGGGCCTGGACTGCGCAGCTCACGACCCTCGTAGCTGTTTCCACTTACCTTGCTACACAACTGCATTTGCCGTAGTCTGCCACCGAGCCCTTTAAGGTGCTGACGGTCCCATGCTACCAAGCGATTTGTAATCACTTCTTCCGCAAGTGCGTCGTGAACGCCGTGTGCATATATCCATGCAGCAGCCTCCACAAGCTCAAAGCACTCACTTCCCCCCTTACCTCTCAAGGCTGCCAAATCTCACTCACAACATGACGACCACCCCCCAAACCCCTGACGCCCTCGCATCAGCCTGGGCCTCCGCCTGGTCCCAGCCCGAACCCACCCTCTGGCTCCCCTTCTACTCCCCAAAAGCAGTCTACACCGACCACGCCCACGGCTTCTCCCGCACTGGGCACGCCTCCCTCAAAATCCATCACACAATCTGGCGCACCTCCATCCCCGACTTCGCCATGACGATCGTCGAGCGCTGGCATCAGCAAGGCACCAACATCGACACCGCGAGATATAGCATCCGCTTTCGCGCCACCGGCACGAATCTCGGTGATCTCCCTGCAAGGAAGGCTACGGGGAGGAAGTTTGTTATGCATGGGAGGGTGGATTTTGAGATGCTGAGGCTGCGGGAGGGAAAGGGGTGGGTTCTTGGGAGGGTGGATGAGTGATATAATCCTGATTTTGGCACGGTTTCGGGGGATAAGTATCGGGTTGTTCCGGAGGGGAGTTGAGGGAAAGTGGTCTGTTGGGGGGGGGGGGGGGGGGGGGGGGGGGGGGGGGGGGGGGGGGGCGTGTGGAAAGGGGTTTTGGGCTGGTTGGGTGGTTTTGACGAATGGAGAATTTCGACGAAGTAGTGCTTCCACGAGAACAAGTGTCTTGCCTGGAACTGCTTGTTGAGAGCTGTGCAGACAAAAGCCGTTGTGACATCCGTAGCCAATGATGAATTTGCCGACAAAGTTCGAGGCAGTTTCCCGTGCTGGAAGCCTGATCAGCGGATCTGTTACAAATCATGCCATACGACGCCGGTACACAATTTTCCGTGTTTGCGTGCCATATTCTGGTAGAACGTGATCGATAACAACAGCGAGGAGAGAGAGATGATCACAAATGGAGACGACATTACAAACCTGATGCAGATCAGATCAAAATGCAAGAGCAGAAGCACATCCTGTTGTTCTAGGGTTTAATAGATCCCATCGCACAACCTTCTAGCCCTGTCGTTTACTATGCAAAAAATCTACTCGGCCCAACAAAATGCCATACACGATTTACGAAGGATTCGTCCGCCAGACTCACGCAGCCCTGAGCGCTCTCTCAAACATCCTCCACAAGGCTGAACAACACCCCAATGCCTCTCGATTCCCAACGAGTCGCCTGTACGACGACATGAAATCGCTCAGCTACCAAGTCCTAGCAGCCACATCTCAAACAACCCTAGCCTTGGCGAGATTGAACAAGACAGAAGCACCAACCATCGACCTGAGCCAAGACGTCACCTATTCGTACGAAGAAATGCAAACCCGGATCCAATCAGCACTCGCCGCATTAGACGCGATCGACAAGCAATCTGTCCTCGTGAACGTGGATATCGTCGAGCCGACGAACCTTGGACCTTTCACTGCACCCATGTCGGTCGAGGCGTATTTGAGGTTTCAACAGGCCAATATTTTCTTTCAGATCACCACTGCATATGCAATTCTGCGCAAGGAGGGAGTGCCTTTGGGGAAGGCGGATTATATTACGCCGTTTGTTCAGGTTGGTTGAGAAGGGGGAAAGCGTGGAATTGGTTTTTCGGCAATGGTTGGGCTGTTGGTTCTGTGCGTATGATTATGCAATAAGATTTCTGAAAGCTCCGCGTCTCGAATGCTCAACTTCTTTGTGGTCGTGGTTGACAAGTCAATGATCATGAGACTGATCACGGCTGAACCAGGAAAACGCGAAACAGCTCGCCAGGATCGAGCACCAGGAGAACAATCAGGACAACCAAAAGCAACGACGGGAGCCGCCAATGCATCGTGGCACCCAGTAAGCCACTTTAGACCTGATGGTTCTACAGAAAGTGAGACTTGACTGTGCTGTAGATCAGAGATGTTCAAGGGCCGAATAACAGATTATCCTAGACCATTCTCATGCATATCTTGAACCAGCTCTCTGGAATCCTCGTCGCCTGCATTGGCCAACTGCTCGAACTTGGCGGCATGATCTTTGTACCATGCATGCTCCTCCCCAACCAAAGGCACCGGAAACCCAGCTTCGACCGCAACCTGATTGCTTGGGATCAAGACCACAGTCTGAATAGCATAATTCTTGCGATTTCCCTCAGCCCTATCCACCACAATGCGTCCCCAAGCTTCCTTGATATCGTTGGCGAGCTTCTGGAAGTCTGATCTATCGCGATTGCCTTGGCGAAGCTGCCCCTTTATGTGGTTCGTCTTCCTTTTCCTGCCGGAGACGTAGCAAGTCTTGTGAGATAGGTCCGTGAAGATGATGTTCACGAAGAACTTAGGAACCAGCCGGAATGCGGCGAGGTGGAGCCTGGTGATCTCTTGAGCCAGATCATCTTGTTGGGAAGCTGAGAGTGGGATGGCATGATCGATCTCGTATCGTGGCATTGTGGGCAGGATTCGTCATGAGACGCAAGATGAGACGATAATCTGACCACTTCGTTGTTCGTGACTTTATTCAGGTGAGGTGGTGGAAAGAAGAAATATTAGGTTTTCTGTGAAGCAGCCTTGCAGCCTTTCTCTCTAAACGATCAAGCGACCCCCAAGCTAATAATTCAGGAGGAAACAAGCCAATGAGCTTTATCTCAGCGACAATCTAGTTGACTGAAGCGCTCTATTCCCGCCCCCGATGAGCCACTCTCAAAAGTATGGAGTCATTCTTGGTGCTTGCCGATCTTGGCTTCTCGTTCACGCATCCCGCCCAACCCGCCCCACATGTTGCTGCACAGTCGGGAAACTTGTGTCAACCCTAACTACGGCATATTCGCTCGGAAGCTAAGCTCGCAATCACAATGACGAGCCTGTCAAGTATCAGCAAATCTCAGACATTACGAATATAGTGCATTTGCGAGGCACGCTGCTCACGGGATGTGCCCTGAGGGTATTCCCATGCACGGAGATGAATGGCAAAGGGGTTTTCTCCCTTTGTTTGCTGTCTGCTGCTCTTCAGTCAGCGCATATGCTGCATGATCACTTAGTTCATGTTCTTGAAGATTATCCCCTTACAGCGAGCGGAAAGCTTGCATAACTTCCGGGCAGAATAGACTACTGAAGTAAATGCTCGTTCACAGAACTTGCTTTCCAGCTGTTCTAGCTTGTTCACAGAAACTTTGTGCAAAGAATGTGACGTGTATGAAAAGCTCTCTCAGAGTTTTAGAGAGTCGTGGCTTTGGTATTCTAACTGCTCATGAGTATCCTTCATCTCTAGTATCCTTGTGCAGCCAGGAATTCGTGCGCGATCTTGAAGCTTTTCTGTGCCGTGTAGTGCAGACCGACGTTGTGACAGGTATCGTTCAAGTTGACATACTCAAAATGTGCTGCGTTTGGAAATAGCGTCTTCGCCAGCGCTGTGTAAGACAGGTCCCCTTCTCCACAATCCCCTCGATAACCTATCAATGGATCTGTCGGAAGTCGGGCGCAAAAGGCTTGATCCCGTTCGCCATTCATAGCAAGAGCAGCGCCTTTAAAACCAGGAGCAGGAAGCTCACCAAGAGGTATAGAGGCGATCTCACGGGTCGTAGCTGTTCCCCGGTGGTCGTACGCGAAATCTGCGACTTGACGGCTATATTGGCCTGCGAAGAAGTTGGCCTCCACTCCGCTCACGCTGGTCCCCGCTAGATATGTGATATCGGTAACGTCGGCAAACTTGACGGGATCCGCAAGGAGGGCTGGAATATAACCCCCGGCCACGACCAAACCGGGCCCACCAAGGATCAAAAAGGGGGTATATCCTGTCTGGATATAGGTATCGACATCGTCGGGATATTGCTGTGACAGACTGTTGCCGATAAGTGACCCTTCCGAGTGCTTTTCGAATGGTCGGCCCCCTACACTGCCATTGCGAGCAGCCTCGACCACGCCGTGCAGCACTTCCGCGTTGAACGGGACCTGACACACCAAAAGTCCGTTCGGCTTCGAAGATTGGCCGTTGCAGATCCTGTCTACAGACAAGGTTGGGTAGCCTTGTTCTGAGGCATAATCAATCCAGGAGTACGACGTTCCGTTGAGGCCTTGTCCTGGAGCACCTTCTCCAGACCAGTAGTTGCGGTCGAAAGTGATGCCATGCACGAGAACTTGAAGTGTTATGCTTCTCGAGGCAATCGAGTTTGCTGGCTCGCAGTATCGACCTGCAATTGTGTAGGTTCCGGTAACGGTCGTTGTTGGGAAAGACTTCAACAAGCCTTCGATGTTGTCTTCGACGTTGAGCGTGGACAGCGAGAACGTGCTTGGAATGTCAAGATTGATAGCGGAGGCTGAGATTGATAGGGTGACATTCTCGTCGCACCGAGGCCCGTTTCCGTTGCTGCTGCCGTGAGCCAGGACGAGCCAACCAAGATGAAGAAGGATTTTAGCTCTCATATTCTCATAGCATGCCGATATGCCAGGTAGAAGTTTTGGATTGGAGACAGGCTTTCCACTTCGTTGCACTGTCCGCTTAAAACTCCTGAAGCTCTGTCTGATTAGTGACCAGATGATAGAATCACTCAATCTCCATTTCCCGGATCGTCGTGGCGCTAATTACACAATCGCAGTGTTGACTTTTGTTACGCCTGTGTGCCGCAGCCGCTACGCATCAGAGAAGCTGATCAGCGTTTCTGATGGGGAAGCAGCCAACCACTAACGCACTACTCGGTGGCTGATACATTGATCGCCCTCGTAGAGTTGATACGACATGCCAGACAGGATTTCGGAACCGAGTACTGCTCGAAAGGGACGGCGTATCACGAGACGCCACACTCCATGTTGTTAGTCAAACCGCATTCCAAAGACCTGTACTAGGTATTCTTGAAGTAGAAGTAGATCAATGATCAAAGTTACGATTAGCGAAGAGTCTTTCGATTAAGTGAGGATGCCCTTTCAAACCTCCTGTTGCGGAGTATGAGGCTTCCCCGCTAGCGTCGTATTGCCACAGCCTTGCATAGGGGTTCCCCGAGCGCACGCTAAAACCCGGACAATTCACTCGGCAAATCCACACTGCATTAAAACTTCATGTTACCCCGCTATACTCGACAAGCTTTGCCGCTCCGAGCTGGAAGTGAATGTTCCTCAACCTGACCGGCAGTGCAGTGCGGCTGTCCTGAATCGATTCATGTGTTGCAACTCTTGCAAATCTGGCTCGAACTCTGGCTCGAATCCACGATCAAATGCTAGACTGCTTAGCTGAGCTTGGAGCGAAAGAGGATCCTAATACTACCTACAATTGGGTATTAACGTTCTAGCGGAAGACGAGAAACCAAAAACTGGCTTTCGGAGAAAATTTCAGCAGCAAGAGCCAATCTCACAGAAAGGGTGGGCAGGCCTTGGAAACTGACTTTTGAGAGACAGCCAGTGAGGCGCGGAAGCCGACTTAGGGAAAAAAGACAGTGAGGCTTGGAAGCCGACTTTCGAGAAAAATTCGGCGAGGCTTGGAAGCTGACGAGACTCACATTCAGGTGAGTGAAATTTGAAAAGAGAAGGAACATGAGATGCTAAATGATCCATACACCTAAGCGACAATCTAACATAAGCATTGCGCTCCAATACCATTATCCGCATCCGCTATAACATCCTGTCTGAAGATACGGGGGCGAGGCGGTTGTTGTCCTTGTCCTTAGCGCTATCCTTTGCCTCAATGCGGTGGAAACGGGCGACGTCAGCATCTTGCAGAGCCGTGTAAAGTGCTTGAGCTGCAGGGAGGTCAGCAATATCTGCAGGGAGGTTGCAAATAGGGATGTTGCGTCTCCGATGCTACGAGAGCGACCACGCTTCTGTTCGCGCTCCAAGTTGGTTAGACAGCTCGAAAGCCATGGGGATTGATGTTGCATTTCCAGTGAGAAGATATGAGAGCTGCCAAACTGCAAGAAGCTTGGGAGAAAGCACGGCAAGAGCATAGTCGCCAACTCCCTCCTCGGATCGGCGTTGGCGATTATGCTTCGATTGGGCTGCGAGGAGGCGAATAGCCTTCTTTCCAGCCCTACCAACACTAGCAAAAGCAGCCCCTGTGGTAGGGCTCGCTGCTTCAGTCCGAGAATTGGCTCTTGCAACTGCGTTCTGGATGTCTTTCAGGGCAGTAGGTCCGTGGAGTATCTTCAAAACTTCTCGCGCAGCCTCCCTCTTCGCCTCTCTCGCCTCTTGGTTACCTGCTGTCCTTTTTGACCCGCGTACAATCTGCTTACTGTCGAGGGTCTTCTTCCGCTGGATACCGAGATAATCGAATCTATCGTACTTGGGGAACAGCGATGGGCTTACGACGGTGTGGCCGGCAACAGCACAAGCAGCGTTGACAAGATAGTTGCACAATTCGACATGTTGATGGGAAAGGCCTCGCATAAAGGCCTTAGGGAAGTACATAATGAAGTGAAGTCTCCCCTAAGAACCATCATCATTAAACCGGGCAGCGATACGGTGGAATCTGCCAAAGAGGGGAACTGATTCCTCGATGGCGAAGTAATAGGTGGGTTTGACTGCTGTAATCGTCTTCTCCATTGGAATCCGTCCAAAAATAATGTTGACCTTGGCCTGACTCCAGTGCACAAGCCAGCGATGGAAGCGATCCATAGCAGGCAACGGGCTACGAGACAGGAAGAGCGTGTATGGTGCGCCTACTGGGGCGTCTGGATCATGCTATTGGTCATTGATCGGCCGATAACACACGACATCGTTGACGAGGCACGGAACTAAGTTGAGCTTCTCATGAACAAGACGAGGACACAGGCTCGTCTTATCGAGCGTCAATCCGTACTTGAAGGACTGCTTCGTAGCCCTTGTACCGTAGTGCAGACTGGCCATAATCTTGGAGTCGAGGCGTCCAGACGGGCCCATAAGCCGCTCATGGTCGAGAGATACGTTGGCGGACTTGATTTCGCATATCATGCGAAGGAAACGAGGAAGAATGTCGATGCTCAAACCCTTCTTGTACCATCTCCGACACTCATGGTAAATAGAAAAGCCTTGAGGGAGATCGAACTCCTCAGTAAGCTGTCCACAGTACGCTTCTCCACGGTTAGACAGATCTAGTGGTGCGCAAGGCAGAATGGCCGGATCATCCACGGGTGCAGAAGGCCAATACTTAGTGATAGTAGCCTGCTTGCCTCAGATCTTCTATCTAAGTTCGACTACAAATCCCGTGAGAGAGTATGAATCCGGTGGTAGAGCTCTCATCTCGGAATCGATGTCATCGCCGTGGAGATCAGAAAGTTCCTCACCGCCCGAAAGCTCGCCTTCTTCGGGCCCAAGGCGTCGAAGGAGCTCAGGGCTTAGGTAAGTACGGCATTCAAGAACTGAGAGCGCCGCGACATGGCAGAGCTCTTGCTTCAGCTCTTCAGACTCGTCGACTGACTCGGTATTCACGGATAGTAAGTGAGATTTCAAAGAGGGGTGGAGAACGTGCATTTAGAACATTTTCACATCCATGGGATCATGGGCACTTGCGGAGTATTATTGACTGAAATACCAAACAATGAGACAGAAGTTACGACGCAAATGGCGGGGAAGGCAAGGTCTGAGGTCAACGCCACCAGCAAGAACATAACGCTGGCACCCTCCTCGTCCCGGTCAAAGTGGAACATATGGAACGTATGGAACCGCCGCCTCTCCGACTTTTTGTGAGCGACTGCGCTGTTAATTGCACTCTAAGCTGCTTCGACTAACTGGGAGTAATGGGGATGAGTATTCCACTTTGAGCGGAACACCGAGGGTAGACCCAGCCTTCTATCAGGTGGCTGAGCTGAGCCTTGGCTGAGCTTTTGAATCTCCGAGGCTGTTTATGAATTCGGTGGACCGTTTGAAGACAGGGCCCGCCCCTAGAATGGAAGCCATCGCAAAGCAAGCGCAAGGAGAGAGGATGGTTCCTCAATGACTGCCATGAAGTAGGCTGTCCTTGTGAATCTCACGGTCACCATCCCGATATCGCTGGCCTTCGCATTGCCCAAAGCAGTGCTGCTGGGTTTCACTCGGTTTTGAAATAACTGGCACACGTGGTGTTCTTTCGTTGCACGGCTGAACGTTTAGGAAATTAGGGGCTCGTGATGTCATTTCCTGCGCTAAGGCTGAGACGGGCAAAAGTTCATCATCTATTAGTAAGACCAGTGAGGGCCTTAAAGCTGTCCCAATTCATGCTCGAGATCGCGAACAGTACTGCTCGGTTTGCGGTGTTATGGAGTCACGGAAAGGCGTTGGCCGCCCCCGGAAATCTTGCGATTCGTGCCATGCTCTCAAGGCAAGCTATGCAGTTTTCTAAGCCCCTCCGAGAGCTGACTATCCATTTGGCGCAGGTGAAGTGTTCTGGCGAAAGAAATGGCTGTGGCCGTTGCTTGAGTTTTGACGACCTTGTCATCGGACGAAGAGCACGTCTTTTGTAGCAAAGCAGTATTCTCGCCGCACTCATGTTCCAGCTTCTCACACCAATCTGCCGCCGAACTTCTCACCGCATGGCAGTGACTCCCAGGAGCTGACCTCCGCTGGCTCATCCGAAGCACAGCTGAAGATGGCCAGTGTGCCGGGGATTCCAGGCTCCTTTGTGCAGATACTGAAAGATATCTACTTTGAGACGATGTTCAATGCACACCTAGTGCTCCATCAAAAGCGATTCGAAGCTGCACTGGCTGCCGGTAGAGTTCCAGACCATTTGGTTTTAAGTATGTGTGCGTGGGCCGCAAAGTATGGTTAACACTCATCTGATTGTTAGAACATTGCCTACTGACCACATGAAGCTTCTACCATGACAGCAATGGCCGTGCCACTCTGAAGGAAGATGGCTTCATGATCGATTGGGCAACCCGGGCCGGCAAACTGGTCTTCGCTGCAGCGGAGGAATTACAGGAGTACAACATGGTGACTCATTCCATACTGACAATATTCTGGGCTTCACAAGGCCAATGGCGGCGTGCCGTGCTTCACAAGCTTGCCGCGTTCGCACAGATCCATGTCATTGGCCTCCACCCCAAGTGCTCTTCCCAGGAGCAGCAGTGGCAAGCGGAGCTGCGACGACGACGCTTCTGGGCATGCTACTGCATGGATTGTCATTCATCGTTGGATCTCCACCTCACGCACTCTTTATCTGATCCGTCAAGCGTGCCTTTGCCGTGGCCAGAGAGCAACTTCAATGCGGAGAAGATGCCTTCCTCGAACGTCATGCTGCACTACGATCCGTCTCAGCCATGCGGAATCTATGCGGCGGCAATGCAGGCTCTGAATTTGTGGTATTTCAGCTCTGAAGATGTCATAGTGATCAACGGGCTAACCACTGTCTCTCTGAACGCTAGGGTGACAAGCTTGTCGGCTGTAAGACCATGCCCTTCCAACACGGATCGCATGACCAACGCAACTCTATACGAAATCGACGGACAACTCTCGCGCTGGTGGACAGTCAACCCGTATAATCTGACTAGAAACTCCATCGCGGCCTGGCCAGACCACGAGCTATCGAAAGTCCTCATGATCAACTTCGTCTATCATCAGAGTTTTGTGGCCATACATGCTACGCGCGTGCCTCTCTTTTGCGGCATTCGACTCGGCTCAGACGATGTCACATCTTCTAGTGCTCGCCTGGTTTCCGCACAGGTGGCATTGAATCATGCCACTTCCATATGTGACTTGGCATGGCTGATAATGTCGTCCAAGAAAAAGATGATTCGTAGCCTACCTAACATGGTTGCCTATGCTCTGTACTGTGGCTGTATCATCCAGCTGCCTTTCTTGCATTGCACTGACGCTGGTGTGCAGGCAGATGCACATGCTCGAGTCGAGGCCACTCTTGGTCTCCTGGAAGAACTGGGAGCATTTTGGAGGGGACCCACCATCATGGTAAACAATCAATTCTCTCCTTCAGAATGAATGGTACTAGTCTGAGCTAATCGAAGATACAGAAGAGGTACATCTCTATCGTCAAGCAGGTGCATCTGGAAAGCGGCGCGTTCATAAGCAACGAACCGAGACATCTTTATGACGACACTCAGCTTAAAGTTGTGCCCGGTCTTCTTTCAGCATCGCGAACCTCGTTTCTGGACTTTCTCAGATGGGCTCGGCAGGGACACGACACGGGTTACTCTGTTGCCGGAGCTGAGCCGAGCGTGCTGCATGACACAGATAGCCCATCTTCTTTGTCAACCCTGGATATCGCAAGCACAGCACGTCTAGCACGCCAAAGTCCAGATGATGCTGTTGATGCTGCACCGCAGAGCATCCAAAGCGACGACTGGGGACTTGGGTATCCAGCAACAGACACGGACATGCTGGGCTGGCTTTCGGGCGCCGGTATGCAAGACTGGTTTCAGACTATTGAGAGTGCGGCAGGCCCTGACTGAGTATGAGCACCAATCGACTTGAAGGTTGTCAAACCTCGTCACATATTTTGTGTCGACATGGCTCTCCGACATTAATCTCGATACAGGTGCTCGGATCCGATTGAACAACAGGCCTGGGGTATTGGGAACAACGACTATCAACTAGAGAGAAAAGCATCTGAAACTGGAGCGCAGAGATGTTCGAACACCTGGCGCATTTGCCCCTCTCCACCGGTTGCTAGAGCGTTGATGTCAAAATTTCCAGACTAACAAGAGTCGGCTGGGCAAGCGACATTGGTTCCGTACTGGCTCCCGGAAATACCGGCGATCTGGAAGATGGCGTTCACGACACTGGAAAGAGAAGTCAGGAAATTATCAGCTCGAGTTGGCACTCAATGGAAGACTCACCCTCCGATACCCTCCCCAGCAATAAGCCCAGCAGCAATAGCGTAGCCATAGATGTCGAATGACTTGGCAGATCGCTTCGCCCAGAAGTAACACGGCACCGCACCCATGACCATAGCGAGCCCATAGACCGTCTGGGGAAGTGTGAAGGCAAGGCCAATGCACATCATGTTCGGGTGATAGACTCTGTACTTCTCCCACTTGCCTCGATAAGCGTAGTGGCGGATGACGATCATAATGGCACCAAAGATGGAGAAGACAATAGCGAAAATTCCTGCACTGGTTGGGACTGGAAAATCGGGATCAGTCATGGCCACGGCGACGGCTCGCCAGGCTGATACTGATGGGGCGCCGAAGGGACAATTGTCGGCTGCTTCGATGTCGAGAATGCAAGGGTAGGCATTTGCGAACAGGATGAACAGAGCAGGGGCCAGGAAGACGGCGACTATTGTGCCGACACCTTGAGCAATCCACTGTTGCTTGGGAGAGGTTTTCAGCAGGAAGCCAACCCGGAAATCGCTGACCAGATCTGAGGCCTGGCTTGCGCCGATGGAAGCAAGAGAGCCGCCTAGCAGGTTGAGTCGTTGAGCATGTTCCGTTGGCCAATGCTCGCCCTTCGTAGCACCGCCGAGTACGATTTGCGAAGCCTTGGATGCGGCAGTCAGAGGAGTGATGTCCGTGACACCAACGCACTGAACAGCCAGCAGTGAGAAGAAGAAGGCCAAGAAGATGGACAAGATAGACATGCCGACCGGCATGTCAAATTGAATGCCCATGACGACGCAGGTGAGGATTATCACCACAATGAGAAGGGGGAACCACATCCACCATTTGACGAGGTCCTTGTCCTCGGCAAAGTCTTCAACCAAATCTTCAGTCTTGCTTTGGCCCTTTCGCTGCAGATAGGCCGAGTGCTTGCCAAATCTCTTCAAGGCGTCATTGATGCCGGCGCACGAGCCACGATAGATGGCCTTGGATGCGTAGATGAAGACCTTGTACTGCAAGAAGAGCTCAACGAACGAGACGACGATCATCAGCAGTACACCGGGCCATACCAGCCAGTACCGTGGGCTGGGAGTGTCCTTAGTCGACCAGTCGCCCGAAAGCCCATTAAAGCTGACATATCCATCCCATTTGGGATCGCCCGGCATGACCTGTTCGCCAAATGCGACATTGTAATGGACGAGCGTAGGACCAATGATAGCCCAAGCCAGGATCGATCCAGCATAGAACGAGATAGCCGTATTCATACCAACGAGCATGCCGGCACCGATGAAGGCCGGAGTCCATTCAAGCGACCAGTCCCAGTTTCGATGTTGATGGCCCAATTGTTGTAATTACCCCAGATGAAGAACCAGGTGAAGATATGCCAGTCCCAAAGGATACCGACTGCGTACTGCGAAACCACGCGGAGGATCAGTGCACCAGAGAAGGCAGCACCAAGTGCCTTCATCTTCAGCTGGGCAATCTTCTCTCCGGTTGCAGCCATGTGCATACTGCGGATCGTCATGGCGGTGGCAGAGGCGGTTGGGAAGATGAGCCTCAACTCTCGAGCGACATAAACGATGAAGAACTTCCGCAGTGGTGTCGACATGAGGAAACCAAAATACCCACCAACGATGGTAAGGGTGATGAGACGTGCAAAGTCATCTCGTGGGTTGTCGGATAGCAAATTGAGCTGGTAAAGAGCTGGAATGCCAGAGATAAAGACACTGGACAGACCACCCGCAGCTGTCGCGGCAGTCTGGACGATGTTGTTCTCACGAGGACCGAAGTCGCCACCCAGGATCGGAAGGTTCTTCGGCAGGGCGCGTGCGAGACCCTTCAACACGGCAAAGCCAACAATCGCACCGAAGAGGTTGGCTGTGAACGTCCAACCGGTCTTGAGACCAAGGTAGATGTTGGAGGCGTTGACGAGAGCTCCGCAGACGATACCAACGGCCATGGCACGAATCGTCACGATGTAATGCTTCTCCTCTGGCAGATCCTTGAACGGCACGAAGGGATCGAGCGCATCATCTTCATCGTCGTTATCCTTCAGGTCGGCGTCATCAATCTCGCCTTCGCCCACATAAGTTGCGGTCTTCGCAAATTCCTTCTCAGTCGAGATATATCCATCACCAGGGTCGGTATGCCCGAGTGGAAGACAATCTGTTTCTCTGTGGTTGGCGGGACGTCTGGATGAATGAAACCCTGTGCTAGCCGGTCAACTTTGGTCTCACGCCGTCTGGATATCTTCTTGTACGACTGACCTTTGGCTCGACCTCGACTCTTGGGTCGACCATATCGTTCACGTTCGCCATGATTCAAACCGCGCTCTTCTGCGGAACGAGAATCAGTCTGACGGAGTGCGATGCGGTGGTAAAAGGCACGGTCAGACGTCCGAACGTTGTAATATACGAGACCCTCACACCCCATCTTGCCGGGACCAACGTGAGACTATCAAGGGCCCTGGTATGTCGCGCCGCACCCTTGCACCGTGCTTCAGACAAGTAGCTATCTTCTATTCCACCACTCATAAGCAACAGAAAGTCCGCTTAGCTGCGAAAGAAGTTCTCTGGAAAGAAGCCCGTCTTGACGCCTGCCAGTTCCGGTATGGGGTCGCCTGTCTTCGATCATGGACCGCCGAGCTAATCGATACGCCGCTTAAGAATTATGAGCAATGGACGCTTGTGAAGGATGCTTGTGAAGGATGCTATCTTTTGGCCGACGGAAAAGTCTAGCCCGCGAATACCATATCAGGACATACCGCCAATGGCTATTAGTGGTCTCTTTTATGCACTCAAGTGTTCGTATATCCCGTCGTGGTGTGTTCGCCGTCGAAGGAAAGAGATAAGACAGTACCCCCGAGCGAATGGGAAAGCCGGCTGTGTCTACCATCGGCTACCTGGTTGCGATTCCGGTGCTGGGATCATGGTGAACTGTCTGATCTATTTCGTGACACAGGCTGAGTTAGCTTGCGTTTCGCCTCTTGCTTGCGCAACAACAGCGTCCCCGTGAGGAGGGCAGCGACCTTATCATCGCAACGCGACTCGAGCTTGAGAAATCTGCGCCAAGTGCTTGTGTGGGAAAATAGGACAAGCAATTCGAGGATTTGTATGGGCAGGGGTCCCTGGTCTGTTTGACAATGCAGCTTCTCGTCAACCATCGACTTTCATCGAGTGGATAGCTGTCGTCCGAGAATTCATCGGCTTCACTTCAAGACTCCTTCCTATCCCTAAACAAGCAGGAATGCGGTCCGATCTCCTCAAAAGAGGGCCCGCTTCTGCAGCTCTTCCCATAGAAGAACTAACGAAACTGCCTCAACGATTCGAACCGACCCTGCCAGATCCTGGGCGAGACTCCCCAAGCCGGCTAAGTCGCCGTCTTGGTGCGCTTCGATAAACGACATCAAGTCTTCTTCGATGCGCTTGCAACGGCATAAAAAGGCTTGTCCTAGGTGGACCCACGGGTCCCAGTGGCATATTCACTCGAGGGGAGTCTGGAGTTCTTTCTGAAGAACGCATGTAAAAACCGTCGACTCGTCGGGTAATCGGAGGTCGCCGACGATGGGATCCACGATGGGGATTGTGACAAGTGCAAGACTAAAGTATAGTCCAGTCTGTTAGACGATTGAGCTTTGTGGAAGCGCCGCTGCTTTGTACTGTTGCCATCTCGTAAGTCTTGTTCAAAAGCGAGAGAACCAATTCAAAAGTTCACCTGGGGTTCAAAACCGTGGCCATGAGGAACCAGTCAGTCGACCGTTGTCGAACAGCAGTTGGTGAGCAATTTGTGTGAAGAGGCACTCCACGTGCGAAGAAGACTCACTCTGGAGAACATTGCATCGGATACCATAGCAACGTCTCAACAACATCAGGAGAAACAATGAAGCTGAGAAATGCAGTCGAAAAATCCAAAAGTCTCCGCTGCCCTAGAGTGATTGTCAGCCGCGCTCTGTTCAACAGCGAATTACTAAGGTACTGAAATGCGAGAAAGCGTCGATCTTTTATCTTCGCCAGGCTCTTTTGGGAAAGAGGTGGCAGCCGCTCGAGACATCACTGGGTGTGAGTAATGCACTTCCTGTGCTTGAGGAGGAGAATGTCCTAGGGGCTGTTCGTATTGGTAGTCTCTGGTGGCAGGGTGTTCAGGGGCAATGGGGTTTGTCAGCCTAAGGGCTGAAGTCAGAACACGAGGATAGATGGGTGAGTATATGAAGACCATCGGCAGTGTTGATGCTATGGCAGGGAGCAACAACAGTGTAACCACCTCTTCAAGGATTCGGAACATCACCAATCCCACCACAAGCAAGTGCATCAACCAACGACTCCTTTTCTGCAACCCACCAAAATGTCCACTCACCGCGCCGCCTTCCTCGACGGCGTCGCTCAGTCCCTTCGAGCGGGCGCAATTCCAACACCCACCCCCAGTCCTGGCGAGATCCTCATCAGAAACAAGGCCCTCGCCATCAACCCCATCGACTGGAAACAGCAAACCTACGGCTTCTACATCGATGCCTTCCCAGTCATTCTCGGGACCGACTCCAGTGGCGTCGTCGCAGCAGTCGGCGAAGGAGTAACGAAGTTCAAAGTCGGCCAGAGGGTCATCGGCCACGGAATCACACTCGCGACGAAGAACAATGCCAACGGCGCGTTCCAGGAGTACACGCTCTGCCCTGAGGGTGCGGTAGCCCCTATTCCGGACTCTTTGACGTTTGAGGAGGCATCTGTCCTTCCGCTGGCTGTATCCACGGCTGCGGCGGGGTTGTTCGAGAAAAACCATCTCGGACTGGAGTATCCTGGTGCGCCGGGTGATCGTTCGGGAAAGACGGTCTTGGTCTGGGGTGGAAGTTCGAGTGTTGGGAGTCTAGCGATTCAGCTGGCTAAGGCGGCTGGGTACAGAGTTCTGGCCACGAGTTCGGAGAAGAATTTTGATTTCGTGGCGAGTTTGGGGGCGACACCATTTGATTATCGCCGGGGAGATGTTTTTAAGGGTATTGGGGAGGAGCTGCGCAAGGGGGAATTTGTTGGGATCTATGATGGTGAGTATCTTACCTTTCTATTGAAGAATTACTTACTGACAGCAATCCAGCCATCGCCGAAGGAGACACAGGCAAAATATGTTCCGAGATCGCCAAAGAACTTGGAGGCGGCGTCATTGCATCTGCTCTCGATCCTCCTCCTGAGTTGCCCAGTGGCGTGACAGCCCAGATGAGTAAGTCCGATATGCTCGTCCTTAGCACTTCCACGAAACTAAGATCTATCACGAACAGTCTTTGCACCTACTGTGTTCCTGATGGAGCCAGCAGTTGCTAAAGCCATCTGGCAGGACTTCCTCCCTCAGGCTTTGGCGGACGGCAGAATCAAGCCCACGCCCAGGGTAGATGTGGTTGGTGCCGGTCTCGAGGCCATCCAAGGAGCCATGGAGAAGCACAAGCAAGGCGTGTCGGCGAGCAAGATTGTGGTGTCATTGTAGAAGATGTCAAGATTTAGCAGATCATCCAGATTGAAGACTTCATGATGGCATTAGAATGAAATACTGGTATCACAACATCCGCGCAAACGCTACACACATCTCAACAACAACCTCATACCGACCTCTCAAACTTGAACGAGGAAGCGTGTCCATGCGCGTGATCCCGCACCGTAAACGGTGTTCTCGCTATCGCCCTCTCATCGTGAGACTTGCCATGGAATTCTTCGCTCGGGCTATGTTCCAACGCAGCAACCAATAGCTCAGTCGGAGATCTGTACCGTCGGCGATCGATTACACCCAAGAGCGTCTGAAAAACGACTGTGAGAACACCGAGTAGAGCCACTGCGACACCAAGCCATGAAGTTCGTGACGACATGCCGTATGCCCAAACGTTGATGCGAGCACTGCGGTGGAACTGCGGATGGTCGGCGTCGACTTTGGTGGCGGTCGTGTTGTCCATCGTGAACTCGAGAAGGCTAAGAGTTTGGATGATGGGGAGGAGGCCGATATAGTCGATTGTTGGGTAGGAGGCCAGGAGAGGATCAACGGAGTTGTAGTAGTCCGTTTCCCACAGAGTGTCGAATGCCTGGAGGATAGACAGCGTTGAGCTTCTGTTGGCGCGAATGAGGCCGTCGATGTCTACGGACCAGGCGGCGATTGTCCATGCTGGGCTGACTTCGATGGCTTTGCCACTCATTGGGAGGTCAGGAGTGGTGACCTGGATCAAGGGGTTGGATTGCGGAGAGGGATCAAGAGAGTAGGATGTGTAGTTCACATAAGTGACGAAGTCGAACATGAGATCAATGGTGGTCGGATGGCCGTCGGCGGGTTCCATGTTTGCGCTGATCTGGATCGTGTTGACCATACTTGATCGCGTCGCCATTGCTGACTTCTCATCCACCGCGAAGAACTTGTCCCAGTCACAGTTGAGGGAAGTGTCGACCACCTCGCCAACAGGTAAGCAGTCGACAGGGAAGCCATCTGGCATCGTGCCATTGGGCAAGAACGCGGCTCTGGCCGAATTCCAGATATCGAACTTGAGGTCCGGCCCGAAGACATCCGCCCAGCTCTTGTACATGCCCTCAATCGTGAAGCCGGTTGTTTGATAGTCGTATCCCCAGCCAGAACCCCACTGCACACATTTGGTATAATTGCCAGTCATGATGTCACGAGCCAAGGGGGTGTTGCCAACGTTATAATCGTTCCAGCATCGGACAGCCCTGTTGTCATCGATTTGGGAGTCCCAGAATGTCTTGTTGTCGTATCCAAGCCACATATTGGCAGCAACACCAAAGATAGGTCCTTCTCGTTCCACGTTGAGCTGGACGGTATTGTTGAGTGGGATGAAGCTGTCATAGTACTGTGGGAAAGCGAATTCGTTCTTCGGGATGCCCCAAGACATATTTTGGATGGAGAGATAGTCAACGCTCAAGTATCGCATCATGATACGGCTTGGAGCCCAGTAAAGGTAGTCGGAAACGCTACCATCGTCGTAAGTCCATGATGTGGAATTGAAGGCGAATGAAACCATGTCCTGTTGCGCGATGCCATTCCAGGCACCTTGAGACGACATGTAACTCTGGATCCAGGAGTCCATTGCAGTCGCCCACGGATTGTACGTGCAGGAGTAGTTTCCATTGGACCATAGCTCCTCAGTGCAGTAGGGAGCAGAATAGTAGGCATATGTGCCGACAACAGGAGCAGAGGCGCTGTCAATCGACACCAGGGTATACGGCTCAACCTTCTCGGTATCCCGCCACTGGAGGGTTGGCAATACAAGCACGGCAGTCGCTGGACCCATCAAGTTACACAGAAGACCAAGTCCGACAGTGAAGCCAACGAATATCCAGACCCGCAATCTTGCCTTCTTCGGTCCATCCTTTCTGAATGGCTTGGGCAGGGTCCTCCAGAGAAGAGGGTCCAGCACACCTGCAAGCTCGGAGAACTCGACTGGGCGAGTGATGTAGGCGATTGGCAAGCCGCTCTTCCTACCAGCAAGGAACATGGTGATGAGATAGACCAGCCATGATGCAATGAGGATGAACCAAACTTCGAGCGCTTTGGCAACCAGCTGCAGTGCTCCGAGTAGATTATGGGTGTCATGATCGTGCTCGGCTGCCAGAACCTGAGGAACACTGCTGACGGAGTCGAACATTTGCGGATAACATTTTCCGCCTGGACACCATGCGGACGCTCCTATGACATGTCCGTGAAGATTGAGGTACAGTAGAACGCCAACTGGCGCCAGCCACAGCGCGCTGAAACCTTGAGTTAACAGCGTCTTCCACCAGGAGCGATGGCCAGTAATTTGTGGATGGTGCTGTAAATCGATTTGCTGGGGTGGTGCATGGCCCTGCTTGTAGTAGTCGTCCGAAAGACCTGGACTCGGTTCGTCGCCATAGCTGGGCACCCCAACGTACGCGGTATTGTCGCTGAAATGCGGCTTGAACGGAAGGGCGGTCATCTTCGCCGAGGATGGCAGAGCTCACGCAATGGAGCAGTCGAGAAGGTGGGAAAATCAAGATGAGAGGAGCAAACAAAATGAGGGAGCTTGCATTACCTGTGTGCCTTTAAAACAGGCCTTACCATTCCGAGGTGTAACGGTGCAGTCAGGCCATCCGTGTGCCACGGCGCCATCCAGACCCTCTAGAGATTCGCAAGATACGCACGACTCGGGCAGTTTGGAGGACGAGGCGCGCAGCTTCCATGGCAAAAGGCTGGAGTTAAGATGTCCATGCCGGCGAGCGATTGGCCCCTCTGCATGAGCATTGCTTGTACGTGGTTAAGGCCTCCGAGAGGATGCATATCGTTTGCCGCCACGCGCTGCTCGAGGCGTTCCGCTTTGCTGGTTTGGGATAGCTGGTGCTGCAAATTTAGGTCAACCCTCAGCTGTACGTCGATTACTACGACGGCACATTGGCGTAGTCAGGCTTCAGTGGTATGATCGTAGACTTCCGGTCGTGAGGGGCAGCAGGACGATGCTCACGACATTGATGCATGTCCATAATTGCGTTGATGCAAGTTGATGAGGTGAGGTCGAGATTGAGGTGAGATGGAAGGAAGGGGTCAAGGATCAATCACACAATCTCTGCGGCTGAGAGATCGGCGGCTCGGGCCTTGGCATTGACAGACACTTCACCTGCACCCTTCCACACTTCTGCACCAACTTTAGACTGCCTCCTTCCGGGTCGGGACGACATCTGTGACTTACCGCCTTTGAACTTAATCTCTCTGTTGCGCAACCTCATACAATATCTGGACTTGTCAGGTCCCATGTGCGCGAATATGCAGCCCGCTTCGACTCGACTCATCCCTTTCCATGGTCCTTGGACGTTTGGCGATAGCTTGGAACAAAAGCCGACATCGATCAATGCTTTGCTCGGTGACTTCTGTGGCAGAACATTAGCTCTCCTCGATTTACAATGGAAAACAACACTTACGATGATGGACAACCAATCGCTCGCTCATGATCTTGAGGCCGTGCTCCGATGCAAGTGTGATAAGTTCTCCTCGAGGCAACGAGGCTGCTTCAAGGTCAAGGAATACCATACAGGTTTCAACCGGCTTCGAGATCTTTCCACCTGACTGAATCCAGAGTTCTGCGATACGTCGAGCGTACTCGTGATTCTTCGCCATCTTCGACTTCCCGTCATGTCCTTTGGCGAGGAAGATCTCGTCGAGACCGACTCGTGCCATCGACGACAAGACGCCCATCTGATGAATACCACCTCCGATACTTTGACGAAGCCTTCGAGCTTGTCGAATTGTACTATCGCGTCCTACTAGCATGCTCCCAACAGGCGCTCCCAGCCCCTTTGAGAAGCACATTGTGACCGTATCGCATTCGGTTGCATACTCTGACAGAGTTCCACCACCTGCAACCACCGCATCGAACAACCTGGCACCGTCCATGTGCAGCTTTATGCCATGTGCTCGAGCGAATTGGCTGATCCTCTGAACCTCTTTTCTCGGCACCACAACGCCGTGGATTGGATTCTCCAGGCATATGACCCGTGTTGGGGTTGCTGTGACGCTGTCATCGTCAAGTATGACTTTGTTCACGATATCTTCCAGGACTAGATACTTCCCGTTGCTTGGTTCAACTGGCTAAGTGACCGCTCCAGTGAGTCCTGCAACATGTCCACTTTCCCATAGCAGCATATTGGAACTCGAGTCGACCATGACGGCGTACGGCGCCTGAGAAAGGAGAGATCTCAATGCTAAGCTGTTACCCATTGTACCTGAAAGAACGAAGAGGCCAGCTTCATGACCAGTCATCGCGGCCATGTCACGCTGAAGGGACTCAGTGGTCTCATCCTCGTGATGAACATCGTCCCCATATGTTGCGTTCGCAGTTGCTTGGAGCATGGAAGATGTTGGTACTGTGACGACATCACCTGCAAGTCGTCTGATCAGTCAATGTTTCCCACATTCCTCGACCAAGGGTCGGATTGATTGAAGTCACGTACTCCGAAGATCGAAAGCGACTTCTGCGGCTTCCCTTTTAGCGTTGTCCATGTTGTCGTCTATCGATGGAATCTACGCCGGGTATTATGCATTCAACTGACTGCATACAATATCAACAATTCAAGGTACTTTCCAGTAACCTAGGGTGTGTTGCAGATTAGTTCCACCGAGAAGAACTTAATGAAGTGGTCGCTTCGTCTAATCGTAGCATTAGTTCCCTGATGAATGACCCTAGAGAGAAAAAGCCGCTCTCGTTCAAGTATGCTGGAACTGCCGGGAGCGGAACGATGAACGAAGAGCGAAATGCGGTGTCCTCACGCGGATGCGACCGGATGCTGCGGCTAAAGTGGGCCGGACCAGAAGATCATGGAACAGAGTACCTTCGATAAGATCTTTGAGTGGGAATGGGCAAAAGACAGCAGTGCAAACGATTTTAAGCACATTCAGGATGTCATCAAGGTCAGTACACCACCATTGAGAAACCACCTAGTAATACCTCGAGTAAGCAAGACAGCATAAAAACGAGTAACGAGGAACGGAGAGCGAGGAACAGTACAAATTTCACCAAAATCAAACCAGTCGGAGGAACCCGAATCCAAGGAAGTTCACCACGTCCAGGGGTATTGGCAGATACGGTCAACATGAGTAACAATCCAGGAGCGACGACAATCACAGCAAAGACGTCTCCCAAACGAAGCTTGTCAAAACGTTGGCATGAGAAATCCCGGCGAGGCTGTCAGAGGTGCAAAGCAAAACGTATCAAGGTATCCATCAGCGCACGAATCACAATGCAAGATCATCACTGACAATGACTCCTTACAGTGCTGCGAATCCCGACCCAAATGCAGCAACTGCAAGAGAAGCTGCCAGCTTTGCATCTGGAGCGAAATGACACCCACCCCATTGTCCTCAAACCCAATGAAGAAACTAGTCAACGATCTGGAACACGAACTCATGCACCACTACATAACGCAGGCACACCAGTCGCTGGCCAGCGGCTCCGAAATGCCCGGCACCTTCTTCTCCTCCGAAGTTCCCAAACAAGCAACGGCCCACCCTTTCTGTCTCGACTCCCTCCTAGCCTATTCGGCCCTCCATCGAGCAACACAAGACTCCCGCTCACGATCTCGCTTCCTGCGTGTGGCCAAGAAGTACCACCAATCAGCATTGCAAAGCAACCATACACTCCTGCCGAACCTCACGCCCGACATGTACGCTGCAACCTCCATCTCGTACTGTTTCAACGGATTCGTGATCCTAGCTCTGGGAGGACGGAACTGGGATGATTCCCTATTGACATCTCTGGAGACTCTGGTCGCTGTTTCCCGAGCACGGAGAGGGAAACATGTCCTACAACACGCTTTTCAGTTTGGTCTCCAAGGTGATCGCGAACTTGTCATCGCTGGTCTTGGGCGATGTCATTCACTTTATCCAGATCTGCCTCGTTACCTGGGGTAATAAGATCTAGATCATTGGTGCTTGCCAAGTGGGAATACAAAAGCGTGGCCGCCCACGAGAGAAGCACGCTATCACAGGCCACGGCTCTCTTGCTGCATTATCCTTCACATCATACTCCAATTGTACGAGCTTGTTACAACATGAATCAAGAGCGCGAGGCTTCTTTGGGCCTCGATAAGGATATCGAACTTGTTCAGCACACCGAGGCTGTCACGCTTTTGTCGGGCCTCTCAGAAGAGGAATCGAATTGGCTGGCTACATTCCCAGAGGATAAGAAGAGAAGGGCAGTACGAAAGGTACCACACTCGCAGTTCAGCTCCGAAACGAGGGCATAACTCTTTGCAGGTCGACATACGTCTCATACCACTGTTGGCTTTGCTTTATGTGAGTGTACTTCAGGTCCTTGGGGTCGAACACCACTAAAAACGCAGCTATTGTCATTTTGCGACAGAGCAAATGTTGCCAACGCCAACATTGCTGGTCTCTCAACGAGCCTTGGTCTCAAGGGAATACAATATAACATCGCCGTTTCAGTGTTTTTCATCCCTTATGTACTTTTCGGCGAGTAAGCCTAAGCCAGCAACGCAGCCAGGGTCTGACCATTCTGCAGAGGTGCCTAGCAACTATATCCTCAACAGGCTGAGCAAACCGTCTCGATACATTGGCTCCATCATCATGCTATGGGGTGCCATGATGACCATCATGGGCGTTGTGAAGAATTTCGGGGGGCTTGTTGGGATGCGATTTCTGTGAGAACGCCCTTGACATCTCTTGTAGGCTAGGCTAACAGTACCAGACTCGGTGCGGCAGAAGCTGGCTTCTTTCCAGGTGCCGTGCTCATCATCTCCAAATGGTACACCAGGAACGAAACGCAGACCAGGATCGCTCTCTTCTACATGGCAAGCGCACTCGCAGGAGTATTCTCCGCTCTCCTTGCCTTTGCAATCGCCAAGATGGACGGTGTAGGCGGCTATGCCGGATGGCGATGGATCTTCATCCTCGAGGACCTCGCAACTGTCCTTGCTGGAGTCTTGGCTTTTTTCTGCTTGATCGATAGTCTAGCCAGCTCCGGTAAATGGCTCGATCCCGATGAAATCAAGTACCTGGAACTTCGCCTAATAGCTCAGAACGGCAGGAGCAACCCCGAAGAGAAGGCCAAATCTGTCGACTGGAAGACACTTCGTGATGTTGTGTTTGATTGGCAGATTTATCTCCAAGCTCTCATCTACTGGTCCAACACGGTGCCCAACAATGCGCTGAAGTTCACGATGCCCCAGATTATTCGCGAGATGGGGTTTACTTCTTCGAACGCCCAGCTACTCACCATCGGGCCTTACTTTGCCGGTGCCGTGAGCGCATACCTCTCAGCTATCTTCGCAGACCGCTTTACCTGGCGCATGCCGTTCATCGTGGTGCCTCAGCTTCTCGTTGTCTGCGCCTACGCTATCCTTTTCGCCTTGGCCGCCAACATCGCAGACCACATTCCGGCGTGCTTCTTCGCTATCGTTCTTGCTTGCATTGGCCTCTACCCAATCAACCCCGGCGGCAATGCGTGGACAGTAAACAATCTTGCTGGATCTACAAAGCGAGCCATCGGTCTCGCGTATATGATCTGTCTCGGGAATCTGGGAGGAATCGTTGGGAGCTATATTTTCATCGAAAGCGAGGCCCCAAGGTACCCCACCGGGTACGGCTGTTCGCTTGCGTTCGCTGCGTTGGGTGTAGGGGCATGTATCATCCTCGAACTTGTGTATTACCTTACGAACAAGAGAAGGGCTACTTTGTCCGACTCGGAGGTCATTGCGAAGTGGAGTGAAGAGGAACTTGAGGCCATGGGTGATAGGTCTCCGCTATTTCGATACACGCTGTAGCTTACTAGCACAACGTTGGATCGTACGTATGGTAGATATTATGGAAATGCGACGAAGACAAGTCTCACGACTCTCATCTACACGAAGTGACGTTGCAGTACCCCTGTACCCCTGTCCTTCGGTGCCGGCCCGAGGTCCGAGCCTTGGCATCCTCCGACTGCAAGCTCTAGGTTGTCCCTTCACTCGCCTTCACCTTTCTCATCACGCAAGCCTATCAGCACCATCTTCTCTATCTTCAAAGCGCAGTCGTTCTCCCACCTGCTGCAGCAAGTAATGATGCATTCAACACTGCGTGGACGGTTTCCCATATTGTCGCAGGCAACAGAGCCCATGTCTCTCATTTGTTTGCTAAGTATAATGTGTCTCTTTCGGGATCAACACTAGGCTGTTTACTTATCTTATGCTGCAGCACGAAAAGCTTTGTCTGCAATGCAGTATGGGGCCTTTTGTCTCTCCTTGCTTCTGTCTGTCACCAATTGCTTTCTGTACCGACAAGCTCCATGTCTCAAGCTGGAAAGCTCGTCTTACATCTCCTTGGTCTGTTCAAAGACATTTGTGCATCACAGCACGCATAGTGTGCAGCTGGCATTGTCAGACTGAGATCGCAGGCAGCTATGTCTTCGCCCCAGCAAACGCAATCCCTTGCACGCAACTTCTCGAGCTGGACTTTATTAACGAGTAGGAGCACCACTGTTCAACTCATCATCCCTCACCGAACTCCCACTCCTCATCTATTCCTCCGTCATGTCTTCTGACAAGGCTCCGGCCGACCAACAGAAGGCTTCCAACCCGGACCCAGACAAGCCGCCACAACAGCAACCACAACAACGACCTCCAACGGCATCGATGTCCTACAGTCGTGTCGCGGGTAACGTCGTCCCAGCGATCCCAAAAGCAAGAAGTTCTGCCTCGACTGCTCAGAAGTCCAGTCAGCCGACTCAAGCTGCCGGACTGTCCGCCAAGGCTGCCACGTTCCAGCCCCAGCCAGTGGATGCGCCTTCCAACAGCACGCCAACCAACAGCACCTCAGCCAGCAGCACGCCATCCAATGCCAGCGCCCACCAGAACGTCACACAACAGACTCTCCCTCTACGTTCAGCTTCTCAATCTGGCCCTCATCAGCATGCATCTTCGTCAAAGCCATCTGTCGACACCAGCTCCGCGTCAGCCTCAGGCGACAGTACTGCTTGTACCGACGAGACAAATGAGGGATCAGAGCAAAAGCAGCAGCCTCCACCAAAATTGAGGTTTGTTGACGAGTCCTATGCAGCTGACGCTGGAGAAGGAACCTCTGGCAGCAAAATCAACATTCGTGTGAATCGCTTCAACATTGTCGATGACGGATCTATCTCCCATTTCTACATCTACAGTGTCAAGTTCCAACCTATCAATGGCAGAGACGTGAGGAACTCAAACGTCAAAAAGGCACTGATGCAAGAAGTCCTCTCCATGCAGCAGCCATGGGGTCAAAGCGCTAGCAACGACCAGGTCTTCACAGATTGGAACAACATGATCGTCACCAAGGCACCTCTCGAAACGTTGTCAACTGGAGCTATTCCCAGAAATGCTTCTGGAGTCATCTTGGCCCCGTACGTGTTCCACAACCAGTCGTCGCAAGGTCCTCCAATCAACAACGATGCGGAGGTTGAACTCCAGAACAGGTTGAACATCAGTGAGTTCAGGGCGTACATCCGAGGCCAGCCCACTGCGACGACCCCCTTCGACTTCAGCCCGTTCGTCCAAGCCTTCAACATCCTCGTAAGGCATTTTGCCGTCAAGACTCAAACCACTGTTCGCGCAGGACGGAGCAGACTCTTTCCCGCCAACCCATTCCATGCGCTCAACTCATCCGGCTTTCTTGCAAGACTCGGTGTATTCAACTCGTTCAGGCCTGCCAACAATGCATGGCAGTTACAACTCAACACTTCTGCAGCGGCGTTTTACCCCTCTCGCAGAGTGATTGACTTTCTCACGACTCGATTTTCTGGCAACTTTGATCCAAATGGAGCCAATCTGCAGCTTCTACCGGAGATTACGGCCAGTCTCAGAGGTCTCCAAGTCCAATACCTGTACACACCACCTGACGGCACCAATCAAAACGCATCTGCCATTCATCAGGCCCCTACACCACAGAGCCGCGTCAAGCGCATAGCAGGCCTCGGACAGCCTGCGAGTCAACAAACCTTCGCCATCAACGGCCAGACGCCGACTGTGCAGGACCATTTCAACCAGAACGTCTTGCTGCAAAATCTCCGGCACCCTGGACTTCCGGTCGTCAACACTGGCGGTCCAGTCGACAAAGACGCTCAAGTATGGATACCGATGGAGCTGCTCTGGATCGTACCCAACCAAGCCCTCAGCACTACGGTACCTCGCTGCGACATGGACCAGATGGGAACCATCTCTCGGCTAACTCCTGCCGAGAACGTTCAACACATCGAAGGCGTTCAAGGTCAGAATCCTGCACAAGGTCAGAACCGTGGACGTGGGAATCTTGGTCGCGGCCAGCCTACAGGGCGTGGTCTCCCTCCAGGACGCGGCCAGCCTGGAGGACGGGGATACCCTTTTGCACCTTTCCAACCTCATGGACGTGGTCAAAGCCCTGGACATGGTCAGGATCGCGGACGGGGCTCCTCTCGTGGTCGAGGTAACTTTACCGGCCAGGGACAGAACACCACAAATGCTCTCACTCCCGGACTGGGTCTTTCTCTCATCGAGGTGAATAACCTACGCACTCGGCTCGTTCTCAATGTCAACCCGAGCATGCTTCAAGTCAATGGCAGGATGCTCGCAGCGCCCAAGCTAAAGTATCTCAACCGCCAGTCGGTCGAAGCATTGGTCGAGGACAATGGGGTGGGAAGATGGCAACTGAAACACAAAATATTCTATGTAGGCTCCAACCTCGGCGACATGATCATCATTCAGGTCGGCAATGCACACGGACCAAGTGATCAGCTGGTTCGTACCTTTCAGAATGGCTTGCGGCAATACGGCGTCACGAGCAGGCAAGGCTTTTCTCGGGCTCAATCAGGTTTTGCGATGCCTGCGGATCTCAGCGCAGCATACAACGGGCTAAAAGCAAATTCAAAAGTCGTCCTGGTGATTCTCGAGGACGAAAATAACGACAACTACGCACTGGTGAAGTGGTGGGGCGATCAGCTCAAAGGCGTCCATACTGTCTGCTTGACCGACGAGAAGACTGGCACGTTGGCCAATCCAGGCTTTCTTGCAAACCTCGCTCTCAAGTTCAATGCCAAACTTGGCGGGAAGAACCACGTTCTGACAAGCGATGCGTATTCACGACTTCATCGACCCGACGCTGGCGACACGATGGTCGTTGGAGCCGATGTCACTCACCCAGGTCCAGCCGGCATCCCGCTCTGCCCTTCCATCGCTGGAGTAGTGGCCAGCACTGATAGGGATTGCGTGACTTTCCCAGGCTCAATGCGTCTGCAGCCAGGTCGAACAGAGGTAAGCAGCATTTGCTGACATCTTCAAAGGTACACTGCTAACATCCACAGGAAATCATCGACTTGCGAGCCATGATGGCTGAGAGACTTCGTGTGTGGCGTTCAAAGAACAACGGATCGCTGCCCGGCAGCATCCTTTTCTATCGCGACGGAGTTGGCGAGGACCAATTCGCCATGGTGAAGAAAAGGGAATTCGCAGCCATCAAAGCTGCTTGTGATGACATCTCAGCTCAAGACTCCATCGACTACAAGCCTGCGATCACCCTGATCGTCTGCACCAAGCGCCAGGCCACGAGGTTCTATCCAACTCAAGCCGACATCGACCGCCAGACAGACTACTCGGATCGCAAAGGCAACTTCAAGCCTGGTCTTGTGGTCGACGACCGCTCTATCAGACTCCCGCAGTATTTCGACTTTTGGCTTCAGGCTCACCAGCCTCTGCAAGGCACTGGCCGGCCTTGCCACTACTTCGTGATCGAGAACGGCATCGGCTTCACGCCCGATGAGCTTCAGCAAGTGGTAAGTCTACCTCGGGACAAATTTACAGAACGATACTGACACTTCATCCAGACATTCGATCTCAGCTGGGTCTATGCGACGTCAGTCACGCCCGTCTCCGTCGTCGGTCCAGCATACTACGCCGACAAGCTCTGCGAGCGTGGCAGATGCTACCTACGCCCACTTCTCGTCGGCCGGCATCCTCTTCGTCCAACCAAAGCCACTCACGACGGCTGGCTTCAGGGGCTGGGCAGGATGTCAGACGAGCAGAAGCGGCAGACAGTGGCCACCGAGATTGCTGCTGGTCGCTATCCCACTAACATACCCACCACGATCAGCTCGAATAGGTTTTGGAACCAAGGAGCCAATGAGAACCCTTGCGGTCGGGATGTGAAGGGTGGCATGTTCTACATTTGAGGTATCCGGCTTGGGAATGTAACAATACGCAATACGGTTGTATCAGTAGCATAATGTTGACCACAGTCCTTACCGATAGATAGCACAAGCACCTTCGGGTGCATGTCGCAGTGCCTTTAGCACTGTCGGCCAGCTATGAAGAAGTTACTTCTTCCAATTACCTCCCTCTTCTCTTTTGCTCTTCATTTCATGCTTCTCATTTTGAAATGACATTCATAAGCCGCCTCAAATCATCTCTCCGACCAGAATTGGATGTGATCCGCGGTTCAGCCACTGATGGAATTGGTGCCTCCTCGTTAACACTTTGCGATCGAATTTCAGAGAGACCGTCATAATCGTTCCGACTTTCACCTTCTTCAAACGCCTCCCAGATCTTCATCAAAACCACCATCTTCAAACTTCCAGACCTAATCCACCTCCGCTTTAGCCAGCTCCGCCCCACCCTCCTCCTCCCCCTCCCCATCCTCCGCCTCATGATAACAAGCCCTCTCCTCAAAACACGGACTCCTCAACATCTTCCGTTTCTCCTCACTCGCAAAATGCAACCTCGCCGCCGCCAGAATCAAATCCTGCGGCCACTCATCCTCAAACGCCTCAAACATCTGCCGCGACATGCGCGTGAGGTGCAGGTCGATGAGCAAGCGGCGGATCGTGGCGTCCGGGGGCGAGAGGTCCCAGATGTGGTTCAGGGCGGACCGGGGCACGGCGGTGTGCGGCATGGCGTCGAATTTCTGCAGGAGGCGGTCGATGACTTTGTTGCGGAGGGCGGGGGTTTGGAGGTAGTTGGCCAGACCCCAGACGCTGCCGAGATCGTAGGTGCGCGGCTGGTCGGCGGTGGTGGAGTCGTCGACGCCCTCCATTTTGAGGTCTTTGGTGTACGCCCAGTGTAGGAATGTCTCGAAGAGTTTCGCGGTGGTGTCTGGAAGACGGACGACCTTGTCTTGGCCTTCGACCCAGTGCTGCGAGCAGGCGGCTTTGAAGAAGGGGGAGTTGTCGCATGCTGTGCTCTTGTGGACTATGAACTTGTCTTCTTCGGGACCTACGAGGACGGTGATTGTTTTGTTGTAGCTGGATCTTTGAGGATGGTCAATTGGCTGCGACTGTAGAGGTATGTTGAGAGGATCTGGATTACTTGAAGCGTTTTGGGGCGGGCTCGGACATTTGCGTATTGGCAGGACGCTTTCCGCCTTTTCGTGGCATGTCGATTACTACAGGTGGATGTGCTGCTGATGTGGAGTCCTGTCTTCCGCATGTAATGAAGGCGACGGAGAATACAAGTAAGTGGTGGGAAGTACGTGCAGTTTTCGCGTCGCGTGACGCGGTGGTCGATGGATTCACTTTATATTTCAGACGTGTGAATCTTCCTCCGCCTCCGCAAAGATGGTGAGTCACAACCGAGTGAAAACGAAGATCAATTGCTGGGAATGCTGTCGGCGTAGACGTGTTGTTCGAAATGAAGTTGATCGCGGGGATTCAAATTAGTCCTCCCCTTTGCTTCCAAGGTGCACGATTAGCCCTCCGTAGGCACTGGGCGCCAGGAAAGTGAGTTTAACAGATACTGGTGAGGCGGAATGAAACAATTTGTTGGACTTGTGCATGGGTTATATTCTTCTCCAGTCGAAGGATGATCACGCTGCTTGAACCCCAGCCCCGTCTGCCTTCATGAGGTAAACGGTCGTTCCATCTTCTTCCTCTCCTGCCAGATGCACAATCTTCGCCAACAGGACCTTTCGAGTATTCCTGAACTCCCTACTCACATCTCGGCTCTCCCTCATCGTGTTCGTGGTAGTTGCAACGGTGCTCCATCGTTGGCACGTTCTTGCTAGCACCATACAGGTGTTGGCGGGTTGCCTCGAGAAGGATCTCTTCTGGCAACTCCTCCGCTTCACCAACCCCGTTATAGGCGCGATTTTCGCTCGCCACACAGTTTGTCAACAATTGGCGTATCGTGGAGCCTGGTGGAGTGATTTGCCAGATGTGCTTGAGGCTGGACAGTGCCACATTTCGAGTGTCTCCTCTTGCGACTTTGTGGATGATGCGATCGATGACCTGGTTCTGCAGCTGTGGAGCACCCAAATAATGCGCGAGAGCCCAGACTCTACCACAGTTGAGGTAGCTGGGTGGATCGTGCGCACCAGTGTTATCCACAATTGAAAAGTCAAGACTGCCGGAATAGATCCAGTGCACGAACACGTGGAAGGTTCCTGCTTCGTGTTGAGGCAGCCGAACGGTCTTCTCCTTGCCCTCCTTCCAATCCTGAGAAATCGTTGACTTGAAGAAGCTTGACTTGGCCGTTGCAAATGCCGTGTGCATGACGAATTCGTCTTTTCGTGACCCGACGATGACTTTGCAGGTGTCGGCGTAGTTGTGTTTGCTGCGCTTTGGCGGAGGTCCCGGCGACTCCTGCTTGATTTTCGGCGCCATGATTGACAGCTTGGCAGCCTACGAGCGCCTGTCAAGAGGATGAAGTTGGGCGGCGGAGCTCATGCAGTCACAGCTCGGGTCTGCAGAGCAGAGACTAGCGAGCCTAGCGTGGCAGCCAACATGTGAAGGCACGATCGCCCAAAGGGAAGTCACACAGAAAACATCATGAACATAAAGTTGAACGTGAAGACTCATCTGTTTTGATTGCCGCGACTATCTATGGTCGCCAAACGTGCATCCATGCCCAACTCATATGCGCCGCGCCGATGCCGTTCCCAGTGAATCGTGAATGTCAAGGAGACGAGTAGTCTACTCTTCCTCCTCCTCGCCGCCGTCCTCACCATCGTCACCCTTGCTCTCGGCGGCCTTGGCCTTCTTTCTCCTCACACGGCCTGGGCGCCCGCCGCCGAATGGCGAGGTAAGGGCGAAGTCGATGTGCTTCTGGGAGTCGAGACGGACAACGAAGGATGGGACGTTGACGATCTGCTTGCCGACGCTGTCAAGAAATCAGTATCTGTCATGATTCAGATGTGTTATGTGTCTTACCGGATGTGACGCTGGCGGATGAGCACACGAGCGTGGTGGATGGACTTGGCGAGACCGAGCTTGTAGACGCAAGTCTGGAGACGGCGCTCCAAGAAGTCCTCAACCTTCAGGGCCAAGACGTAATCGAGCTTCATGCGGGACTCGTCGAGCACACCGACACGGACCAGACGGCGAATGAGGGCATTGCCTTCGAAGAGACGCTTGGGGTCCTTTTCGTCACGGGTGAGGAGCTCACTGAGAAAATTGTCAGCAAAAGTATCTTCCCAAGCCCGGGTGGAGTACGATGCATACCGGGCAGCACGACGAATCTTGGAGAGGGTGAGCTGGACACGCCAGACCTCACGCTTGTTGCGGAGACCGTACTCGCCGACGATCTTCAGTTCGGAGTCACTGGGCGGTTGTTAGATACCATTGACGTGAACGGAGCAAGCTCACGCTCAGTGGCCATGGGAGATTACTGACAGACGAGCCGACTCGAATGGACGACGTGGGACCTTGTAGGTCTTGGAGTAGGAGCGTCTGGAAGATGTTAGCGGAGAGACTCAAGGTGTTGAGCAGACCTGAGAATGCAGCATGTCCAGAGTCGATGCAGGCGAGAATGCGATGTCCTTCAGTAGAAGGCGCACTTCAGAGCAATGCTCGTCAGCACAATGCATCGTTGCATGCGTATCTTCCGCTTTTCTCTTCCTCTTGAATGCATCCTCCTTCTGGGCCTGCGAGTCGCAATGTTCGCGCTCAGCCCTATGCCCAATTCCATCGCATTGCATTCCCGCCATGCATCGCTCCTGACATTGCTGCATCCTCGTATCGGCCTGTGGATGGTGACTTACGGGGCCATGGCTGGTTGTCGTGTGCTCCGTCGGAGTCGTGCTGGTCGAAGAGAAAGCTGGAGGCGAAGCGGGCAGAAATGGTCGTGGGCGAATTTGGGTGGCCCGAGCTCAGCTTGGCTTGGCACAGAAATCCACCACGACCAAATTTGAACCGAGCAGCGAAGTCGACTCTACCACGGACGCAGCGCCACGACAGTGAGTATTTTGCCGCAACACAGATCAAACATACCCGTGCTGACATCTGATAGACTCATAACCCCAAGACGTACGCACCGAACATCCCTCCGCGATCGCATCCACCGCTAACAACCCGCGCAGCCTTCAACCACCGTCACAATGGGTCACGCCGCAGGTCTCAGGGCTGGCACTCGCTATGGTCAGTACTCGCACACATCGTGAAAGAGATGGAAAGATGAAGGGAGGCAAATTGGGAACATGGTCTTGGTTGGAGAAGATGGGAACATGCGACTGACTTTTGGAAACAGCCTTCTCTCGCGACTTCAAGAAGAAGGGTATGATCGCCCTGGGCACATACCTCAAGCAGTACCGCGTCGGAGATATCGTCGATGTTGTCGCCAACGGTGCTGTGCAGAAGGGCATGGTCAGTACAATCTCATGAGGAGCGGCTACTTTCGCGATCCACGATCTCCCGAAATCCTGCACCTCCCTCGATTCACAAGCACGACTAACACCCTCCACAGCCATACAAGGTCTACCACGGCAAGACCGGTGTTGTCTACAATGTCACCAAGTCCGCAGTCGGCGTCATCCTCTACCGACAGGTCGGCAACCGCTACATCGAGAAGCGCATCAACGTCCGCGTCGAGCACGTCCGCCACTCGCGCTCGCGTGAGGAGTTCATCGTCCGTGTGAAGGACAACGCTGCCAAGAAGCGCAAGGCGAAGGAGACTGGCGAGCACCTGCACCTCAAGAGACAGCCAGTCAAGCCAAGAGAGGCGCGGACTGTCAGCGCCAAGGACAACAAGCCAGAGAGCGTTACGCCGATAGCATACGAGACGACGATCTAAGCGTGTTGCTGGCTTTGGTGGGCGTATGTCGGTGGGATGGCTTTTCCGGGCACTTTGAGCAGCGTGACGATAGGACTGCACCGCAGCCAAAGGCTTCTCCATAGCAGGCGAATTGATCATGCATGCTTCAAAGAGTCAGGTTCAACCAATATCTTTGTCATTTTTGCTCGTTGCTGCGTGAGAGAGGGAGACTGGTACCTGATTGTTTTGACCTCAGGCACACAGATTGCACGTGATTCAGCCCTACAGCTCCCAGACCTTACTCCATCAACATACCTTGTGCATTTCATCAAACTCAACCATTTCAAGACCTTCATCAAACTCAAAGCATGTCGCCATCATCATCTGCGCTGCCTTCGCAGAACAAGCCCCGATCCCGTCAAAGCTCCACCGCAACTCCTGTTCCCGGTCAAGAACCATCAAAGGTTTCATCGAATGCACCGAAACCATCATCACGACCGCAATCGCCATATCTCCAAATTCAAAGCTCTTCGAAACCTCCACATTACACGGTCTTCATTCGCCTGCCTTTCACTCGGGGTGCCTTTGAGGATCCGCCGCCGGTAGAATGGAATGCAGCCAAGGACAGGCAGTTGTGGAAGTTGATTTCTGGTGGGAAGGGAGATGTGGATTGGGAGGGTCTGAGCAATGACTTTGGTGTGGATTTGGGGTTTCTGGTTATGCAAGGGGCGTGGTAAGTTGAGGATGAAGCAAATTTGATGAATCTGCTGACATAAACACAGGTTGAGCGAGCGGCACATGGAGAGAATGCGCAAACAAGTCGGTCGCATAGCTCAGGGCGATGGCACGGGCAGCGGAAGTGGAGTGGGAGGTATCAGAATGGAGAGGACAGGAAGTCGAGAATCTAAGCTGCAGACTGGATCTACTGTCTCTGCTTTCAAGCGGGACAGTCCCATCACGCCAGTTGGTGGTGAATCATCACCCGGGACCAGTACGCCGCAGGGGAGAGTACCGATATCTCGTACGCCATCCACCACAACTGTCACGCAGAGCAAGATAACTGGTTCGAGGATACAGCAACCTCTACAACGTGCATTGCGAGGATCGAGTGGATCAGGACGAAGACCCGCACCTATTGCTACATCAGCTGGCCAGTCGCCTCGAGACGAGTACTACGAGGATGCTATCGAACACGAAGGCCCATCAGAATCAGACTCAGAAGAAGAGCCCTCAGCCGCATCTCGAAGCCAAGCATTCCGCCGCCCGCTCGTCAACCGAAAAGCAAAACAAACCCTCGGCACACTAGGCTCAGACGGCGACGCAGAAGCAGACGAAGATGATGACGACTCAGGCGGCTACCTCCCCTTCGCTACATCCTCCAAACCCGACCCAGCAGCAACCATCCGCGGCTCACCAAAACGACAGACTGCCACAATCGCAACAGCAAAACCTAAAACCATCCGTGAGAACTCCACGGCAACTGAGTCCTCTGCCTCTTCAGCCAGCATGCACCGACAACCCTCCACCGACACGGACAACGGCACCGAAGGCCGCCAGCAACGACCTCCTGGGCCTCTGAGTCCCCGTCATCGCGCCCAGCTTGCGAGCATGTCGCCTCGGTATCGCAAAGACGGTAGCGAGGGATCGCCCAGTATGGGCAGCAGTTTCAGCGACTTGGACGATGCGAGCGTGACGCAAAGTGCGTTGGAGGATGCTTTGATGAGCAATATGCGCACGCAGGGGAGTTACGGGAGTAGCATCGGCGGGAGGATGAGTAGTCTAAGGGATGCATTGGGGAGGAGGGGACAGTGAAATAATCCCAACCCAAGAAACCATGCGCTCTGAACGACCTAACCTAATCAACGACCCCCCTCGGCAACAGCGCAACATAATCCACCGGCGCCGGCTCAATCCCATCGGGCGTGCCCTTAATCGTCAAAACATCCCCTTTCTGAATCTTCACATCCGGAAACGTCACCCGCGTCGCCGAATGCCCATCTAGATAAATCGACGGCGTGTGGCCCAGCTTTCCCGTGTCCACGATGTCTCCCGTCCACTTCGCTACCACTTGATCCCCAATGCACACCTCGTACGTGCTGTTCCCGCCGTACATGTCGTAGTAGTTGATTGCGAGATCGTATACCCCCGAATCAAACGCGATGGTCGTGGATGCCGTCCCGGTCGTAGAATTGGACCTCGTGACGATGGCCGTGGCGTTCGAGGCCGTTTCGAACGGAGCCACGGCGTAGATTTCGTACCCGGAGAGGCGCATGCTCTCCGCTTCGATTCGCCAGGGGTGGTGGCCTACCCTCCCGGCTTCGTCGGGGATGCCGGACAGGTTATGGTAGAAATTCGTGATTGCGTCGCGCCAGACGAGCGCGTGGCCCGCTTGGAATTTCTGGCGGAAGAGGACATCGTCGTATCTTTCCGTGTCCATGTAGGGTTTGAGGGATTCCCACATGCCCACGAAGGAGTGGGCGGTCAAAGCGCCGGCGTAATGTGCATCGTAGAAGTGCTGGATGACGGACTTGCCGGAGGTGAGCGTGTGTGTGTAATTGACGTGGTGGAACCAGAGGAGGAGGTCGTCGGGGGTTGTGGAGATGTCTTCGTAGAGGGAGGCGATCTCGGGCGGGTATTGGCCTGAGTAGCCCGTGCCGTTTGAGACGGTCCTGTCCATTCCGATGGAAGCTTTGTCCGCGCGCGTCCATTGGCCCCAGCCGTTGTTGTCCTGGCTTTGCGGGTTGGGTCCGAAGTGCGTGTAGAGGATATCTGTTAATGTCTGGATCCCGAGATTCCCGCTGTAGTTCTCGTACGCGGGCCAGGAGGCCAGGGACATTTCGGTGATTGTGTCGATGACTTGCTGGTTGTGGCCGAAAGTGAGGCGGATCCAGTCTTGTAAGATTTCGGTTGGGTCTGCGGTCCAGTCCCATGCGAGGCGGCCGTAGGCGTAGAGGTTGGACATGGCGAGGTGGCTGCCGAGCCAGGTGGTGTTCTGGCCGACGTTTACAACTCCAGCTGAGCCGCCGAGGGGACGGTCGAAGTGTTGGCCAGTCATGATGTTACGGACGAGAGAAGTGGAGTTGTCGACTCGGAGGTCGAAGTTTGTGATTGTCTTCCACAGTGGTGGAAGGTAGATTACATGACATTGCTGACCAAGGTATTCTTGCGTTACTTGAAGCTCGATGGCGGTGCTTGTGTTCCGGAGATTCGCAAATAGAGGTGAGACTGGCTCGCGGACTTGGAAGTCGATGGGGCCGTATTTGATCTGAACGACTACATTGTCGTCGAAGTCGCCATCGAGTGGCTGGAAGTAGTCCACGGCAGCTTTGGCTCGATCGGCTTTCCAGTCAGACTCGTTAAGCTGATCGTATACGAATGCCCGAAACATCAAGATGCCTCCGTGAGGTTTCAACGCTTTCGCAAAGAGATTTGCTCCTTGAGCAAGAGTGCGGTTGTATTGGATGGGGCCCGGCTGGCCCTCACTGTTGGCTTTTACAAGGTAGCCAGCCATGTCTGGGATACGTTGATAGATCTCGTCCGTCTTGTCATTCCAGAAAGCAATGACACGGCTGTCTAGGGGATCGTATGTCGTCAGATTGGTGATGTTGGCGGGAGAGGCAAAGTACAACGACATGCCAAGCTGGACTCCGTAAGGCCTGAAGACGTCCGCGATTCTCCCTAGGCCTTCGATGTTGTCCGGTTGTAAAGTAGTGTAGTTGGCGTTGACATTGTTGACGATGACTGCATTTACTCGGATCGAAGCCAAAAGTCGTGCGTACTCTGCCGCTCGTGTCAGGTTGGCCACGATGGCTCCATCGTCGAAGAAGATCGAGTTCCCAGCAAAGCCTCGCTCAATGCTGCCGTCCATGTTGTCCCATTCGTTGGTCCATCTGATCGGTGCAGACGGGTTGGTCGGATACTCGACTGTTGAGAAATTTCCCTGCGCAAGCATTGAGAGGTATTCAAAAGCGCCATAGAGCACTCCGCGTTCGTTCTGACCAAGGATCCGCACCGTGGTGCCCTGAGTACTCAGCCAGAAGCCATCTTCCGAGAGATCGGGATGAAGCGTTGCATCTTGGTACACTTTATTGTACTGCCCAACAGTGCCCACGAGAATAGCTGAATTTCCTGCTGGAGCGGAGTCACAGATTTCAAGGTCCTCTCCAAGAATGCCTAGGATACCCTTTTGAAGCTCCTGCCCGGCGGTGTAGACTGGACTGGAAGAAGAGTCATTGAGCGCGACAATTCTCGAAGGAAGAGAAGAGCGGTGATGGCCACGAGGAAGAGGTGCGTAACGAAGCCATGCTTGGAGGCCATCTTCTCCGGCCACGAGGCCAATGAACACGAACAGGAATAAGAGCTTGAGCATTGTGAATCTATTACCTGTGGCTGAGACCTACCTGGTATTGCAATGCGTGGCTACTTGTAGCACAGGACTTCGGGGCATGCATCAGCGAATTCAGCCTATTTGCCGGGGGTGGATCAACGCGGGGAAGAGGAGGATGCGTTGGGGGTCATAGACACTAGTGGTTGCGTCCATGCTGTAGCTCTCGCGGCAATATAGGGTGAATGGAGGTGGGTAGGCGTAATCGACTTTTGAACAGTTATGGGAAAGAGAGCAAAGAGGAGAGCTGTGGGAGTGGGAGTGAGGACAACTGATGTGGATTATGCTTTCACGCTATACCGCTTTGGGCTGTTAGCGTAAGTTCCTGCCCACCTCGCCTCCTCATGAGGAGATGGCACACACGACATCGCTCGCCTTTCACGGCCATATCGCCATGCCGTCTGGACAGGATGGCGCAGGCTCCGATGCGTACAGGCCGACTTCGATCGACTACATCAATCTTCCCAACCCGATCGAGCCTTCCCAGCCGCAGGCCGGCTCTCAGAAGCACCCCTTGAACGGCACGCCACATCTCGAAAAAGCGAGGCTTGAGAAATCTTCTAATAGTGACCTTTTCAAATTAATTCTCGAGCCGTCTTCCGAAAGACCTCCCAAACGCCAGAAAACATCAGAAAATACTACGTTGGATCTGCCCAAGCTTCCTGTCCGGAATCATACAACCAAGCGACTCAGAATCCCTCCAACGCTTTCTGGACTCCATCAGCCTCCCCCGAATGCTGGACTGCTCCCCTCTATCAGTGTAGAACAGCCCCAGGTACTACCTCCTCGCCAGCCGGAGCCTGTCATCGAGCCAGTATTACCGAAACCTACGGAGCGAAAGGAAGATTCCAGTGGTGCTCGACCTACCAAGCCTGATGATGCACCAGCGCCGCCTCCACCGAAAGCTCGGCAGCGGAGAAAGTGGTCTGACCAGGAGACCGAAGACCTGCTCAAAGGTGTCGCCAATTTCGGAATTGGTAGCTGGACCAAGATTCTCAACTGCGAAGAATATTCATTCAACCAACGGACAGCCCTCGATCTGAAAGATAGGTTCCGCGTATGTTGTCCGAGCTCGTACAAGAGTCTGAAGGCCTTGAAGGCATCTTCCAGTGGAGATCCTGGTGCGCAAGCCAAGCAATCAGCCAAACCCAAGACGACTACCAAAGGCCCTCCGAGAGAAGAGATTTCACCGTCCAAGCTTAAAGAGTTGGGCATCAACGAGCCTTTTGTCAACGTCGGCCGAAGAAATCGTCATGAGTACACCACTGCTGAAGACGAGGCACTTCTGCAAGGTTTCAAGAAACACGGCAACGCTTGGTCAACGATCAGGAAAGATCCCGATTTTGGCTTCTCGGGACGCAGGGCGGCTGACCTGAGAGATCGCTTTCGCACGAGGTACCCCGTCGAGTATTCGAAATCTGTGCCCAGCTCGTCTGCCTCTTCAGTGGCAAAGCGAGCCGTAGAAGACAGTGCGGAGAAAGCTAGCGGGTCGGAGAGCGAAGTGGTGACAGACGCTCCAAAAAGCACGCCGTCAAATAAGGAAGACGCCACGACTGCAAAGCCTGCTCCAACAAGGAGACCGCCTCACTTGCCGTTCTTCTCTCTGGACGATGTATTCCTTGGTGGAGCATTTGGCGATGATGACGAGGAGAACGGCGAGCCTATCGTCTTGGATAGAAGGATCTTAGACTGGGCAGGGGCGGATGCCGGGAAGACCTCAAACGCTGAGGCATCTAAGAGCACTGGCATCGACCCGCTCATGACATTAAAATTGCCAAGGCCTCTGTCCAACAACGTGCTGACCGCTCTCCCTTCAGCACCTCCAGCGTCCCAGAACAATTCGAACTCGCTGCCATCGCTCGCGAGCGTACTACCTGACAATGCATACCCTGATCAGATCGAGCTGCCTTCTTTGATGCAGATGATAGGGTCTCTGGACAACGACGGGAGAAGTGGAGGTGGAACATTCCCTTCTTTGGAAGATCTGTTGAGCTAATTGGTACAACCACGACTCGCGATTATGGATACGAATTTGGAACACGACGTTGGAACGCGAGTTTGGAAACATCCTTCGTTGGCGATTATCCAGCTTCTCTTGGCGAATGCAACCAATCTTGCAACACTGTTCCTGCTAGGCGCCTCGCCATCACTCTCTCCACTGCAAACCATGAGACCACGGATCCATCCAACTCATAATACCCTTGCATCTCTCACTCCTTCACTCATCGACATCGCCCTCACTGCCGTCAGATGCATCCTGCACCATCTTCTTCAACTGCCGTCTCTTACGCCTCGTATCCCTCTCGCTCTGCTGCTCCACCAGCCAGTCGCGGACTTCCGTGCTGCCATCCTCACCGCGCTGACAGATGAGTCCGTTGATCGCCTCTCCGACATTGCACGCCTTCAAACAATCCTTGCAGAACCAGCCGAACCTAGATGGTGGTTGACTGGGAAGTTTTACACAACGCAGATGAAACCAGCCCGGATTGCACTCGATAATGTTCAGTGGCCGCAAAATGAGGGATAGGGAACGGAAATGATGTGGTCTTACCTGTCGGTTGTCACACCGAATCATGTACTCCAAGTCGACGATGTCCTCCTCCGCCATACCGCACAGGCACCACTTACCATCGGACGCAGTCTCCGTGGAATCGCCTCCACAACCTGCCACTCTTAATGCCACAGCGGTGTCGTCGGCGATGAGCGAGCGGGCGAACTGCACGAACTCATCCTCTTGGGGCGCGCGTTTGCGCTTGCGTTGACTTGGGGTTGGGGTTGGCAGCTGGAGGTTCTCTGAGCCTGGAGACTCGATGGGTCCTCCGAGCTTGTCTTGTGCGAAGATGCTGAGGTTGTCGTGACGACGAGGGGTCTTGGCTCCGCGCGTGATGGGTGGCATGTTGTGGAGTTGTCGATCGGAAGGCGGTGCGATGTCAGAGTAGCATGAGGCGAATGATGGTAACCAGCGACTCTGGATTGTAGAAGAGGAGGTCAAAATCGGAAGGTGTGGTCGCTTTGTGTTGGCAGCAAACGGCATCAAGCGGCGAGTTTTGGCGACGGAGAGCAAACAGCGTCAGAAGAAGCCACGACCAACTCACCAGGAGGGTCGACATCATGTGTGAAGTGGAACAACTTCACCTTCACGAGAATGCTACCGTCCAGGATGACTCAACCACACATTCACTCTTTCCGAAATGCAGCACCCACCGTCAAATCATAGGGGCAACCGGACTTACCGCATTGAGACTCTATAATGAGTTTCAGATCTAGCTCTCTCATCCAATCACTCAACGCAGGCAAAGCTAGCAGAGGTCCTCACGTCCTAACGGACCAGACCGGTTAGTGGCGTAGCGCGGAGAGTGGTTGGATGCTTTGCTTTTTGGTCATCTCCCTAGACCCGGGTTCGAATCCCCTACGGACGCGTTGAATTTGGCTTTGGCAAAATTTGATCAATGTTCCTGTCTATCTTGATTTAGACTCAACTAGAGCAGGTTGTTTGATCTCGACTACTGCTATTCTTTTCTCGTTCCGTTTAGGGGAATTTGTCCTTATCGACCAGCCACCGATTCGATGGAGCCAAGGTACCATCACGCGCTTGAGCACTTTCTATCCGGAATATCGCAGCCTATTCTCTTTCACTTTGAGCGGAAAGATAGGGCGGTTCACAGTTCCAACTACTTCTTCAACAAGATCACGTGATTGAAGTCGCATTCATGATCAATCCAAGTGCTTCTTCGGGATTCCTCTGGAGACGATGAGCGTCATATGTACAGACCGATCTGATATCACAGTCCACCTGTGCAGACCACAAGACATCTAAAATTCGACTAAATCGACATGGACATCCGACTTTCCAGAAGATTCCGCAGAATCATGAAATCACGCTATCGTATCATCGTCATTACAACTTTCGCTGCCATTCTCGCAAACCTTCTAACACATTAGGACGACTTCCTCATGCGCACTCTGTGGCCTCAATTACGCACCCACCTCGCAAAGCCTTCACACGATTTGAACAGCATCTCACGAGCCATCACAACAAAAGTAAACCCAACAATGTTCGGGACAGAGCAAACCAACACCATGAACCCACAAGACAAACCACAAACGGAGTCAAATGACATACCACTACCTCTCCCACCACCTCCAAGTGAGGAGGAAGCCTCCAAGCTGGACATGTCGAGCGGCGAGGCAACAGTGAAGATGGATGCTCTGGGGCCTTTGGTAGTGAACCAAGACGGCACGCTTTCGAGAATCGAGAATTGGGGTCAGATGACGGATTTGGAGAAGAGGAATACGTTGAGGATTTTGGGAAAGAGGAATCAGGCGAGACAGGATGCTTTGAAAGCGAAAGGGGAGGAAGAGAAGGCGTGAGGCGGCGATTTCAAGGGTGTTCTAGCGGTAAAAAGGCTTGGGTGGAACGCATTGATTCCGTTAGAGTATCTTGGTATCTGCTGATGCATTTCATGGAATGGCACTCTCTCTGGCCGTATCAGACTACAACGCCGCCGTGGCGAGATTGTTCTCAAAGTTGGAATCGATGAACGGCACGTTGGCATCACCTGCAGCACCACAGAATCAGCACTCAGCAACCTCGAACTTCTACGCAGAATGAGAAACTCACCGAAATCCGTACTCGTCAACGCCTCGCTCGCAGCGCTGGGCAAGCTCTCCCACGCAATCAGGGGCTGCTCATCCCCGACCGTACTCGTAAACCCCAACTGATGATTCACCGGCCAAGTATTATAATACCTAATCAACGGCCTCGTCCCACTCAAGTTCGGGCTCGTGCTCGTCTCGTACTCTCCGTGTCCGCTCACCGCCACGCCGTTCAAGGTTGCGGAGGTTGAAGCGGACGAGAGCCAGACGACGATGCTTTCCCAGTCGTGGCGATGGCCGAGCCCGGTTGAGGGCGAGTCTTTGGGCCAGTACCAGGCGTACATTATGGCGTAGGCGCCATTGTATGTTGTCGATCGACTGTACACCTGACCGGTCGAGTCGAGACAGTCGCCTGTTGGGTCGCCGGTAGGGTTCAGGCCGCCGCTGAGAAATAGTGTGAGTTCGTTGATTGTTGCTTTGTTTAGTGCTTTTCGTAAACTCACCTGGTATTGCCTTCGGCATCGACAGCAGGGTAGGGCACGCAACCGCTCTCGCGAGATAGGTATGGCTTGTATTTGAGGTAGAGGTCGCCGGTTGTGCCAGACGGGACTGTCTGAGAGAAGCCTACAACTGCATCGTGGGCTATCACTGCTCTTTTGTCGATAGCGGCAGCCGAAGCCGCGGCGATAAGGAGAGTGAAGGTTTGAGTGAGCTTCATGTTTTCGTCGGTGGAAGTTTGACAGTTCATCGTTTTCGTGGGCCTGTTACGAACTCTTTATACTCGGTTTCTTCCCAGCACAAAGCCCGGGTGCCCAATAGACGAAACAGTCCTCGTGCTCGAACTGCTGCTCTTCCATTCGCCGTTCCTAACTCTTAATATACGACTTCTCGCCATATGCATGCCGTTAGCCTCATCACGTCTCCAACGCTCGGAAATGTTGCACGTGCTGGAAGTGGTTCGCAGAAACAGGCACCCTTGAATTCTCCGGGATAGATTGATTCAATCCAGTGGTCTTGGCGCTTGCGTTGTGCTTGTGTAGTGCCGGAGCTGATTCTGGATGGGGAAGGTGGCCTCGAACCCCTGGCTGCTTTGTGGAGAAGGGGCCAGTTGGTCCTGTCTTCCGCTTTCGAAATCATATTTCTCAACATGGCTCCCATCGCTCTTGTATTGCCTTCATGATTGCATTCGTCCCCCCACCGCTATGAAGTATAGTACGACTAGCGCTGTGTTTATACCACCCGGGACAGTTCAAATTTCTGGTGATGGGCATCGATAGATAACATGTCGAGCTCTTCTCGAAACGCTGATTTGGTTAGGCTGCAGTACAAGAAAACGAGACGAAGCCTCTCGTCGTGACGAAGTGGTTGGCCGTTTGAAAATGAGATATCTCAAAGGAAATCTGTGAGAAGTTGCAATAGCGAAGGAGGAGCCTTGTCATTCCAATGTCAGTTTCCCATGCTGAATGTAACTGAATTACTTCGCAGGCAGCACCTCAAGGTAATTAAATGAGCGAAGGAACGATACGGCGAGTGGTAGAATCAGCGCTTGATAAAATCTATGCGTCTCCAGATGATACATGTTCCACACCCTCGGGCGACGTCAATAACTGTCGCCTGTAAGTCATCGCACTCAACCCCTTGAATTTCTGGTTTGGACTTCATTAGCGTACACTCTGCACGAATGTCTAATGTCCTCGAGATGACTTACTGTTTTCATCTATTGACATACATTGTTGTAGCTGTTGTCGAAGTCGTTGACGTTCATTAGGGCCCGGATGGCTAAAGAAGACTCTTCCTGAATTACCCGTAAACGTCTGAGTATAGCTGTTTGTGTCTCCGCAAGCATCAAGTCCGCTACCTGGGAAACCAGAGCGATGGCGTCGGCCGCTCCCGTCAGTTGGACAGACTTGACGTTGGACCAGTCGCCGTGGCAGCAGACCGGAGGATTGTCGTTTGTATCACCAGTGCAACTCCCAGCATCGAATTGGGTGGCAGTGTAGAAGCTCAACGTCCATGAGTCCCCAAGAACACCATTGACGAGAAGAATAGCAAGCGCTCCAAGTCGAAGCATCTTGACAGCTGTATCTTGCTTGTGTGGATTTGTAATCGAGAGGAAGCTGCAATGAGTTTGCTGGTCTCGTACCGAAATGGAGTGGAGGATGATGATACTTTATAATGCTGCGCACAATTCTCATCTAGACCCGCTCATGGCTTCAGCTCAAGGAATCGACAAAATCACACGATGTAGCATGGCCTAGGCTTGACGCACAGCGAATCTTGCTTTGTAATGGCTTGTACCTTGCAGAGATCAACTTAAGGTGAGGCTACGGCAGACATCATCAGTTCGCCCAACTAGTCTTCAAGGCTCCTGCGGTTTGGTAATTGTTGTTGGTTTTGCCACGAATCGCAGCCTGGGGTCGAGCTGTAGCACTAACTCTCACATATCCCAATGGTGCCATCGTCGGTTTAAGATTTCGACCAAACGGTGGTAACGAGCAAAATGTGAAGCTACCAAATAAGTCGCAAGATCTATAGATACTACGCCAAGTTAGCCTTTGCGCACTAAGCGCCTCCAAGTACGTTGCGCTTGTAAGGAGCTCGCCACGATCTAGAAAACAGCTACTCAGCGACAGTCCATAGCATAGCCCCCAAGAACGTCCAAACAGAGCACTATTCCAAACAAAAGTATCTTAGGGTTAACACTTAGAAGCATGGCTCTGTCAGCCTTAGACTCAGCTCCGTCTCTACTGCGTACCATTAGCTACTCGAAGCTAAGGCGTACTAACTGCCTCCAAGTGCATTGCGCTCATAGACCACCGCGACGATCTGCAAAGACAAGACACTTGCTAAGGAATAAACTATGGCACATCCAACAAGGACCTACAGACAGAGCCCTATCCCAAGAGAGGGCGCTTTAGGGCTGACGTTTTGGAGTGCAAGCTTTGTCAGAATCAGGCTGTGCTCCATATCTACTACGCTACATTAGCTGCTCGAATGCGGTCAAGGTGTTCTATAAAGCCTCTCGCGTTATTTTACTCGTCACTTCAGCCTCCCAATCCTCTTCAAATCTACATCATCAACCTCTTAGTGTAGTCTCCGCAGCCTACATTAAGTAAGTAATGCAACAGCATTTTCTACAACATGCTTCGTCCAGATCAGCTTACAAGTTCTTTCAGCGACCATGCAGATCAAAGCCGTCTCCAACTTGCTTTTTGCGGCAGCCTTCCTCAAGGGAGCGTATGCAGCTTTCTGCCAAGTTGGTGCTTACACTGGTGTCGGTCCAAATGGGTGCACCGGTCAAAACGTAGGAGAGGCTTCTCAAGACGGCCAGGGCGAGTCACCATGTCAGCCAGCTGGGGCAGGGATCTGTCTTTTCGGGGAAGATGCACGAGATGGACAGTACTGCGTTGGCTATGGCTACGCAACGGATGACTGCAGTGGGCCTGGACAGGTGGTCGGCTGTGACGCTATCACCAACAAAGTCACTGGTAATTGGCAGTCGATTGATGTTGTATGGCAGGAATAGTGGGTGAGAGTTTTGGTGAATTGAGTTGTTCCACATTTTTCGTGGGGCGGAGGTAGCAGATCAAACACTCTCTAGGTGTCAAACTATTGGATTTGGATCCGTGTCAAGAAATGTCGAAGGCAACACGCTGTGGTTACACCCGCTTTCAAATATAAACGCAGAGTCACCAGTCGAATTGATACAGTAGACACGTCCAGCAGAACGGCAAATCCAGAAACGTCGGCATTACTAAGAGGCTATATCATCGAAGTATTTTCAGCCTTGATTTCTTCTTCAGTCGCTGGGAACTCCTTCTTGGGCTGGAAGGTAGTTTGACATCCATATGAGCCGGAAGCTAGGCTATAATACTAGAAACCCTGGTTCCTATTGTCAGCCCCAAGGGCTGGTCTTTTGATGTAGATTGAAAGACTAGGTCTAATCATTGATTATGAGGCATTGTGTGACTTACAAAGCACGTATTGAGGGGAAAGTGCCATGCTCTCGGAAGTGCATTAAGCGTCACATCACCGTCCGTGTCAGCCTTGGCCAAGGCTACAAAGTTGATGAGCCGCGGTACATTGGCTATCAAGATAAATTGCAGCTCGATCCTGTACATGCCGAGTAATGATCTTCACTGTTGCATGAGTTCGAGTAACATTCCACTGTAACATCGGCTGGTAGAAAGAGGCCGTGCATTGAGTCTACGCTACATGCTTGCAAAGAGCATGGAGGGCGAGATATGCGCAGAATGGAATTTGACAAAGCCCTGCAAGGGCATATCACGGCGAAGGAAGATAACAGTCCAAGATAGGCCCTGCAACTGACGCCGGAGGCTTCGTCCTCAAGATGCACATAAAAGTCGGCATCTCTCTCTCCTCCAAAACTCTTTCGAGAAACGAAATTGCGCAGCCTTCAATCATCTCCAAGCAAAGCGCTACTCATCCACAATGACTCGATTCTACCTCTCTATTTTGCTGGCGTCTCTGACCGCCGTTGTAATCATGCTGCCATGGGCTCAGGCATTTTGTGACCAAGATGCCGGCGGGCCGGCTCATTCTGCGGCGCCATCGATGACACGGGTTGCTGGCAGAATCATACCGTGAACATTAAAGCTCTTGGACTTGGGAGTCTCTGCTAATGAGACGCGCAGATGCTATGCTGTGGCGTGATGGGTCAGGGAGCCTACTCCTGGGAGGCCACGGGGTTGTGCCAGCAAGGTCTCGCATGCAACTGCATGGGGTCTATTCCAGGGTGCACAGAGTGACACTCGACATCGGGAGAGCACAATGGCACTACGTGGTCAGTACAAGATCTATTAATTGGAGTAATGCAGCTGATACGGCGGAAGTGCCGCGATCTTGGACCAGCAGACAGTGGGAAAGAAGTGTCTTTCATTGTCATTATGTTCAGAAGACATTCCTTGCGCAAAGTCACGGTATATTAGTATCCGTACCATCAATGGGACATTGAAGGGCCCCAAAAGCCGTAGAAACAGGAATGCAAATGTTTGGTCCTCTTCTCAGCACATGTGGTATCATGCATTTCTAGACATGATATCTTGCAGCGCACAAAAGGACCCATTGATGCTGACTGGTGGAACACTAATCAGCATATTCACATTGTCTCATTCCCTGCGCCTGTCAAAAGCAACGCAGAAGATCATGTGGTTCTTGTTACCCCTAATGACTTTCCAATCGATCGTTGCCAGAAACGGACAGCGTTCTCTCGCGAGGCTGTGCCGAGACGCTGTGTTCCAGTCATGCAACACTCCAGCTCGCCCACCGAACGAATCTAACCATCACTCATGGCTTTTCTCCAGGCTCGCCGCATCTGCATCTGAAACTCCATAACGACTTTGAATTTGGTGCTTCGACGAGTATTCTCGCGGGTGGGGGTGAAATGCTCGTCGTACTCGCCGTCGATATTCGAGACTCGCTGGATCCATCTCATCTCTCGATCAAATCTGGACAGCCTATGGTTAGTGCGCTTGACTTCGACGACGAGACAGATAATCGCCAGGGTGAAGAGTTCGTTTTCGCGGATAAGGAAGTCGAGGAGAAGCATGCCCACGAAGTTGAGGAACAAAATTCCGCCACTTTCTTCGACCAGCTTGAATGAGCCCTTTTCATTTGTCAGTGTGTCGAGCAGAGGGGTCTTCGCAAGATTGCCTGTCAGATTATTGAAGTACATCTCCATGAATGTGTAATTGCCTCGCAGCGTCCAGCACAATACCAGCCAGCAGAAAACGAAGTACGTATAGCAGGTGAATCCAGTTTTGATGATGCCTCCTTCCCAAAAACTTGAAAAGATCTTAGTGATCCACATAATGAGAACGACGGCCGCGGAGAACACAGAGCCTAGGAGATGACCACTGAATACGCGGAACTCGAGGAAAGGGATAAATCCAGCGGAAAGGGTGAGCATATCGTCACAAGGACCAGTCTCCTGTCGGATTCTTTCGATCTTTTCCAGTAGGGCATCGCTGACTCCAGGTCCATAATTGTTGAGAAGCATGTCTCGAAGCTCGAGAATACCCTCGCGATTTTTATCCCACCAATCGAGTCCTCTCATGAATGGTGGAAGCAGCTCATCGTTCTTTCGTTGTGCTTCCCGACGCTCTTCCTCCGTGCGCGGAAACCTGTCCTCAAGCCTTTGAAGGGCAGTACGAACAGCCCACTCCTTGTACCATCTGATACGGTTCAGATTTCTTGTAATGGGTGTCCATTCTCCAGACTGCATGTAGCCCATGTACAGAAACAGCAGCAAGGACTCTCCGTTCGGTGAGATGTGTTTAACGTCGGCGCCATGGTCGAGCAAAATGTCGAGACACTCTTCCGAACGCCGGTCTGTCGCTGCGGCAGCGTAGAACAAAGGGGTGAATCCGCGGGCTGTGACAAGAGACACTGCTTCCAGCGTCGTCTCCAATATGCCAGCTAAAAGCTTCGGCTTGCCGTACAACGTAGCGTAATGGACGATTGTGTGGCCTCGATGCTTGTATGTCAGCTGGCTCGGGTCTCGACGTAGCTCGGATAGAGCCTCCTCGACCTTGTTCTTCGCTGCAAGTCGCCATACTGGGGGTCGATCATCGAGATCTTCTATTCCGAGCCTCGTACCAGCCTCATGTACTCGCCATGCCATATATCCGAGCGGAAACTGCCGCCGAAGTATGGGCGTGGTTGGTTCGGTGGTAAGCAGAATGATACCGAGCAATGTCACGGCAATGATACGAATGGCGAGATCGTCATCTATGTGCTTGTAGAATTTGGCAGGCTGAATGTCGAAAGCCATGTAGTCTTCGCGAATGCTCGTTTTCATCCACTTAGGCAAAGTTTTCCAAGTTGTCTTCGCGTGAGCAGAAAAGTCCCAGCTCATCTTGGAGAATTCGAGCTCTGCTCTGTACTGTAAGGACGTCAGCAGTGTAACTCATCTATCAGCTCAATGCCGTACATTATTCTGCGCTCCTTTCATCCCTCGGAACGGAATCATGTGTATCATAAGGAGCCTTCGTTCGTGCGCATAGCGATCACTATGGAGTGGTCAATCAAATGTATTTGACAGAGTTTGGTACACTCACTGGCCTAAGAGAAGCTCCCTAACAGTCCCCAGCCCCTGGGTCGTCAGACGCTCGTTCGGGTTTGACACAACGGTGGAGTGTAAGATTTTGTGCCACGGTGCAAATTCGTCTGCACCGTATAGTCGGTCAAGCGTGTAATCGAACTTTGCTCGTTGTATGTCTGGGTGAAAGCAGTCAGGCAAGTGGACGTCTGAATCCCAATCCGGGGCAACAGCCACGAACATTGCAACGAGGCCGAACGAAAACACATCTCCAGGGCATTCGGTATTCTTCATGAGGTAATCATCGTGCCCGCCCGCAGCTGGTGCTGCCCAACGACTGGTCAGCCCCTTCCGTTCTTGACGGTGCTCCTCGCTTCCAGGGAAGCCAAAGTCGGCCAGCTTTGCAACAAACCCGGAATGCGAGTCTGGGTCAGAGAAGAGCAGCACATTATCCGGCTTGAGATCTGCGTGAGTAATGCCGTACAAGTGCAGGATCTGAAGGCCATCCGCGATATCTGCGACCAGTTCCGCACTCTCGGTGAAGTCGAGCTTCCTCTCTAGCAAGTGAGACGTCAAGTCGCCCAATGACCAATCCACGACAATCAGGGGTCTTAGCACACGAGGCTGGGCTGGTTGAAGGTCCTGAATGTCATCGTCTGCGAAAGAGACCGCTCGCAGACTTACAACGTTGCGGTGGCTGGCCAAGGGCTTGTGCGACATGACGCGGACTTCGAACAGCGCATCTGCCAGAGCCTTGCCAAAGTCCTTGACGCCATTTCTCACCTCCTTGACCGCAACGATTTCGCCATCCATCATGCCTCTCCGGACCGCCATGCTACTGCCAATGGCAGGGGCATATGGCAGTATTTGAATGTTGGATTCAGCTGTGCATGTCACTCTGCTCTGGACAAGCTCCAGAACAAAAGCCGATGCCCACGACAATCCCGAAATAGCAAAACTAGGTAACTCGGTTGCTCGTGGTGACTCTGTTTCATCTGCTTTTGCAGATGGAGTCTTTGTCGCATAAGCATATTGTTGCAATCGACCAGGGGCGTAACTTTTCTTCTTAAATGGTCGGAGCGGTGCCGGCTTCTGCTTAGGCGCCATTGTCGATGTCTTTGGGTTTGAGCACCGAGGACACACTCCCAAGCGATATTGGAGTGTTGTACAGCCTTAGCCGCAAGGATTCCCGTCGAGAGAAAGTGCGGCTAGGGCATGCGCTTATAAGCGTTGAGACTTCCACCGGTATTGTTACCCTGTCAGGAGTCGTGCATAGACCAAAGCAGCTTTAGCAGGGGTGTTGAAAGTAGGATGTAGATCAGATGCCTGTGTTGTGTTGCTCCGTGAAAAGCTATCTGCATTCTGACATCAGTGTCAATCTGTAGCTGAGCAACGTTAATGGGCTACATTTCAGCCTCGCGAGCCAGTCACAAGTTCCCAATTCTCATCCTCGTCTTCAGGCAGGATCAACAATGGCATTAGCAAGCGCCCTCGAAGTCATTTCTCTGGTTGAGCTCTCCGTCAAATATGGCGAAATCATCAAGACCTTCATCCACGATGTGAGATACTCCGGCGAGGAGCAGGACGAGATGCTAGTCGATGTGTCCTATCGCCTCAAAGTCATCGATCTGCACGAAGGGATGCTGCAGAAGCTACCAAAAAGTGACGTCGAGGCACTGCAAGACAGGATGAAAAGGATGAAGAAGTCGGCCGAGGAGCTCGTGGGGTTCGCCCAAAAGCTGAGAACAAGTCCATATGGAGCGCTGAAATGGGCGACTGGCAAGAAGAGGAAGCTGCAGAAGATTGTCGACACGATTTTAGGAGATCAGGCTAACCTGGCGTTGGAACTCATCGTCCATGGCGTATCCTCCATCCTGCCGATTGTTGATGGCGAGACAAGAAAAATAGTCGACTTCATTGACAAGTCTCTGGCGAGACGCCAGGATACGAGTCTTGAGGTGGAGCTGGAGCTTCCTCCAGTACTGCTACACGTATTGGATGGGCGCGAGCTTGAAGACGATAACTTCGAAACGGGAAGATCGCAAAATGGGAATCATTCGATTGTCGAGACGCACTCATGGGAGAGTCCGCGTGACAAGGAAAACACGCTGCGCCGTATCCGTGAAGTGGCGACGACCTTTCACGCCGCCACGCTAGATGATCGCAACTTTCAATCCAGAAAGGCGAACATTGCGCAGTGCCTTGGATATATCCCATTGAGCAAGTGTGCCAAAATGATCTTTGAGCTGCCGAGCGGCATCGTAGGGATCCAGTCGCTGCGTCAATTATTGGCCACAGAAAACACGTACAGTCTCAACGCTCGCCTTGGGCTGGCAAGATCGCTCTCAACTGCCGTGTTCTTCACGCATGCGTACCAGTACGTTCACAAGAATATACGCTCCGCCAACATTATCATCGGTCATGGTGATGCTCAGGACGCCGCTAAAGACTTTGGGCAAGTCATACTGGCAGGTTTTGGAGATTCCAGAGCAGTATCCGGGACCTCGAGGGGGATTAGAGATGCTCGGCATGAATACGACATCTATCGACACCCATCCAGATTAGGCGCCGAACCACTTCCAAAGTATACCTTCCTGCATGACGTATATTCTCTCGGCGTATGCCTGCTGGAGATTGGCCTCTGGACTAATATGCTGGACAAGAGTTGGAAGGAGTTGCACGATGCAAGTCCTCATGAGCGTCCGGGTATGCTCAAGAGCTATGCAGAAGAGTTCCTTCCCATCGAGACGGGGACCGCCTACAGAGACGTCGTTCTGGATTGCCTCGGAGGCGTCGAGGGTTCGTTCGTTGACGCTGTAGACCAAGCCAGTGACGGGCGACAGGTTGGCATGGGCTACATCGAAGTTGTCCTCGATGGCCTTGGTGCGATTAGTGTTTGACCGCTTGTAGATGTCAAACTTGTTTCTTTCGCCACAGTATTCTGAATCCAACCAGCGAGCTCCCCAACATGCAAAGCGTCGTAAACCACACAAGTCTTCGATACTTCCCAAGACCAAAAGTCTCAAGATCAATCTCATCGCCAATGAACAAAGTGCTCAGAGGTCCCTCCAGAATATTCGAGACCCCACGCAAAAAGCTCAGGACGGCATATAGCAGCATAAACAGTCCCTCTCCAGGATCTCCATCCTTGGTCGAATCGATGACGGTGGTACACATCCTTGTATAAAGCACACTATAGCTCGCGCTAAAGAAACCCCAGATCAGAGCGAATGGCGCCAGATAAGCCATGCCTCTGGCTGGACCCCAGAGGAAAGCCGCAGCGAGACCTGGAACGATAGTGGAGATCGAAGCGAGAATATAGACGTTGACGCGGTCGGAGATCCAGCCTTGCCAGAGCTGTCCGAGGACTTGAGCAAGCGAGATGAGAGCGAGGAGCCCGGAGCTTTCTGTCGAGGACAGGCCCAGATCTTTGGCAAAGGAAGTGATGAAGATGTTTGGGAGGAAGAATGTGAGGCCTTGGAGGAAGACGGCGGTCGCAAATAGTGGCAGGTGAATGGTCTTGCAGTAATTCAGTAGAGTGGTGATTCCTGGTCCTTTGGCCTGCCCGAATGAGTCGTCCCTGTAGTTGTGGGTGATCCCAGGTCGCATGAGGAACAATCCCGGTCCAGAAAGCACAATCGTCAGGACCGTATACCCACGCAACGTGTTCCTGAACCCAAATTTCTCCAACGAAGCACCCAATCCCAACGGAATGAACAAGCCCGAAAACCCACTCGCACAGAGCAAGATCCCATGCGCAAGCCCCCTCTTCTCCACGAACCATTCATTCAGCATCAACAGCAAAGGTGTATAACACACCACCCATCCAAACCCAAACAGCAGTCCTTGAAACAGGAGAAGCTGCCACGCCTCCCTGGCGAAAGAAGCCCCTACCAACCCAATCATACACAACACATACCCAATAACCACCATCTTCCTCCGATGCTGCGGCCAGCGCATCGCGATCGGATTCGTCACCGGAATGCCGAGATACGTGAATCCTGTCGCCACGGCTCCAATCGTGGGAATAAGACTACTGTCGCGAAAGAGCTCATGTTTCGAATAGTATTCCTGGAAGACGCCAAAGCTCAACGCGAATGCCCAGACGGTCGCCTCAAGAAGCAAGGCTCCGAAGAGGAAAGTCCAAGCTCCCCGGCCGCCGTCGATGGGCGGGAGATCTGTTGAGGAGGTTGAGGAGGCATCGTCGGAGAGGAGATGGCCGAAGTCTGAGGAGTGGAGGGAGTCGGCTGAGGGGCGGCCGCCTGGAAGTTGTTGGAGTTCGTGGAGAGGGATATCATCCGAGCTTGCTATAGAGGTTCGACCGTGGTCGTATGCTTTGGACATAGCATTGTTTGGCGGTTAAGGTTGCGACTGGCTGTAGGATGAGTCCCGGAAGGAGCGATGCCCACCAATGCTCTCTTCACAATTTCGATGTTCTATGCAAGCATTATCGCTCGCCGTAAGACCATCGTAAACATTATCATAGAATGTTGTGATGAAGTGGAAGGGAAGAGAAATGCGGGCAACAGAGATAGGCGAGACACGTGTGATACACGCGATCGGGAAGGAATTCGCAATCCATGCAGCCTGCCGCTAGCGCGACGCTAGCCAACGGCCAATCAATGTGAGTGAATGTTAAGATGCCGATGTTGCGATCATGAAAGCAGTTTGGGCTTTCAATGTCGTACTGCGTGTGACTCTGCGGTGATGAAGTGGTAGATAAAAGTCCTTTTATTTGTTTAAGCGAGAGAGAATTCTGATACGAGGAGTCAGCCGTGACTTTTTCATTCAGCAGTCGATGATGCCGTTCCCAAAGTTTATACGGCGGTTTCCACCATTCCCCTGGGAAGTGACAAAAGACGCTCTGTGGAATCCTCCCTCAACAAGCTCAACGGTCACAAGAAACCAGATGCCACGTCAACCCAATGTTTCATACCGAACATCCCGCTCAAGAACAACATCAAATGTAGGAAGAACCCGCAAGCTTCACGACCCGACTGATATATCGCCAACCTTTCAAAAGAACAGCGCCATGATCCCTCAATTCAAAAACCCCTGCGTAAACCCACTAACCCCTCTCACAGCAGTCTGCCTCCAACACCTCCAAACGCCCCTCTCCCTCCACCAACTCAACACACTAACATTCTCCCCGCTCAAGCCCCCACTGGTCAGATCGCTCTCCCGGAACAACACCCACACGCTCGCCCGGCCCCTTTCCTCGTCCACATTCGCCGAGACGGTGATGACGTCGATGCCGACGCAGGTTCGTGATCGGTTGGGTTCTTCCGAGGTGAAGTCTGGGGTGAGGTTGGTTTTCAGGACGGGGTGCGTGGGGTCCGAGAGGAGGAGGGCGCGGGAGATGGCTATGGAGCGGGTTTCGAGATCGTGGGCGGTTTTGGAGGGGGAGTGCGTTGGGCGATGGGTTGGGGTTCGGAGGGAGGGGGTTGGGCGGAGGATTTCGAGGGATGAGACCATGTTGTGTGGAGGGTTGGGGGTAGAAGTTGTAGCAGGTTGTTGTTTGGTCGTTTGTTCCTTAGTCGTCGTACCGGTGTGTGGATTGTTGCGTAAGGTTACAATTGTTGAAATGCTCTTGACAGCACTCCTTGCTGCTCTTTAGAACAATCCGCGCAATCGCGCGCTGTTGTTCCTTCGTTTGGCCGTACGTGATAGGGTCACACGATCCAACACCGATCAAGCACCTGTTGGCAGCTGAGTGCTGGCCTAGGCGAGTAGGGCTTTCGGCCGACGTAATACTGAAGGGATAGCGGTGATTTGATCCCACAAGGAGCCGCTGTCAAAAAAGGGCGATTCCTCACAACCGTTTCTGACAGATTCTTGTGTTGGTGTTGGTATTCCCCCCTTGGCCTAGGCGAGTAGGGCTTCCAGCTGTGTTGATCGCTGGAAGGTTGCGGGGCCTCGTGGAAAGGATCTTGATGTTTATCGATGTCGCTGTTAAACGTTCCCTCTTGCCCTTGAAAACTAGGGCTTCAGACTCCGCACGTCCAGTTCCTCTCGGACAGAGTTGTCGTTGTCGATGGCGATGTCGATGGTCGGCCTTGATCTTCTGTCAACAAGTGACTTCTCCGAATAGGGACCCCAACCCTTATTAAACCCTCACACAGTCACCCGAAGGACGGCGGACGGTAGTCCCCAGCTAGGGCTCGCGACTTCGCTCCTTGCGCTCCCAAGCCGTCGCGCTCCTACCAAGCAAACCCAAAAATCCACCCGCAAGATGCACCCGTTGCGTAATCCGCGTGTAGTAGATTCGGGGTTAGATAATCAAAGGCAAGGTCGGTATGCGGGATGCCGTACTATACTGTAGCCCTATTGCCCGCCGAAGTGAGCGGCGGTGATCAGAAAGCCACAATCCTCGTCAAAGAGCTTCGTGCTCTGGCCTATGAGCGAGCTGGAAGATGACCAGGTACGGCCGAGAGCCTTGTGGCTTCTGGGCGGTACCCGGATAGGGTCTTGTTCGAAGGCGGGAAGCGCATAGAAGGTTGCTCGCCCTAGAACGCCACAGTTGCACAATAGCTGCGAGGAACATGTCCGTGAAAGTCCGGGGGCGAAAGAGTGGGTGCCCAAGACCGTATTGTGAGTCTTGGCTATCCGAAGACTGACAGTATAGGTCAGTCAGTAGCACTGGCTACAGCAGTAGTAGCATGGCGAACATTCTCCCCAGCCCCGTTCAACCCCAAGGGTACACGTCCTTCATCTGACCTTCCAACTCCAATCCCAATCCTCCTCATCATCGGCGACTCCGAAAACCCCCACTCTCCAAACGCGCATCCCTCAAGAGCTCCCAATGCTCATCACCAGCTCTGCCCTAACGCCAACAACACGGGCAAGAAAAAAAGCCACAAGGAGTTTTGTTCGAAGGATTGCCACGGACACTCGATCCACGTGGCGTTCCGTGGGTCTGGGCTGGATCGACGGTTGTGGAAAAACTCAATGGCAATGGCAGACCCTTTTCTTTTCGTATACTGCTTTTTGTTGTTGTTTGATGATGATACTTCTTCGGGCTGTGTTCGAGGGATTAGAGGAGTAGATGCCGCATTCGCTGTACGTCTTCCTTCTTGCTTCCTGCTTGGAAGGGGGTCGTTCAGCATCACGAAGCTCTCTCACTGAAGTCTGCCCGGCGGCATTCTCTGGTGTACATCGTGCCCAACTCGCCGAATATGCAACTGCCGAACACCACCACGACACCGCGGCGTTAGGACGAACTTCTTCGTCCGTCCGCCTTCGTACATGCCGTTCCGATTCAGTGCCGTGCCGTCCATGAAAGAATTGAAATTCTTTTCGGCTCCGATTACTGCATGCCGTTGCTCGAAAGAGTAGTTGTTCGGCACGTATAGTCGTATACCACCTACTAAACGACGAGTCAATGCAAGCCTCAGCGCCACGCCGCGAGGAAACGAACCCTAAGGTTCCAAGACCCCAAGTCTCTAGCAAGACGCCAGCAAAGATGTGCCGAGACATGATAGCGTTCCAAGTCTTCGTAGTAGTATTCTCTTCTTCATTCATTCTTCCCCTCCCGTTCTACTCAAGCAGAAAAGCGCTGTGGCTGGTATGTACAACAAAAGGAAAAACATGTTCTCTCAAAACGCCAGGTGTGTCATGTCTGTCATGCTGTTTCCCTGAGAGACATCATCAAGACAGCAAGAAAAATTTGTGTTCAAAAAAGAACGACCACGACAAAAGCCTCCCATCCAAAAGCCCTCAATGTACGCACCGAGTATGCTTTCCCTCCAACCCGATTCCATATCCCATTTCCCGGTTCCGGTTCCATGCTCTTTTACCCGCGCACCCAAACAGATCAAAAGTACAAGGTTCTTGCCTTTTCGCACCCATCGTTTTCCATTACACCTCTTTGTGTTGACAGATGTCCCAGGCCATCCACTGGCCGTGATTGTCATTCGGCGACATTGTGGCATTTCGCTTCTTCCTCCACATGCGACTCCTCTCCGCCGGTGCCGCTGCGCTGTCTGGTGGTATCTCTTGATACGTTCGCGAGGTGCAGGTACGCGGACTTTTCTTCACTGCTCGTCGTGTGCCCTTGCGCAGGGTAACGCGGTGGCGCATGGCAGCGGTTCCTCCGGGTCGGGAGTTGTGTCAGGGTCTGCACGTGTGAGCCATATGCTGCCATGCTCTCCTGCCACGCCCAGCTCCTATCGCGTGCTTGGCCGCCAAGTCGGCGTCGAGCAATGCTCTCATTTCGACATGCGTGTGGCTTCCTTCATTCTCGTAAGATCATCGTTCCACTTTCGGCCAGCCATTGACCCAAGTCATTGCGATATAACCAAGGACGACCACCGCAGCAAAGGAACCATAGGGCAACCCGTAGTAGAGCAACGAATCCCCTTCACCTGTTCTTGACCTCGCCTGAGGCCCAAGAACTTCTTGTGATAGGAATTGTGTGATGATCTGTGCCTGTTCCTTGGTGATGGGCTGTCCGTCCTCCACACCCGCGCGTTCCAGTAAGCTGACAGAAGTAGGGCTTCTCACGTTAGCCGGCGCTAGGGCGTGGCCATTGGGCTCTGGAGAAGTAGTGCCATCGAACTGGAAACTGCGCTTTGCTGGTGTGCGTGGGGATTTCGAAGACGACCGCGTGCTTTTCCCAGATAGGTCGGCATTTTCTTTGCGTTTCTGCTCAACGAGCTCCGCAAGAGTCTGACGGGCTTCGTCACGTTCCGTCTCTGCCTCCTCTGCCCTTTGACGATACGACTCCATTTGCTGCTTCATTTCGTCCATCGACGTCCGCAACCGGTCTAGCTGTGCTTGGAGATCGGGCGCAGTATCGCTGTACGAGCTGGGGCTGTTTCCTGCGCTTGGGTGACCTTCGTTGGTCGGTGAATCCAGCCTAGGGCCTTGCTCTAGCCGCTGCGCTCTTTCCTCTGCGTTTTCTCTCGCAGTGCGTTCCTGAGCAAGATCATTCTCCAAGCTCTTCATACGTTCACTTTGGCTGCTCAACTCTCCCTTTGCCAACTTCAATTCTTCACACAGACGGAGAATGTCGCCAGAGTGGTCAGTCCTGGTAGGTGAGCTGCTTGCTGATGGCGTTCGAGCGGTATCCGTGCGGCGAAGTAGTGGTTGAATGATGGGATCGGCAAGTGCTCTCGCGACGTCTGGCTTCTCCGGGAGAGGTGCTTGTGGCGGCGGTGCGGGAGGTTCTGAGAAGTGAGCCTTGAGGTCAAGCTTCGACTTGGTTGGTGAAGGTCTTGCTTTCTCCGAGTTGGACTTCTTCTCTGGGACAGGCGGCGGCGGTTCAAGCTTTCCACCGAGCATGTTCTCGACGGTCTGTCTTGCGCGTGCAATCTCTTGCGATTGCTGCATGGCGAGTTTCATTTCGTGCTTGACCCAATCAGTCGAGTTTGTCGTGAAATCGAGGGCTTCACTTACATTGAGCTTCTTCACGATGTGCTCCGTCGTGATCGGGTTCAACCAATTCCTCATGTGCTGTGGCTGGTTAAGCATTCCCATGTTCATGGCTTGCTGATTCATGGCCGGATTTGCTCCACCTCGTCCATTGACTGAGCCTTGGCTTCCGGTCCTTTTGAGTTGATGTGGACTTGCGACAAGCCCGGGTCCCGCGCTAGGATCGAGATCTCCGAAATTCAGAGCATCATTACTTGACCCATAGATGCCAGCGTGTTCGACCTTGGCAGCCACCTTGTGATGTACAACAGTCTTTTGGTCTTCCGAAACAATATCGATTCCCAACTCCAGGACATCCTGTTCGCGCAGCTCCCTAGGCTCTGACTCTTTATTCTCTTGACTCAACCTCATGCCATTGACAAATGTACCGTTACTGGACTTGACATCTCGGATGAAGATTCGTCCTTGGCGATCAGCGTAGATCTCGGCATGCTGTCTGGAAAGGACCTTGGAGTCGAAGTAACCGTTCAGAGGTGTGGGCACAGTCTTCTGGTTGGTCTGTCGCCCGATTCGGAGAACGTCTGGAGCATAGGGTACAGTAATGGTCTTGCGCTCAAAGGTGCCGTTCATGGGTAGCAGGTGTAGTATGGCAGGTGGCATTGCTTGCGGTTGCTGGTCCCTCATCACACCGTTGGTCTGACCATTGCCGTTCGCCATTTGCTGCGACGGAAGCAAAGGCGCGTGGAGTGCGGATATCGCCGAAGAAGCGGTCGCGCCAGAGGTTGCAGAGCTCACGGGTTGTGGCCTGGCAGTAGTAATACCTGTCGCTGGCTCTGACTTGCCCGGCGGCCAGAGACCACGCGCAGGCTTCTTACGCGCTGCCCAACTGCCAGCTTCCGTCCCAGGAGGCTGTACTGCGCCGTTGGTCTGTGGCTGGGAGGTAGCGGAGATGGTGGAAGTTGACGACGCGGTCGAGGCAATTGATGACGAGGAGTTCTGGCGCTGAGCAGTCTTGCGCGGGCCCGGATTGAACATTTTGTTGACTTCATCCGAGTTCATGGCGCCAAAGCCGTTGCCATTAGAACTCCATCCCAGACGCGTACTCGGCTGAAAGGAGGTCAAGGGAGGTGCTACCGCCGTCATTGGAGATATGGCTGCAGGAGTTGCGACTCGGTGCCCTGACTCGCCGCCAATCGTCGAGGTGTGAGGTTGTGTTGTAGCGCTGCGTGTCCCGCACGTGCCTGTTCCCGCCGATGACGCCGTGCAAGAGCAATTATACGCGAAGGGAAGGAGGTATGGTAGTATTACAAGGCGTAGTGGTTGACGTCGCAGCAGCGGTCGTGAGGTCGTTTCGTTTCAGCCGTCAGGACCAGGGTCGGAGCGATGCACGGACGGAGTCGTGTGCTCGGCGAGGGAAAAGTCGAAGTCGCGGGGGAGAAGGAGTGGGCAGGAGCGAGCGGTGTTGGAGGTGGTGGTGGGAGGCGTGGCAGCCAGACGGAGAAGGGGCCGGTGGAGGGCGGAGAGTGAGGTGAATGAACTCGGCGAGGTGAGGTTCTGTCAGCGCTCGCTGCTGCTCACTGCCGCTGCTCCTCCTGCTCGAAGGCTCGGTGTGCTGGTCGTGGGCGGCAAAGCACCGCCAACCCGGTCGCGGCCACACGCCCTGTCTCTTCGCGCGCTATCGCATCGGTCGCCAGCAAGCCTGTCCCGTGCCTGGAGCGTCGTAGGGCGGATGGATCGAGGGTGGTGGTGAGAAACGGGGGGCTGCGTCGGTTTGCTGGCTCTGTCTGGTTCACCCAAACTGTCCTCGCCCGACGACCGATGCCCTGCGAGAGGAGTTGCTCCACACTGGAGACCATCACGTGATCGCTGTTTAGCCGAGCAGCTCCAACTTCGACTTCAAGCTTCAGGCTTCGGACGAGTGAAACCAATTTGCCGTGTTTTTCGCATTCACAACCCTCAAGATGCCTCCCGTCGCTGGCGCTGGCGGCATGGCCGGTCCTTCTACCTTCGACAAAGGTATTGCATTGCGTTGTTACCTTCAGCGAATAGACGTCTGACAGCTCGCAGCCAAGATGGGCGCCATGATGGGTGGCAGTACGTCCTACGATGCTACAGCCATCTTTGCCTTTGTTGATGTATGACAGCTGTTGGCCTATGTATCGGCTTCATCTTTGGCGCCACAAACATCATCAGATACGGGCCAGGACCGAATGGAATGATGCGAACACTGGGGCAATATATGCTAGGCTCGGCTGCAACGTTTGGGTATGTCAAGAGCCTGCTTTTCTTGGAGGTCAATGCTGATGCATTGATAGCTTCTTCATGTCAATTGGCACAACAATTCGCACAGAAAGCTCCCCAATCCTCACAGAAGCCTTCCGAAAGTCCCAATTGCGGAACGGCAGGCCCATGATAATGCCTCTGGACCGGATGCAGAAGAGTAGGAGAGTGTCGGAAATGTCATGAGGAGAAGTCTTCGATGGCTGTATTGCTATTGTATAAAAGAAGAGAAACGACTGTCGATGATACCAACCTCTGGCGTTTGAACTGGGCAAGAAGCACGGCAGGCGAGCTCTGCTTTGGAACCGCACAGCAAGAGCTTGCAGGTCGAGAAAAAGTATTAGGGAAGGGAGATAAACAGGGCCGGGAGCAAGGCCCGATAGGTGAACAGTTTGCCTCTCAAGCAAATGCCAATGTAGAGTGTAGTCCCTCTTCATCTTTTATCATTGTATCTTCTCGAGCGTCCTCCTCCTGTTGGTGTTGACGTTGTTGACAGCAGTCGAGGCTGGCCCTTTCAGGCCTTCAAATACAGGTTCGATCTCTTCAGGTACGCCCACAACGCAGCAAAAGTAATGCCAGGCCGCCTGGGGACTAACTCTCTTTTCAGGCACAATTCAATCAAAATGGGCAAGTGAGCCAAATTCCCATCCGCGGCCCTCACACATGTCGACACGAAAAGTGAAACACGCACCTTCCTTAGGATTCGCACCTTCCGTTCGCGCTAGCAGCCGACCTTTTTCAAGCTCATTGCGCGCACTCACCTTTCTTCTCCTTTCAACGCCGACCACGACACCGTCACCTGCCACTACGTGCCGTCCACTCCCGCCTCCAGCCAACGTCATGGCGGGCCTGTTGGGCGCTCAATTCGAGCAGCTCATTGATGAGCGTATCAATCAGAGACTGACCGTCTTCAAGCAACAGATCGAACAGCGCGCCGAAGAGCAAGAGAAGAAACTTGCAAAAGAGCTCGACCAGGTGCAACTTGAGCTGAAGAAGGCGAAGCAGACGGTCAAGGATCTGCGCCTGACGCTTGACAATACCTCGTCGCTCGTCGCCAACCAGGGCACATCGTTTGCCAGCTTGCAGAAGGCCGTCGACGGCTTGCAAGATGTATTGAATGGGTAGGCCACGACATCAGCGTCGTTTGAAGTCCTAGCTAACAAATGCATCACAGCACGGGCGGTGTCACACTCCACGATCAGGTGCTCGCGATCCAGCAAGCTTGCAACCAGCACAGCGACTCCATGGCCAAGATTCTCGCCAACCATGACGAGATTCTGGAGCAGCTTGGGTGAGTATCATTCCTCTCTGTCTTTCATGTGTCTCACTAACATGTGTCAGTACATACCAGTCGGGCTACAACGAGCAGAAGCTGGTCTTGAGCACCCTCAGAGACGCGCTCAATGGCACCAATCAGCCACGACCTCAGTCTGAGCCGCACTTGCAGACCGCACCTCCCACCAGCCAAGACGGAGTCGCTAGAGCTTCTTCAGCGCCAACTGTGGGTTCGATCAATGTCAACGCGGACGATTTGCCAACTCGACCTTCTTCAGCCCGCCCTGAAGCTGCTGAGCACCAAGTCCACTCCGGTGGAGACCCATCTGAGAGTCATCAGCGCTCAATGATTTCGTCTAACACGTTTGGCGAGATGTCTCCCCAGACTGCTTACACCCACCAACCCACTAGCTCGGCAGTGGACGCCATGGACATGGACGATGAGGCAGACGAGGGGGATGAAGCAGACGATGAAGGCGACGAAGATTCCTCGACCATCGCGGTCGCCGTGAAGCGACGAGGGGTCCACACGCAAGGTTCTGACGCCGATAGTGCAACGTCGACGCCAGGTACTCTGAAGCGTCGTCGAGCGGCGTCGAACCTTAGGCAGGCCAGCGCCGATCCGTCGTATCATGCATCGAGTGAAGCTATGCTCATGCAGTCCCCGATCACCTCTCAGGCGCGTGATGCCCAGCTGCAGACCACCGCTTCAAGCGACATCGAAATGCCGTCTTGGTTCAATGATACCACGGAGCAAGACAGCCCCACCAACCCAAACCCGCTCGAGGGATGGGCTTCGCGTGCAGGCAGGCTTCAGGGATCTGGTGCAGCTAGAATGCCGCGTGTGAGCGCGAGGCCAGCAGAGGAGCGAAACATCGAAGTGCTAGGTGGCACTGTCGCAGACTCCCAGCGTCGCTCTTCCCGACCCTCGAGGCCAAAGAAGCCGGATGAGGGCCAAATTCTCTATCCACGCGACATGCCTGACCTCACCAAGTGAGGGAGCGATGCACTGAGATGCCAAAGACATGCTCAAGCAGTCTTGAGACTTGGGGTGATTGGGTCTTTGTCTTTCAAGCGCACAGCATCAATCGAGCTCAGGGCGGCTATTCTTGGTGGGCAGCAAGAGAAGGACGCGTTGTCACTTAACCCACAGCATCATGAAGAAGATCGGAGGCTTACGCCGCCAATCTTCTTCACACAAACTGAGAACTGAAGATGCACTTGAAAACAATCCAATTCCATCACTCACTACTCACGTGTTGCATTGCTCAAAGTAGAGACCGTAGACCTTCGCCGACAGGTTGCGCACAGACCCAACGACAAAGTTTCCTTAGCGGTCGGCGTTCAACATCACTCTCCAGACGGTGCTGCTAAACCACTCACGCACACTTCCACCACCTCCATCTGCACAGTCTCCCGCTGTGCCTTCGTTCTGAATTATCCTCGTTGCCATCCCGAAACACCGCTCACTGCCGACGTCGACGCCGCAGTCCGCTGTAGGATGGGCGCTGAATAATTTCGAGCACCGTCCTGACCTCTCCGCTCCTCCGCCGGCCAACATCGAATATCCTTGCGCACCCGCCAGCAGCACGCCGCACGCGCTCTTCGATGCGTTCGCCCAGCTGCACCATCACCTCATCCACTTGCAACCCTCCGCTGACACCTCACTCGTTCTAAGGGCGGCAGGCGTCGTGGCCCAGCCGTCGCTACCTCCCGTGAGGAGGTAGAGACCCCCGGGGCATCAGCCATGCAGCAGCACCCCATGGCAGGCGCGGGCCATATTCCCGCTGCCGTGCCCATGCATCCTCCGCCGCGACGTGAATATGGCTACCCACAGCACCACCCGCAGCAGTACTATCACCACCCGCCGCAGTCGCCCATCCAGCCCGGCTACTACTATCCACATCCGCCGCCCGCAGCATATCGATGGCAGCCTCCACCGTACCCACAGCCTCACGCCTATCCGCCGCCGCATATCCAAGCTCAATACCAGCCTAGATCGCCCATGGTCGTCAGCTCGGCGCCGCTTGCGCAGCCCATGACCCCAGTCACACGACAGCCCGCACAAATGACCGCGCCTCCGCAGGCTACCCAGTCACCGCGACCAATTCCCCCTTACATGCATCAGCAGGCGCCCGCAGCTTCTCCTTCGCCAGCCCCGACTCCATCAGCGCCGCCAAAGGCAGAAGAGCCTCGAGCACAGACACCAGGGGAGACATCTACTGCTCAACCCGCACGCAGACCATCTACCTCTCAGAATCCTCTCTCTCTGCCACCAGAGCATAAGCAGCCCTTTTGGCCGAAGGTAAGATATCTTCAGATACGATTGGGTAAGCTATAACTGACAAAATATAGCTACCGTGGTACTCCGTCCCTGAGCATCAGCAGACCTTTCCTTCTCGTGCTCCCACGCGCCGACGCAGACGTAGGAATCTGCGTGCTTCGAACAACGCCGTTGCGCTGCCTACAAGAGAAGAGCCGGTGGCAGAAGACGAGCCTCAACAAACAGAGTCACAGACAGCTTCTGCTGCGGAGCCTCCATCCGAGACTTCTACCATCGCCGCGCCTTCCGAGCCCGAAACCCCAGCCACATCTCAAGCTCCCTCTGAAAGCGATTTCACCCAAGTCTCCACACCTGCCACCCCTGCGCAAGCCCCGACCACCTCACCCAAACCTACACCAACACAACAGCAGCACGCGAGAAGAGATACCCGCACAGCAATTGCTGTACCGAACATACCTGGCCTACCCAAGCCAAAAGAAGCTTCGCCGCCAGCGACTGTGAAGCCAGATGCAGCGGCAAAGACCGAGGAAGAGAAGACACCCAAAGCGGCGGAAGAGCAGGATGGAAGTGGGGAAACCGCGCCAACTGAGGCGGAGACTGTCCAAGAGACACCTGCACCGAAGCCAGCACCTAAGTCGTGGGCTGACTTGGTCCGCACCAAGTCCAAGCCAGGTGCAGCCGCCGCTACCACCAACGGCGAGGCCATCACCAACGGCATCCAATTGCCAAAGACGGCGTCTCTCGCAGATGCATTGAAGCAGTACAACGTCCGGGGCGATATGATGCTCCCATTTCTCGAGCCAAAAGGGCTCGTAAACACCGGCAATATGTGCTATATGAATTCGGTGGGTACCTGGACAACATCTTCAAATCTCGAACGATGGGCAGACTTACTAACATGGGTGCAGATTCTTCAAGTTCTGGTCTTTTGCGTACCATTCTACAACTTCCTAGATCAGGTCCGGCAACGAACTGTGCATTCGATGAAGAGCGATACCCCTCTAGTTGACGCAATGATTATGTTTATGAGAGAGTTCAAGGTTTTGGCAAGCGCGGAGTCGGCGGACGGATTGAGGTCGATGCTCAAGCAAGAACAGCTCGAGGAGTATGGCGAACAGGTGACGCCTGAGTACGTTTACGAGGTGATTAGAAAGCTGCCTCGGTTCGCGGGCATGAGGGTGAGTGCAGACTGAGTGATGATGTGCGGATGATGAGGCTGACAATGTACAGAGGGGGCAACAGCAGGACGCTGAAGAGTTCTTGGGATTCTTGCTCGAAGGTCTTCACGACGAATGTGTCAAGGTCATGCAGGGCCAATCGGACGACAAACCACAGGAGAACGGCATCGCATCGCCAGATACCGTCATGTCACCAACGTCAGCTGATGGCTGGCAAGAGGTTGGACCCAAGCAGAAAGCCGCTGTGACAAGGACTGCCGGCCAGGAAGACACCCCATCCCCGATCACGAAGATCTTTGGTGGCTACTTGAGGTCCGAATTCCGAGTTCCAGGCCTCAAGGACTCGGTCACGCTGGAACCTTACAAGCCGCTGCAGCTGGACATCGGTTCCGCTCAGGTCAACAACATCATCGATGCCTTGAAGGGACTCACTAGGACTGAGCAGATGACTGGCGAGTTTGGTGGCAGAAGCAACAGTGCTAAGAAGCAGATGTTCATCGATTCACTGCCGCCAGTCCTGATCCTTCACCTCAAGCGCTTTCAATACGACAGCAGCTTCACTGGAACGCAGAAGATCTGGAAGAAAGTCGGTTACCCACTGGAGCTGGAGATCCCTAAGGAGGTATTTCCACCAGGCAAGCGCAACGGTCTTGGCGTCAAGAACCAGCCCAAATATCGTCTCACCAGCGTTGTCTACCACCATGGCAAGTCGGCAGCGGGAGGCCACTACACTGTCGACGTCCTTCGCCAGGACAGTCGTGAATGGATCCGGATGGATGATACCATCATTCGCCGGGTACGCGCAGAAGATGTCGCCGAAGGCGGTGCCGAAGAAGACCCCAAGATCCTCGCCAAAGCTCTCGAACAACACAAGGCGGACTCCGATCTGCAAAAGCAGCGCAACATGTACCAAGGACTTGACGAGGCCGAGAAGGAGCCTGAAGAAGAGAAACCATGGTCTGAGGTCAATGGCAGCACCAATGGTCATGCGAAGAAGTGGAGCGGTGCAGCCATTACGACGAATGGCACGAGCACGCCCACGAGCACAACCGGCAAGAGAACCCCAACCGCTAAGAAGGAAGGCGTGCGCGATAACAAGGTCGCCTACATCTTGTTGTATGAGCAGATCCGGGAGTGAAGTGTTGGAGGACCGCGTTGGATGACGACTGTGCTTGGAAGACATCGTCAAGGCGGAGGAAGATGGCCCAGCAAAAGCAGCAACAAAAAGTTCTTCGGCCGTGCGACGTTTGCATTTAGCGAAGGAGTCTGGATGGACGGACGATGTCGTTACGCTAACTAATCCCCCAGCACCCTATACCGACGACAACGCCCGATCATTTTAACGACGACTCACGCGCATGCCACCACTGTATTTGTAGCTCACGAAATGGAAGGATGGAGCGTTTGCATTCACGCCGGGCATGTCGAGGAGGATATGAGTTGAGATGCGGTGGAAGTTGATTGCAAGCAGAGAGACGGCGGACGTGCACAGAAGAAGAGGGAGGAGGCTGTGTATGGAGGAGGGTTGGTGTGCCGTGGGAACGACGATGTGCATAGTCTTATTGACAGCAGCGAATGATATGTGTTCGTACCTTTACATATTTGCTGCTTACTGCCAATATTCATGGAAACTCACAGTCCGTAACCACCAGATGGGAACATCAATCATGACATCCAAAGATATTTATCTTGGCGCTCTGCGAGTGCGAGACTGGTGGGATAGACCGGGAAACTAACGGATGTTTCCCGCCACCGGCGTGGTGTATTTGCGAAAGAAGATATGCTACCAGTGGATATGGGGGTTACGTAAGGCTGAGGGGTTTGAGTTTGGGGGTGTTGTGGTCGGTTGGGGTTGGTCAGCTTTGTTGGGTTGGGGTGGGCGAGGCTATGGGATAGGCTTGGCGATATGGGATTACCAGCTTATGCGTTTGGGACGAGCGATGGTTTGATGAGATGGAAGGTTTTTGAGGTTGTAAACGGATACGAGATGTGAGCGAGTACGGGCGAGGGAGTGTGTAGCTGCGGCTGAGTTTGTATAAGTAAGAGCTAAATGCTGTAGAGGCTCATTCCGGGAGGGTAAGTTTAGGTGTCGTTTAGAATTAGCTTCGATGCATCGCCCCTCGGGGACTTCTGCATGTAGGCTGACTCGAAGATACTGTATGGTCCTGATGAAGAGAAGGAGTAACAAGAATTCGTCTAAAATAGCTTAGGATGCTTGTCGTTTCTGCGTAAGGATGACAATGCTCACCACAGCGGGCCTCGCACCACCTAAAGCCCGACGACGATTCGATACGAGAAGGATTCTCGATGGAAACGCACTACTCAAAGTCGTCTTCCTTCACTCTGCATTTAGGCTGCTGGAAGGTTTGTACGACACAAAGGAGGAAAGTGTCGCGCGCATGCACGTACCTGCTGTGCTACGTTGCTGCCGTTTAAGGCGCACAGCCTGGTTTAGCGGCCGGGCGCAGGGAGGAAGGTGCGATGACGACGAGAAAAGACCGCGAGGTCGTACCTGCCAGATTTGTGTTTGCTTCGAATTTGGACCTTCGTTTGCTCTTCTTCATCATCCACATCATGCATGCGTGTCGCTGACGAGGGATGTTGCTTTCCACTTCTTCACGGGTTCGCTCTCGACGACGGCTTGCTTGGTTAGCGGTCATCGCGACAGGCGTCGTGCTTGCGCTATGGCTGGTTCAACACGATGGGAGTCGTGAGCATGTTCTCGACCATAATGTCGTGAGGAGATATGCAGCATCCGGTTCAGACGACTTCGCTGCTCGAAAGGCTCTCTGCGACGCTCACGATTTCCTGCTTTCACCATCGCCCGAGAAGAAGCTCTACGACCTCATCCTACTCTCGACTGAGCTCGACTGGCTCGAGATTCGGCTGAACACTCTGGGTCCGTATGTCTCGTACTTTGTCATTCTGGAGTCGCCGACGACTTTCACGGGGCAGCCTAAGCCGACTTTGCTGGACGATCCTGTTCACTGGAATCGCTTCAGGAATTTTCATCAACAGATCATTCATCGGATTGTTGAAGATCCGGTGAACAGTACCCGAGCATGGGACCATGAGGATTTCTTCCGCAACGCGCTTTTGACGTCCACATTTCCGACGCTGGAAGGCACGAAAGCCGAGCCGAAAAAGGGAGACGTTCTACTCGTCAGCGATGTCGACGAGCTCATTCGTCCAGAAACAGCAGTGTTGCTCAATACATGTGAGATCCCCCGACGACTGACGCTGATGAGCCAATTCTTCTACTACTCCTTCCAATGGAGACACATCGGTCCGCCATGGCCGCATCCTCAGGCTACGACGTACATGGGCTCGATGGAGGAAACATTACGACCAAATGATCTCAGGATGGATATCCTCCCTCCTTCATCCATTTTCTCACTCCCATTCTCCTCCCTCCGACGCTGGTACGACCGCGCCACCCTCCAAGATGCAGGCTGGCACTGCTCCTCGTGCTTCGCCACGGTCGCAGAATTCCAGACCAAGATGTCCAGCTTCTCGCATAAGAGTCTCAACACCGAGGAGAATCGGGATGCGGGCACGATTGTCGAGAGGGTGAGGAAGGGAGAGGATTTGTTTGGGCGGGAGGGGGAGACGTATGAATTCTTGGAGAGGGAGAGGATGGATTTGCCGGGGTTTGTGGAGGACGAGTGGAGGGATAAGGGGAGGTTTGGATGGTTGGTTGAGAGGACGGGGCGGGATGGGGGATTTGTCGATTGATTTCAGGGGTCTGTCGGCATCCTCGAGCGACGAACCCTTGGTCCTTGGCAAGGCTACTTCAGCGGTATCTCAGCTGTCCACCACCGTATCCGGCTCAGGCAACGTCAAGTTCACCAAATACGCCTCCATCAACCTCGCTGCCTCGCCAGCATACTGATAACTCGTATGCCCCTCCTCCCGAACCGCCACCAACACGCTACCAGGCAGCTGCCTTTGCAACCCCACAGCCTGATCGAACGGCGTCTCCGGATCATAAAGACTGTTCAGCAGAAACACAGGCGCCACATTACCCTCCACAACAAGTCGATGCGGTGGATCAGGTACCGCGAAGGGCCATCCAGCACACATGGAATTGACAGCGTACGCCTGCGCCGTCCCGCGGGTGTGAGGCGCGGCCGTGAACATGAACTGCGTCTGGTGGATCAAGTCCGCCGCACTTGCCGCGTTATGCTCCCAGTCGAGGCAGTTGACGAGCTGCATTTGCCACAAGGGCGAGGTCTCATTCTCGGCGATTTCTGGCGCGAAGTCCGAGTAGTCGCCTTTGAAGGCTGCGGAGAGGTATTTCGCCAGGGAGCGCCAGGTGGGCGTATCTTGATCGTAGCCTGCGGGCACGAATTTGGAGTCGAGAGTCGATTGCACGGTGCCTGTTATATCCTCTAGTCGGACGGAGGGACGGCAGGATGAGTCTGGATCTTCGCACTCGGGGACTTCCAGGGGAGATTGGAAGGCGGCGTCGAGGAGTTTGGTGTACTGGGCGTTGATGTCCTGGCCTCGAAGCACGCAATCCTCCGTCTTGTTGCACCAGGCCACGAAACGGTTCCAGACAACTTCGTATCCGTACGCCTCGGACACGACGGTGGGGATCTCCGTAAGAGAGTGATCGACATTGCCATCCAGCACCATCGCACGAAAATTCCTTGGAAACAACTCAGCGTACGACTCTCCTATCTGTGTGCCGTACGACTGGCCGTAGAAGTTGATCTTCTCCTCGCCGAGAGCTATCCGCAGGGCGTCTATGTCCCTGGCTACGCTGGGCGTGTCGATGTGCTTGACGAGGTTACCAGTGCGATTGAGACAGGAGAGGGCGAAATCCCGGTTGTATTGGACGAGGTTTGCGAAGTCTTGCTCGGTGTGGACGAACTGCGAGGGCCGGGCGTTCCAGAGGTCAGGAGAGCATTTGATGGGGGTGCTACGTCCTGCACCTCTGGGGTCGAGGCCGACTGTGTTTGTCAGTAATGTCCTTCCACAATCCACTGCTACTTTGACGATTTACTAAGATCAAACCCCCTCAACGCCTCCCCAAAATACGTATCCCCCGACGCAAAATCCACCACCGAGTCCGTCGCCGAAATCCCCGGTCCCCCGGGATTGTACACCAGCGTCCCGATCTTCTTCGCGGGATCTTTCGCCGGCCAGCGGTTCATGGAGAGGGTGATGGTTTCGCCGTCGTTGGGGTTGGACCAATCGAGAGGGACGCGGAGCTCTGCGCAGTCTAGTCCGGCGTTGGTTTCGCTCGAGGTGGGACATTTGTGCCAGGTGAGGGAGGTTTGGTTTGTGGGGAGGGAGATGGAGAGTGTGGGGGATGCTAGGTGTAGGCTGAGGAAAAGGGGGACGTTGGGTTTCATTTTGGGGGAGAGGGTCGAGATGTTTTTAGGATGTGGAATCAACAGGAATTTATATATAATTTGCATCCCAGATTCTCTTAACAGTCTCTGCCTGAACAGGAGCTCTCTCGCGACATAAACACTGTCGTCAGTCGCTCGATCCGGTCAAGTGGATGATGCGAGGGTTGCCTTTTTCGCAATTTTGTTGAAGCTTCGTAGGGATTGGCTCGATCGAAGCTAATACTGCAGGCCAAACGAGCATGCACACGGTCTCAGCTCTACGAGCTGAGGTTGAGTTGTCGATCATGACTTCGATGGCCTTGCTTTCAGAAATTTGTAGTCGTGTACTGTTTTATTTAGAGCCTGCAGCATCTTCTCCGCCATTGAACAACGAAGTCTTTTCCTCCATCCGGACCCTTTACTTGACAATGTTCTTCAGATAGCCGTCTCTTTGACAGTGTCCTTGTTGTCTGATGCCTCTGGTCGTATACACTGCATGTCAAACAAAGTCAAGGACATGGCTCTGGGAGGAAGCCATTTTCTTTTTCCTGTGAGCGACTAAACTAACATGACAGCCATCTGCCAGTTTAAGCGGCCGCGACAACCGCGTTACGGGCAGCACGTACATGCCTCCGTAGTGACGTTCGATCTGCCGCACGGGATGACTGCGCCCTCACATCGACCCAGGTGGGATAGCCTCAAGAAGCCTTTGCCGTTGACAGACTTCCGCAGGCCCTCGAAGCCGTTGTCCACGCCATTGATCGTGCGATAAGCCCCAGCCGCAAGACTCTCGAGCTCTTCCACAGCCGCGCTCTTGCCCTCCTCCTTCTTCTTCAACTTTGCGGCGATCAGCAATGCGATGACGAGTCTGTGATCCGTGATGCTGTTCTCTCGACACTGCAGCATGGGCTTGTCCTCGTTGAGATCCACGTGCAAATTCATGTACCGGATCATGGCTTCGATCTTTGCCAGGGCTTCTCCAGTGGGCTTCATCAATGACAACTCCTGTATGAACAAGTACCCCATCTCGACCAGCTCAGGGCAGGGCAGGGCACGTTCTCGTATCGAGTTGTTTCGTAGGTCTTGATCATGTCCTTGTAGATCTGAGCCGCCTCGTTGAACGTCTGCAAAGCCGGCTTCCGTGTTAGGTTGTCTCTTTTCCCCGACGTGAGCTCCTTGATATCTTTGCTCTTGCGGATTCGTAGTCGTTGATGACCCCTGCCGGCCATGCAATCACTGAGACCTTTCCTCTGTTAAGGTTATTAGTCTTCCGCTCGACCAATGTTCTTCGCCGAGTTGGCTGGATCGTTAGTGAGCCCAATCATGGAATCGATTCTTGGCAACATTCTTCTCATGGCGGCCTCTCTTGTTGCTCGCTCTGTCTCTCAATGTTACGAGGTGAAGAGATGGAAGCTCGGCGCCTTGCGGCGGCCTTGTTCAAACAGCCTTGAATTGGTTTGAACAGGAAGTATGTATTACGAATGAGCGAATACTTAGGCTCGCAGCGGTGTTCGCAATGTGAATTTGGAAAGTTACAAAGCCTGGTCAGTCTCTCCATTTGCGTTCTGTGCTTTACTCGCTTTTGCTTTGCTGCTCTGCGTACCACGTTGACCGCCCATCAATGTCTGAAGTCAAGCCCTCACTTTAGGTTGGTGGACCTCAGCGCCCCCTTCTTATCGATCGTCTTCTGTAGCATCTCAAACCCATGCTCCACACCATTGATGGTCTTGTAAGCACCCAAGGCGAGTCGTCGAAGCTCCAAGCTGGCTTTTGACTTGCCTTGCAGCTCCTTCACCTTAGCTGCGATGACGAGAGCAGTCGCGAGTCGAGGATCCAGTACGCAGTGCTCCATGCATCCAATTTGCGGCTCGTCTTTTTCGATGTTCACCACGACCCAGCCCATGTTCTTGGCGACCCCTGCGACGAATGCGAGGACCAGGTTTGCGGGCTTGAGAACCCACCACGTATCTAGCATTTCATTCATCATGTTCAGGCAATGAGTTCGGGCAATCCTTGAAACGCCGGTTCATACGTCTTGTCGAGATCGAGGTAGATTCGGAGAACTGCCTCTGTGTTGTCTTCCAGCAGTTGTCCATCCACGATCATGCCTGATGGCTTGACAAGGCTATTGTACTTGGCAACAAGCTCTCCACGACGACGACGGACTTGTGGCGTTTGACTGCGCTCAGCAGTGCAGACTGCGCAGGAGCATATGATGCCCCATCTGAGGCTGAGGACGGATTGCCGCTGCTCAAAGTCGAAATCCTCGCGATAGACAGAAAAGAGCTCAGCACCCTTCTCGATTCGACGTGCCGCTCGCAAGATGAGGAGGTCACCGATGTGGCTTCGCCGAACGTTTTGTACACATGAGTGGTTCATCATGTTGGCGCGAGGCCATATGCCGGCGTTCTGTATGCCCGAATACGAGACGAAACCGAGCATTCTTCGCTTTTGAGCCGTCGATGGAGTCGCACATGTGTACAGGTTGTGAATCATCAGCTGACGGATGTGGAAGACGTCAATTATGGTCTTGCCATCAAACTCTGTGCCCTCACTTGGATCCTTGGCGTAGTTGTTGTCGAAGAGATCAAGAATCTCCCCGAGCCTGGAAGGATTACGATCTAGCTCCCGCACAATGTTTTGCAGAAGAGCTCCTTGATCCCTGTAGATCTGGTCTGAGGTGCTGTCGTAGTTGAAGGCGAGGTAGAAGTCGCTGTCATTGTCGAACATGATGTGGGCGGCCTTCTCGACAAGTATGATTTCGCCTTCTTCGATGTCCTGCAACGAATCAGTATAAGCCCAGTGCTTTCATCAAAACGACTCACCTCCGTTGCAAAAAGACCTCGACTACGACCGGGACTCGCTTTGACCTCGGTCTGCTTCACAAAGTCTGCGGCATCTATCCGTGGGCAACTGTCCAAGCCCTCAATCATGGCTTCGAAATCGTAGGTGCCGGAGCTCTGCTCCTGTTGGCGGGCAGATACTCTGGCAAGAAGCTGCTCAGCGTCACTGTTGTCACCTTCAGGCCTCAAGGCAAGAGCCAGCTTCAGAAGGACTTGCGCCTTCTTCTAATTCCGTAACTTGTAAGTAGCCGTGGCTGCTCGACGATACGCCTTATAGTCCAAGTCCTTCATACGATCCGTGATTGCGACTCTTCCACTGCTGACAGAGGCTCGGGCATCTCTCTCAGCGGAATCATAGTAGCCAAGCTCAAGATTGGCGTACGCTCGATTGCGTAGCAAATCCAGCTTGAGCTCGACATTCTCGCCGACGGAGGCGAGGCCTTCCGTGTAGCAGTACGCGGCTTGGTGATATCCACTGACAGTCCCATATTTGATAGCTTTGTTTCCTTTCTCCTTCTAAGCCTCAGCTGTGGTATCGGTGGTGTTGAAGTTCACCTGGCGAAGGGCAGCAGGTACATGGCGGACTGCGGTGACAACTGTACAATGTCGCTCGGGTGGTCAACACGAATGTACCAGGTCTGCAGGTCTGTTTCCACTGTATAGTACGGCTCCTTAATGGCAAGAAAGCCGCCTTTGGGAAGCACACGACTGTCGAGTTGGTGTTGGCCGTGCTCAAGTATGACGAACTCAGCCTGCTTGTGGGCATCTTGAACGATGGTGATGGCGCGTGACGGCTGGAACTTGGGCTCTTCGACGACGCGCACCAACACGTATCGTCCACGATGATGTGTATCCAGCAAAAGCTCTTCGAAGTGCATCTATAGATGATCAGCTTGAGTTTCCCATGTGAACATCGGCCCTTGTCTCAAGTCAGATCCTCGAGCGCCCGCGAGCATGGCGGATATGGTTGAGGAAATGCCAGGGAGAACGAATATTTCTTTCCCTCCTCGCCGTCAAACCTCTCAATCTTCTTCAGAGCGGCTTTCTTTACCAAGGTATCACCAGATGGAGTTGGGCGCCTCTGCAGGCCCCTCGCCGCTGCCACAAACGCAAGACGTGCTTTCTCCACGTCTTTCCCCTCCTCAGCGAGCCTTTCAGACTTGATGCCAGAGACTTTGGACATATCGGCAGCCTGCTTCATCATGTCCATCAGCGTATCAAAACTGTCTGCATCCATGCCCTCCTCATCGGCTTGGCGTGTCATCTCAAGGGTAGGCTTCTGATTTTTCGGTCGCACGGGCGCACGATCCCCGGGGGGGGGGGGGGGGGCGCCATGGTGTTGCGGACAGATGACGTTTCGACGCAAAGAACCGAAGAAAGTAAAAAAGAGAGGAAGAAGTCGGTAGAACTTTTTGACCCTTGAAGTTGCACGGGGCAACGAGCAAACAGCGGCTGCAAACGAACATTCACTCGCACCGGCTAAAATCCGGAAACTTCCGCAAGTCAGCTGAAGAGCACCAAAAACTCAATACAGAAGCCACACTCACTCACTAATCCATGTGCAAACTCTCACCCCTCACTCACCCTAATCACAACCCTCCCCACCGCCCTCCCGCTCCCAACCCTCCCAAAAGCCCCCTCAAACTCCCCCATCCCCCAAACCCCATCAACAACCCCCCTACACCTCCCCTCCTCCACTAACTCCGTAACCCTCCCCAACTGCGCCCCATCAGCCCTCATAAGAAAGAACCTCCCTTCCACACCCTCACTAACCCCCTTATCGTTCGGAGGCTCCAGCTCATACTTCCAGTTCACAAAATCCGAGATCTCGCCCGGGGGAGCGATAGTAAACAGCTTCCCGCCCGGTGCGACGGCATGCCATGCGGCGAGGAGGGATTTACCGCCGACGTTGTCGAAGACGAGGGGGTATTTCGGGTGGGTTGTGAAGTACTCCGCCAGAGGCGTCTTCGTGTAATCGAGCACCTCATCCGCACCAAGGGAGCGCACGAGCTCGATATTCTTCGTGCTGCACGTCGCGACGACGTAGTATCCCGCCGCGTGGGCGAGCTGGACGTACCAATTCCCCGCGCCGCCCGAGGCGCCGTTGATGAAGATTTGCGGACGCTGGGATTTCGGTGGGTGAGAGGTCGTGTCGAAGTTGGGTTCTAGATTGGCTTGTTCGAAGAGGCCTTGCCAGGCTGTTAGAGCTGAGACGGGGATACTGGCGGCTTCTTCGGCGCTGATGCTCTCTGGCCTGAGAGCGAGGACGTCTTCTGTTACGGTGGAGTATTCCCTTGCTCCGCCGCCTCGGGGGTAGACGACGCGGTGGTAGACTTTGTCTCCGGGCTTGAATTTCCCTCTGCTCGGGGCCTGGACTATGACACCGGCTGCTTCGACGCAAGGGTAGGATCTGTCGAGCTCAGGGGGCCGCGGCCAGAAAAGTTCACCGTTCGTTATGCCGGCGGCTTCATTTTTGAGGAGGTATTCGCCCGCAGGCAGATCTGGGAGGGGCTCGTTGTTGGAAAGGGCTAGGGTTTGTGTTGACTGAGTGTGGATGATTGCTCGCATTGTTGCAGGTAGGGAAGGCGATGCCATTGTATCTGAGGTGGTTTGATGTCGATGGGCTGTTAATTGATGCACTCAGAGCGATCGATAGAAGGAGTGCTGCTTTTATGTGGAGCCAACATCACTTTTCGTCCGTGGTTCATCCGTCAGACCAGTTCCAAAAGCACCCTTGCGCTGGCATGTTTCACGCATGCTTGTGTCATCCAGCTCAGGTCGGTACTTCACGAAGCCGCTGTTCGGGGACTGTCGGAGCCATTGTCTGGATACCGTGGAGAAGAGCAATCACTTGAGCTTGTCCCTGCCGATGTGGGAGTGCGCCCTATGTTGTACTCCCACGCAAGGTGACTGACGTGCAGCACACATTCGGCATGCCGAAGCATATCGGCACGTAACTTCCCGATTCGGAAGTGGTTTCGCTTTGGCAAGATGCGAACCCGAAACTTAAAGTGCCAAGTGAATCCGGGCAAGATTTTCGAGCGGAGATGCCTGTACATGTCACATCGTCCCATTAGTTGCCTCAGGTCCAAGAATTCTTCTCCACCTCAAGCAGTTTCCTAGCCAAGTCCAGCGTCACTGGTCGCTGCACCAATCCATGATACAAGAACCCCTTCTGAAACTCCTCCAGCCAGTCGATCAGACTCACATTATACGCCAACTCTTCCAGAACACTCATCTGCGCCATCTCATTCTCGCGGATCTGTTCGAAATACCATTCCATAAGTTCCGAGTCTTGCGGCGAACAGGTATATCCAATGAGCAGAATCCACAATCGGACGTTCTCCATTGGCATCCATTGCTCTGGGGCGATGCGTGCGAGAACATTGCGGAGTTTGCCAGCCATGATTTTGACAGTCTTTAGACGGCCGGTGATGTTCATGGACAAAAGCGTCCACATGATTGACACAATTCTCAAAGCGTGCATCCTGTCGTCGTCGAGTTTGAGATCCAGTAATCGCGCTCGAAGAGCCATGTTCCGCCGTGTGATCCATTGTCCAGTTTGCAGAGCGCGCGTGCACGAGATGGTCGATCTTTGAAGTCTGATCTTGACGTGGTATATTTCGATGATCTGCTCAATGAGCTCTTGGAGGTCAGCTGGTAGCACATCGTCGCCTTTGCCGAGTAAAGCAGACCCCATAAACTCATCTTCGGCAGACAACTGCCTCAATTCACGATCCTGCAGTTTAAGAACAGAAGCCGGCCCAGGATCATATTCCCAGCCACAGAGACAAGGCTGCATATCGACACACGCAAGGAAGAGATCAGACATCAAAATCTTCTCCTGCAAATGCCGATCTTTCAGTCCGTTAATTCCGCCGATTTGATCTAGCAACGCCAGTGAGACCTGAAGATGTATCCTGCCAGCCTCGAAATCGTCACCGTACACATAATGCATTCCCAGGAATAGCATGCAATGCAGGAGCATATGCAGAGTCTGCTCATCTCTTTGCCGATGTCGCTCCATCTCGCCAACCTTTTCCCGCATAAGTTGGATAGCCTTCTGCGTGTACCCGTCTTGCTTGCGTGCTACAGTCGGAAAGTCCAACCGATCGATGTGCTGGATACGTGCGCATGCGGCACTGAGCAGGCAGAACATCATCAATTGATCCTGCATAGCGGTGGTCACAATGCGATGTACCGAGGCTTTGTACGAATAAGGACCCTTGTCGCGAGAGAAGGGCTCGTTGGGCCATTGCGCCGGGTGGTAGTAATGGACGTAATATCGCAATAGGCCATGCGCCGTTGTGTCAATCTGTATTGACGCAGTGTCAAAGGGGTCGATTGGAGCGGCTATACCACGTGTCGTGGCATCGTACAGTTCCTTTGGCCTCTCTTGGAGTACGCGGTCCGACGCTGGGGTCCTGCAAATGCTGTCTATTGCCTCATCTGGCTGGTCCTTCTTTGATTTCCTCTTCCGCGGGCGTCCTCGTTGAATTTGGCTCTGAATGGCAGATCGTTGCTCACGCGAGCTGTTGGACACACTGTTCGACGTGGCGTCTTTGTTGATCCAAAATAGAACCTTTGGCCGGTGTGGGACAGTGCTGCTCGCCATTCGATAGTAAGCTTGTTGTGGAGTCGGAGACAGTAGTAGCAGTAGCTCGCTCGAGATCCTCTGCAGGGTGGCTTGAGCGAGCTTTTGCCTGTTTTTCAAAGCTCAGCTCGGCTGTCGTCGCGCAGCCGATGCCGTGATGCTCAGCCCCGTCAAACGCCTTTCATGCGTTGAGTCAGCAAAGAGCGTCCAGTTCCGCTCTTATACCAGTTTATGATCGCTGCCAAGTCAACTACACTTTCCGCGTCGCTACGAGGTCAACAGTACCGCTGGAAGCCGGCTGATATTTCAAATGCTTTCATTAATACAAATGCTTTCATTAATACAAATGCTTTCGCAATGAACTCATTAAGATATGCTGTCTGCCGTAGTACGATCATGAAAGAAGCTCACCCAAACCGCTCGATGGCTCCTGGCCACCATGCATTGAGTAGATCACTTTTGTTCGTCTCATTCGCAAGTTCTCAGTCCTCGTCGAAGATGGCCGTGGCGTTGGCCATGATCGTCGCTACTACCTTGTGTTGCCAGCTTGCGTCGGCGATAGCACCGTTCTGGTTGCCCATGAGGGTTGGTCTGTCATCACATTAGCTTCTTCATTCACACTAACTAGGCCTTGAATACTCACGCAAAGCAGACAGCCAAGTTTTCGCTGTTCATCCTCGTCTTCGACTCATTCTGCATCACACGATTCAGGTGCAGTACGACAGCTCTTAGCGTTGCATAGTTTGGATCTGGTAGGTCATTGATCCCTTGATGAATTGCATCCCGACGTTGAACCTCATCGTCCACCTGCGCCGCTTCGATGAAGTGAGCGTACCCAGCCTTCGTGAACAACGGATCTGGAAGCTCCTTAAAGAATGCCTTCAACAAGCTTGCCACGGCATTGACATCATGGAAAAAGTTGGACGGATTGCGGAAGTCCAATTGTGGGCTGTTGGCGGGTAGAGTGTCGAAAGCTTCTCGGAGACGGTTGATGTAGGAGTGGGTGCCGCTTTGTCGATAGATGCCTTCGGTCTCCAGACCAAACATGTCGATAGCTTGAATACACTGGAAGACAATTATGGGAACGGCAGACTGATCGCGTGCGAAGAGCTCGTCCAGAGACATACCAAAGACCTTGCCTTTCCCGGTGGGCGCCGAATACTGATTAAAGGAGTCGATTTGCGGTCCAGCAGCAGCAATCGTGCCGGTCGTTTGTTGGTGTTGCGAGAAGCCAGTACCGACACGCTCCGATGGGTCAGTAGGGTAGGGAGGAGAGTTGTAGGTGTCCTTGAGGGGAGTAGCTTGAGTGTTGTAGGGCGACTGGGTCGTCTGATACGCAGGTGATTGTGTGTCCTGCTGTGGCGACTGTTGGTAGCCATGGCTGGACAACGGCGGATTCTGATTGAACGGTAGAGGCTGTGAGTCGTATCGGCTGCTCATGGAACCTGGCTGCGAAGTGCCAGTATTGACAGCCAGAGTCGGTTGCATTGCCGGCGCGCTTGGCTGTGATGGAGGAGCAGCTGATTTTGGCACTTGCGTCTTCGGAGCAAGTGTCGGATGCTGCTCGTATCTGATCTCGCTAGGTCTGGTCACCTTGCCCGAATGGCTGCTGACGTAGCTGTGGAAGTCCCTCTCGTTGTCGATATCCAGGACAAGATCTCTCAGACTTCTCTGCGTGCGTGGTCCATTACCATCAGTCAATGGGCTCACAGCAAGACCATTGCCCAGCAGCAGCTTCTCGTTGAAGGTGGAGAACTTCTGCAATTGCAGTGTCAAAGCACTGTCGCTTTCCTTGATGAGCTCCTGTAGGGCCTTGACGGCCTTTGGTCGATCGGTCTTGATCAGCTGCTCACGCTGGTTCTGAGCCTGCCTGACCTTCTCCTTATAATCCTGGTCCGCAGCCTCGACCTTCCTGTGCATATCCGTCTCGTACTGCTCAGCGCTCTTCGGACCCTTCAAGCCGATTCTGCGGCTACCTTTTGTATCTCCCGTCCTCGCGCGGTCATAGTCCTCAGCCAGACTGTCGTATCTGGACTTAGCTTTCTGCATCGCCTGCTCCGCATCGCTCGCAGTCTTCTCCGCAGCCAGACCTTCGTGTTTCCATTGCTTCCTCCCCCTCTCCATATTCGAGCTCAACACATCAAGATCCTCGTGCATCTGATGCAGACTCAACGCGAACTGCATGCCATTGTCCGCCATCCGCTCGTGGACGCGCAGCAGCTCAGACATCTGAGCAGCATACGACCCACCTCTAACCTCGCTCCTCTTGACATTCTCCAGCTGACTTTGCGCCAATCTCTTCAACCCTTTCGCCTGATCTTCTTCCAAACTGCTGCGCTTCTTGAGGAACTGCGCAAAGTCGCGAGCCGAGGCAATGCTTTGCTTGAGGCGATCCAGCAGCGTGTTCACGCCAATGTTCGAATACATGACATCGTCGACGGCCTTGTTTGGTAGACCGCCGCTGGAGCCTGGCTTCGGGGCCTGTGGACTAACAGGAGTATCGCCATTGGTGCTGTGATTGGGTCCAGTGGCAGCTGCAGGGCTGGATACCGCGACGTCGCCGTTGGTTTCGTCGCGAGAGAACTCTCCCGACATGGTGGTGGTGTGGTTCGATTGAGATTAGGTATGCTTATGGTCAAAAGCGGCTCGAGTCAGTGCCAGCATTCAGTTGGAAGCGGCAAGTTTTATAGAGGCGAATGGTCGAAGTCTCCAAGCCACCTGCAACGCGCAACTCCTGCCTTGGAACCGTTTCAGCTCGGCCCGAAGCCCTAATCAATGGATGCCGACGTCATTTGATGGAGCTTTGATTGAAAGCGCACTGAATCTTGAACATACCAACAACTACACTTAGACAACCACAAGATCAACAGAATCACCACAATGGCAGCTGAATCTGCACGACCACTTCGCTGGGAAGAGTCCGCGACGCCCTGCCACTCCACTCAATCCGACAGATTACCACAAGAAGTCGTCACATGCCTCGAAAATGCTCGATTCGTAAGATTCACTCACCCAACGAACAGCACGTGCTTAAACTAATCTCTCACCCACAGCTCCACCTCGCAACCTGCACCTCCAACATACCCCACGTCTCCCTCATGAAATTCACCTACCTCCCCTCGCACCCCTTCCCCTCCACCTCGACCCTCCCACCAGGCCCCGCGATCGTCATGACCTCGAACCCCTCCTCGAAAAAGACCTCCAACCTCCTCAGCAACCCTAACGTCTCCCTCCTCGTCCACGACTGGGTCTCCTCCCGCCCGCCGAACACCCTCTCCGGCGCCGACCGCGAACGCAGCCCCACCGGCGGGCCCCGCAGCTCCCTCGCCCAAATGCTCATGCAAATGAACAGTACCGCCGTCTCTTCCATCTCCGCGACGATCAACGGGTCCGCGCATGTGCTCGCTTCTGGGACACCGGAAGAGAAATGGTGCAAAGAGCAACATCTCGCCAATAACACTTTCGACGAAGATCAGGAGAATTTGAGTCTGAGCAGGACCGTGAGCAGGAATGTGCCGGAGGCGGAGGAGGATGGGGGACGAGAGAGTTATATCGATGATGAGGGGGTGAGAGTTGTGATCGTGAGGATACGGGATGGGAGGATTAGTGATTGGAAGGGTGGGGTTAAGGATTGGGTTATCACGGGGAGTGAGGGGAGTGAGGGCGATGCAAGGGTTAATGGGGTTGTATGAGTGAAGAATGGGTACTGGTAAAGGAACTGAAGTGGGTATGGGTTATCGGTGATACTGGGGTTCTAGCGTGGCGCATGATATGGCGTTTACAGTGCTTGGGGTAGAGGGGCTGCATGTTTCGGACAAAGACCAAGTGCAAGTCGAGCGCTTTGGTGTTGGATGCCTGGGAATGAGCATCCCGTCCACGAAACGATGAGCTTCTAGGGCATGAGAAGAGATGACGATTTGCCTCCAGAATTCTACGCCACAGACTTGGGTTTACAGCTCCGAAACTGCGACTATGACGACTGACTTGCCCTTCCAGTCACAGTGCCGCAAATCGATCAATGCTTGCGAAAGTCGAGAGCGCCTGCATACTAAACACAGAATCGAAAAACTTTTTCGGTAGACGCAATCCCTACTCTCATCATTCCTGCCGAATAGCCTCAACTTCAAGCTCAACAGTCATAGCCTCAAACGCCAATCTCGGCACACTCAACGCCGTCCAAATAGGCCTATGCCCCGGAATCCGCTTCCTGAGCTTCTCAACCAAATACTCCCAATGCACCCCAATATCAACCTGGTAGCTCCTCAGGCAGTAGACCTAAAAAAAATCCCCATCAACCCAAGCACGAACAAAATTCAGGGGAGCACGAACATCTTCCCAGCCTCTCAAGCCGGCGGCTTGCAGGACTCGGTCCACGTTGTCGAAGGCGTTGTCGATCTGTGCGCGAGAGTCGTATTGCGATAGGTTGCCTTCGTTGTCCCAGCCGCCTTGGCCGGAGCATTTGACGATGTTGCCGAGGATGACTGCTTGGGAGTAGTGGCCTAGATCGCTGTGCTTCTCGCCGGCGCCTTTTTCGTTGATGTAGTGCTGGGATGACATGATGGGGAGGGGGGCTGGAGGTGTTTGGTGCTGGTGGGAAAGGGAGTGGCGTTCTTTTCGTGGTTGTACAAGAAAGTGGTAGTAGCGCGTTACAAGCGGTATATATATCTACTTCGGCGTCAGTGGAAAAAGTTGAAGAAGATGACCTCACCGGTCCTTGAGTTTCTCCAACATTTTTAAACCCATCTCCAACTCTTGGCTTCCCCGACGGGGAAAGTTGGAGGCGGCACATTGGCATGAAACCTGGCGAATACGTGGCTGGGCATCCGGATTTCGAGCTCTCCAGCACCCATGAGTATTTCCAGCAAAGAGAAAGCATTCTTAACCTGGATCTTCGGGCTTCCGGATGGTGACGATAGGCTGAAGACGAGAAAGCGTTTCAACAGTTGAAATGTGGCTGCAAGAAAAGAGAAGAAGACACACTTTCAGGAGACCGTCATATCCAGTCTACAACTCTTCAAATCGCAAAAAGCTCACGCCTGACTCGCTCTGCCCACCTCATCAGGCACACCCAAATGCTGCGCCCCATGCTCCCTCACACTGCCCACCGAGAACTGCACCTCCTTCTTGATAATCATCTTCGTACTCTCATCGCTCGCGATACTACTCGCATCATTCCCAGGCAAACGCGAATTCCCCCTCGTCACCGTCGTCTCATTATTACTCGGATCCGGACGCCAGCTATCATCCTCCCCCGTCACATCATGGCTCCTCGAACTCTGTGTCGTGCTCGTCGGTATGATCTTCTCTTTCAAAGCGGAGATGCGATTCCTCGATGTGAGGGAGGATAGGGCAAAACTCCCGCTTTTGGAGTTGCTGTGGCTGTTCTTGCTGCCGGTGCCGATTTGTGAGCCTCCGAGGACCGTGCCGCTGCCGATGGCGCCGAAGTTGGTTGCGAAGCCTGCGAGGAAGGGACGGAGGCAGGGTACGGTGGCGGTGATGATGTTGTAGAAGATTTCGACTTGGGTGAGGATGGAGGCGGGGACGCCATCGAGGGTTGGGTCGGGGGATTGGAGTTCTCTTTTGAGGTAGATGAGGCGGATGATTATGATGGCGATGATGCTGGTAGTGTGTTAGCCATGTTGAGCAACAATGTTCGCTGTAGACTCACGGCAGGCGAATGCCGAATGCTAGGACTACTCGCCCTTTGTTCTTAGCCTTGGTGTGGAGACCATGGACGAGGAGGATGCTGATGAAGAAGAGCGATAGCTCGGTGACGATATCGAAAGCCGCGACTGCAGACCATTGCGCGGCGAGTGAAGGGAAATTCTTCTCGAACTGCAACCATGGTTGAGAAACATCGCAGCGCAAAGCTGAGAGAAAGATGGAGATGAAGCCCATTACGCAGCAGCCACCGAAGATGCTCCATGCAACGATCTGGTGCATTCGTTCCGCGATGATGCGCTTGAACAGTAGCACGACACTGATCTTGCCGGCATAGATTGAGAGGACGTAGAAGATGTCGGCTGCATAGCCTAGCTGATCATCGGTCAGCTTGATGGTTTGCAGCAGACTCAATACGGCGGCCTTACCCTCTGGACAGTCAACAGTTGTTCCGGGTTCAAGAGCTCCAACGACGTGCCGAATCCACCGCTGACTTCAACAAATACCAGCAAGCATTGTATGGTTGCAAGTATGGTGGCAGCAGCCAGCGCATGGTCGTCATATGTCCATGGAGGTGCCACCCGTGTTCGTATGTAGGCTCTGATGGCAAGGGTGATCAGGATCACAGTCAAGCCAAAGCCATTGCAGATGTGTATACCAGCCCCACGGTGGTTACCATCGAAGGGTAATATAGGCTTCTTGTAACCATCGGGAAGGTCAGAGGGAGCCGATGAGGCAATTAAGTAAAGTGTCGTGTCAGTCGTCAAGCGTTAGGGTGTTTATGAGTGTGTTAGCAACACAGGGGCAGCCAGTGCCCACATTGAAGGTTGTTCAGTCTTTGGTGAAGTCGCACATCGTGAGCGCTCGAGCACGAAGTTCCCCAGAGCATGCCGATGGAGTGCTTCGGTGAGGCTGCTGAGAGCAATACCCGACGAAATGGGGATGCTTCTCGGGTAGAGCGAGATCGGCAATGGCAACAGGGTACACTATTGGGCCACACGCAAGGAGGTTGTAAGGCATCATATCCTTACCTAGAAATGCATATTGGGAACGGTGGAGCTTGCGTAGAATCCTCGTCTCGAGTTAACCCCGAGCCGTGAGGTGTGAAGTCGCCCTTCTCGTTGTGAACTTACTTCGAGTCGTGCAAAGTCGCTTACGCAAAACCTTTTGAAGTCTCATGAGGACTTTTCCTCTGTTCCGAAAAGGTAGCGAAAGGTGTGGTGGACGACCGCAGTCAAAATCTGGTGTGTTGTGACGAGGATGTCGTCACAAATTGCTCCAGGTTGAAACCCATCGAATAGACTCATTGTGACTCCCCTGGTCGAAGCCGGGTTTGGCAGTAGCGCTTGTCCGATCTGTTTTGGCAATGCGCAAGAAACGTGGCAGCGACAGGCTAAATCGAATGGATGGTACTTGTAGTCGAGCCACTGTCACCCGAATGTTCGTCGACTGGCTCGTGTAACGGCCCAGCTTTTGCGCATCCTTGTGCTAGGATTTGTTCTCTGAAGATACGAGGGCTGCTGTGTCCCACGCTGCGACGGCGAGATTGTCTTCAACAATCATTTGTTGGAGGTGCGTGCTCGGGGAAGGGCACGGTTCGTGCGCTCCTCCTCGCGGCCATGCCATGGGTTTTCGTCGCTCGCACGGGGCATTTGCAGTAGATGCATGATCTATGGTGAATAGAGAAATTCGGCAGACGATCTTGGTGGATGAGATGGAGACGAAGTGGAACGAGTTCAAGGATTGCAAGAGCAGGTGAGGTCGGAGCATGCCGTAATGGTCTTGGCGTTGAGAGACTTCACTTCTCCAACGGCCGTTCTCTTCTTCTTCAACAACAACATCCGCCAAGATGGTCCAATGGCCAAAGTCATCGAGGCTACCAGCTACTATGATGTACAGAATTCAAGCTGCGCGGAGGCCAGAAGAGGGAATGTCTCGCAGTGCTTGCACGAATCACCAACGCATTGCCGCCGCGGGCCCACGTCGATGATCTACATGCTAATGTGCTCATGCATACCCGCTCACCACGCGATATCCTTGGCCATTCCTCTTGAATTGTCATCTCCGTTCGTGTTCACATGGCCGCAGGGAATCTCGTTGCACGTGCGGCACGGCGAACTTCGACGAAAACCCATCTCTCCGCACCGAGCGTCTCTTTCCCGATGTCGTTGGTCTGTTGCAGGAAATGCACGACTTCGTCGAGTGGTGCTTAGCTGCGGCAGAAGGCAGGCTTTTTGAACCTCATGCCAAGGTAGTTTCGAACGAACCTTGCTGTCTTCTCTTTCTTTAACAAGCATTCCTTATCACACCATTCTCTCCAGGCGACTTTCGTTTCAGGCGCAAGTTTGACGTCCGTGTGGTTCTTACTTTGCTGCGGTGGCGAGGAACCTCTACGTTCGCTACCAAGCTGGCGGAAGCATGGCATCCTCTTCGTCGTCTCCGACGTTCCTGACACCGGAGCCTAAAGGCACCCCACCGCAGGTCGAGACGACATGCAGCTCCGAAGGAGCCATTGACGACGGCGATGACGGCTTTGAGTTGCCTGAGTATGCTGTCAAGAGAAAACGGCAAGGAACGGAAGCGGACAGACGTGAAATGTCTGCTCTGGGGCGAGTGCAGCAACTACGGGTTCGCCTGATACCAACAGATCATTTTGGCTCTGACTGACCTGGAGTAGCGAAACTTCCACTTCCTATCCATAGTCGGCCTCGGTTGTACCCTCATCGCCACATGGGAGGTGCTGTTGACGACGATCACATCGGTACTTACCAACGGAGGAACGGCTGGTGTCATCTGGGGCTTTATTGTCGTGGTCTTTGGGTTCGCCTTCGTTTACATGTCAATTGCGGAGATGGCAAGTAGTAAGTTGATTCCTTTGACGTCGTGGTAGACTGTCTCCAAGCATTGACACTCAACGGCTGTGCCACGTCTCCTTTTCTGGAGAAGCCTGACTTGTCGCAACGACCAATGAATGTGGCACTAGTGACTTAGAAACTAACTTTTGGCAGTGGCACCAACGAGCGGCGGGCAGTAAGTATTGACTGGCACCATGCAACAACTATCCCAGTAACTGTGCTAATATTTCTTCAGATACCACTGGGTCTCAGAGTTTGCGCCGAAGCCTGCGCAGAAGTTCTTGTCTTACATTGTAGGCTGGCTCTGCTTCACTGGCTGGCAGTGTGCTATTACATCGATCACATACCTCGCGGGAACCGTCATACAAGGCTTGATCGTTCTGAACAACCCTGGATATGTCTTCCAGAACTGGCACGGGACACTTTTAGTCATCGCAGTGGCCACATTCGCAATCATTTTCAATACGGTCTTGGCCAAGCGTCTACCACTGGTCGAGGGCCTTCTTCTAGTACTTCATGTCCTTGGACTCTTCGCGATCATTATCACGCTTTGGGTGCTGGCCCCGACCGCCAATGCCAAAGACGTGTTCACAACATTCACCAATGCTGGCGGCTGGAACTCCGAAGGGACCAGTTTCATGGTCGGACTGCTAAGCCCCATGGTATCGATGATTGGTTTCGACTGCGCGGTGCATGTGAGCGAAGAGGTCAAAGATGCTGGACGAACGGTACCGAAAGCTATGCTCTGGTCAGCGGGATTCAACGCCTGTTTGGGATTCGTCATGGCAGTCACGATGTGCTTTACCCTGGGCGACGTGGACTCTATTCTCAATTCTGCTACAGGATGCCCTTTCATCCAGGTCTTCTACAACGTCACAGAATCATACGCTGGAGCATCGATTTTGACAGTTATCGTCATACTCACGCTGTGCGCCTCGGCCATTGCTGAGATCGCAACGGCTTCGAGGCAACTGTGGTCTTTTGCCCGAGACCGAGGAATGCCTGGGCATCACTGGCTCGCTCACATTACTCCCGGATGGAACATACCACTCAACGCGGTTCTGGTCAGCTTGCTCGTGACAAGCCTGCTGTCGCTTATCAACATTGGTTCTTCCGCTGCATTGAATGCAATTCTGGCATTAACGACCGTCAGCCTTCTGACATCGTACATTATCGTCATCGCATTGGTCCTGCTGAAACGGATTCGAGGGCAACCTTTGCCGCACCGACGATGGAGCCTAGGAAAAGCTGGAATGGCAGTCAACATCATTGCAATCTGCTGGCTGCTGGCTGTATATGTCTTCATGTTCTTCCCAACAGCAACACCAACAGATGCTGAAGGAATGAACTGGGCCATTGTCATGTTTGGCGGGATCATGATCATAGCGACGGGCTACTACTTTTTCAGAGGACACAAGCACTACGTGCCGCCAGTCTCGCTGGTGAAGAGGGAGGAATATATGTACCAGGATTGAAATGAAAATCCGCCAGCATCATGAAGTGTTTCGCGGCTTTCACCGCTCGATTCATCAATTGTCCAGATTCGAGACCAGTCTTGAAGGCGAACTTCGGAACATCTTGCTAAATTTACCTCAATCTGCTCCACTGCAGCCAATCATATCCTCTCAACACGGCCTGCACGGCACGTGAGCTTGGACGTGACTCTGCGCAGCTTCGACGCGAAGGATTGGTCTATCACTTCTTCACGACAAGCCTAGCCAAAGACAGGCGGCGGCCACGTACCACTGAGGCCACAGAAGGCGATTACTGTTGAACCTTTGGACTTACATATAGGCAGGCGCAGCACCCTGAGAACGATCAAGCTTCTGTGCCTGTGCCGCAGCCTGGTGCAACTTCACAAGGTGAGCTCAGCTCGCTATCGCGTTATTTACTCTCTCTGTTCTGCACTTTGTCTGGCAGTCCTATCCATTCATTCACAGCATACCGAACGCCTGTCAACAGTATCGATATGACAGCAGATTACAAGCATGCTGCTGCAGCAGTGCCAGCTTCTACGACTGGGACCACCAGCCGTTATCGCGACGAACCCGATGCCGTCTCCATGCACACAACTCGAAGCGACTACGAATATGACGATGTTCCTCAATTGCCGTCCTATGACGAGAGCGTATCTGGCGACTCCTCAACCCGACCGAACGATGCTCACGACTATGCGGACCCGCCTCCCCTGGACGAATACCGAGTGATAGCGCCGCCGGATAACAACTGGCGTGGACGCAGCAAGGGAGTTTCGCCTACCAAAGCCGTGGGCTCAGAGACCAGTATACGGATGGAAGATCGCTTGCTCGACGCACGAACGTTAGAAGGTTACATCAGAACCTACCTCAGCCTGCTTCCCCCGAGACCAGTCGTGAGAATTCAAGGCTGGCATTGGAAGACGAAGAAGAAGGACAATAAGAAAGAGCAAGAGCGCGTGTACGATTTCGATATTGTTATGAGTCTCCAAGCATACCTGCCGACTTCCCAGCGCGAGGAGGAAGGATTCTGGGCACGGAATATCGCTACCAATGGAGACAAGCGACATCGTGGCTCAGTCTTCAAAGTGCGCGCCAAGGGTTACAAGCAGGATATCGAGGTCGGCACCGAGGAAGCTCCAGATCTTAAAGCTTGGTGTGAAGACTTCTGCAACTCGAAGAGCACCCTGAAAGTCTTCCGGCTTTCTCGCAACGTCACCGGGATGATCACCAGCGAAATCAGCGACCGCATTGTCCCCCTGATCCGATCCACCCACTACAGAGGACACATCGACATCACCTTCCCCATAGCCGACAGACACGTCGACATCTACAACCCACACTGGATCAACTCCGCCCGTATCTCCTGGGTCAGATGGATCTTCTACCTCACTTTCCTCTGGATCTTCACCTGGCCCATTCTCTTCTTCTTGACGAAATGGTGGACAGTCTGCGACGTCGAGTTCCGCTGGTCAACATGGGCCGCCGACGGGATGAAGAAGTTCGCCACGATCTCGGAAGAATCTTGGGTGAACCAACACGCAAACTTGATCCGGAGCCTTGTACTGGAGAAATTCCACGGCGATGGCACGGATATGCCTGTGAATGTGGATGTTGAGGGGAGGATGAGGAGGGCGAGCGGTGAGGTTCCGCAGACGGGGAACAGGAATGTTGATGCGGCTGTGAGCTTTATTTCGGGGAGTGTCAGTGCGTGGAACACGCTTAATGGACGGTCGACGCAGAGTGGGTGGGGTGCGGATTCTTAAAAGACATCGACAGGGTAGTGGATTGGAGTATTGCAGGACTCAGGGTGACTGATCTTTAATGGCAGATATGTGAGAACGGCAGCGACCGGAATGAGAAGAACTTGTTGATCAAGCTCGCAAAAACTTGTACGATACAGCCCGGCACTGAAATACCAAATCGCTACATGTGTCAAACAGATGAGTTTCCTGCCTTTCTTACGAGTCGACGATTTGGCTTCTTACCGCCGGCGCTCAGCCTTGGCCAAATCTTCTGTTGCTGCACGCGAGATAGCGGCTGGATCTTCCAAGCTAACGATACGATCGACAACCTGTCAGACCAAAGTCTTCCCTATCTCAGTGATTGTGCAGCCATTACCGGATTTCCACAATGCACCGCATCTTTCACTTCGCTTCAAGGGTCTTCTTTGGAGGACGATCTATGCCGAGTGCGATGAATGTTCACTATCTCGCCGGCGGCCATCCATCGATAGGCCAGCGACACCGTGCATCATCGACATGCGCTCGCTATATGGGCGCCATCGCCTCGATATGGTAAAATGCAAACATCTACGACCTCAAGCGCGAACCTCTGGAATTTCTACTTGGTAGCTGACCGCAGCGAACAACAATGGCCGACGAGAAGAAGCACGACATGGTCTCGTCCATATCACCAGAACAAACCGACATCGACACCGGCACCATAGAGCCCTTGAAACAAGACGCCACCCATCACGAGGACGAAGTCTTCGGCGCAGCAGACGGCTCCAACAAAGTCAACTTCCGCACCGTCGGCTGGCTGCGCGCCAGCATGTTCCTCATGAAGCAGACATTCGCCACGGGTGTCCTCTCCATGCCCTCGGCCATGTACTTCCTCGGCGGCGTGGCCTCGCCCATCTTCATCATCTTCTGGGGCGTGGTGAACACCTACTCGGCGTACATCCAGGGGCACTACAAGCTGGCGCATCCGAAGATGCACACGATTATCGACGGCGCGGAGATTTCCGTTTTGCATCTTAGCGGGAGTAATTTCTGGGCGAAGGTGGCGAAGATTGTGTCCGAGGTGTTGTATTTGTTTGCTTGGTTGCTTTGTGTTGGGTTGGCGGTTCTTGCGATCGGGACGGCGTTGAATGCCATCACTAGTCATGGCACGTGCACTGTGGCTTTCAATGTGATTGCGTTCATCATATCGACGGCGGCAGGGAGTATTCGAAAGATCCACGGACTCGGGATCATCCTCTGGGTTGGGTTCGTCTCTGCCCTCGCATCGGTCCTCATGGTCGTCATCGCCGTGGCCATTCGATCGCGACCTGCCTACGCTCCCAAGACCGGGCCCTATGATCTAGGCTTCCAAGCAGCTGCCCCTGCTGGGACGACATTTGCGCAGGCATGGGCCGCTAGTATCGCCATCTACGCCTCGTCAGCCAACACAGCGGGCTACGTCCCAGTAATGAGCGAGATGCGACGACCGCAAGATTTCTTCCGAGCTCTTTACGTCTCCAGCGCCTTCGTCAACGCAGCATACCTCTCCCTGGCCATGGTGATGTACGCATACGCCGGAGAATGGGTGACGAGCCCATCGCTCGGCTCTGCAGGGCCTACCATCAAATTGGCTGCCTACGCCGTGGCGCTGCCCGGCCTCATCGCCGTCGGCATGATCTGCATCCATGTCCCAGCCAAGACCCTCTTCGTCCGCGCCCTACGAGGTAGTCACCACCTCACTGAGAACACCAAAACCCACTGGGTGGTATGGATAGCCTGCACCCTGAGCTGCGGTTTCATCGGCTGGCTCCTAGCCGTCGCCATCCCCTTCTACACCAGCCTCGTCAGCCTGATCGGGTCGCTGGGCTTCGGACCCTTGGGCGTGGTTCTGCCGCCGGTCTTGTGGTTCTCGCTCCACGTTGAGTACTGGAAGGGTTCTGTGAAGCAGCGGGCGCTGGTGTGGTTGCATGTGGGCATGTTTCTGATGGGCTTGTTCCTTTCCATCGGAGGCACGTATGCGAATATTTCGAATATTGTGGATCAGTTCAAGGCGGGGAAGGTCGGGACGGCGTTTTCGTGCGCGGATAACAGTGCGACTGTTGTTGGTGGTTGAGTGATCTTGAACTAGGTCGTTGTTGGTATCGATACAAATATAGAGTGAATGAAGGCTTAAGAGATGCTCGAATCACTGATGATGTTCTTGGAAACACAGGTGACATTTGAGTCAACCCAACTGATGGAGGACTTCAGCTGGAGGATAGAGTAGACTCGAAGCACCCTTCAATCGTGTGAGAAGATACATCGTCCGTTCATTAGTCGCTGGATTCTGGGGATGCCGCTGATGAAGCTCGGACCATGCGCCAAGATTCAGCTGATGGCATGTGATTTTGGCGACAGCGTGTTCCCATATGTCGCCCCGGTATTGGACGGCACTACGACTCACCCCATGGCATAACCGACAGCACGACCTGACGGCATTATTCTCAATGCCACGACCCCACCGGCGGCCCAAAGAATCCACTCTCCGGTATTGCTTTCCACGCACTCCCGTTGCCATCAGCAGTGTTCGCATATACAGTATTGCCCCACCAGTCGGGGAAAGAGTAGCCTGGATAGCTGACCGCGAAGAAGATGATGATGCCGGAGATGGCGGTTCCGACGTCGAGCCCGGCGGCAAGAATGTAGTTGTATTTAGCCCACCAGGCGAAGAACTGTGCGACTTATTAGCAATGGGGATATTAGATGTGTGTGGAAGATACCTTGTCTTTGATCAAATGATTGAATATGAGATTGACTATCGCCCAGGACGAGTAATTGATTCCTGTCTGCGAATTGTCAGCAGGGCACACTTCGCAATAAGTCTCCTGACCTTACCGCTGGTGGTACGTTGTATGTTCCGGCTGTGAATCAAAGTCAGTAGAGCACACAGCAAGCACAGGATCGGTCCAAGACGTACTGAAGATCAGCGGCCAGTTGACCTTCCTAAGCCAGTCTTTCTTGGTGTACTTCCACGCCGCCCATGTTACGATCGGCGCAAGCGCTCCGATCCAGAAGAAGTGCAACAAGCCGCTGTAAATCCTGCCGACGCTGTAGAGACGCTTTGGACCTACGAGACCCCAGATGACCGACGAAGAGAAAATCGTACGGCCGTTGGGACACGTGAATGCGTTGGCCTAACTCGTGAGCTTGACTTCTCCGTCGAGAGAGTTTTGGGTTACGTACCTGATCAGAGCTGCAAACATCGTCGATATTGCCAAGCATCCACAAAGTCACACCCGTCTGCGTGAGGGAGCCAAGGATACAGGCATAGCCCTGTGCGAGCCAGACTGTTCTTGGTGCAATCTTGAAGTAGTGACCGAGCTTCTGGTCTTGGGCGAAGAAGATGCCTTGAGCCACGACGTCCTCGGAGAGGGTTTTGAACTGCGATTTGGTCAGCGTTGTACGGCGGTGAACATAGTCGACAGAACTGCCGAGATACGTACAACCATATTGGCGAGCGGCTTCCCAGCGAACATATACCCGCCCTAGGGATGTCAGTACGGTCGTATCACAGCATGTGACACTCAAAATCTTACTATGAATTCGGCAAGAACGTTCTGCGGTACTGTCAGCAACATGCACGTAGCAGTGGAAAAGAAGACTCACCAACTGGTTTGCGTTGACATTAGTGATTCCTTGAACCAGACCGCACGGTACCATGTATATGGCTGGGATGACCAAGGCTAGGAAGACACCATACACAGGCAGCTCTGTGTTGTACACTTCCGCAAGGACGATGGAAAGCGCAGTGAAGATGACAAGTATGATGGCATTCCACCACCAGGGCACTTTCTTGTAGCTGGAAGTCAATGTTAGTGAGCACGGGGCGGTGACAGTACCCTGTAACGTACGATCTCATTAACCGCCCATGGATGTCGAGTTTTCCTCGGCCTCGAAAAGTCTCGTAGATATCGGTGCCGTGCCATAGATAAGCTGCCGACAGGGGCCAGTCAGTAGAAGCTCGCAAAATGTGCAAGTACGGAGTTCGAAGATGCTTGAACTTCGACGGGCAGCAGGCTTCCTTCAGACCTGGATGGAGTGCTTATTTCGACCTCACTCCTCCTCAAGCTGCTGCCTGAGAAGCCTGCAATGTATCTGTCAAGAAGAAATGCTAGTAGACTCACTATGAACGAGGACTGTCATGATTGAGGCAAAGCTAAGCCCGTAAACAAAAGCAAATGTGGCACTCAGATATGGTGGAGAGTACTCCGCATATGCTGTTGGGTCGAGTGTCCCGGACGATGTTAGGATGTTAGTGACGTTATAGTCGGCCCCGGTATTGTCGTATACATCCGCCGTCATCATTGGAAGATAAGCAGTGTACCAGGTGTTTGTGTAGTAAATGCCTCAACTAGTGTCAGCTGACGAGAATCTCAGTATTCGAAACAATGTCTCACCTGGAACAATCACCCAAAATGCGAACACGAAGCCGAGGAACACATTGATTGCAGCCCAAGAGGGGGACAAGAGCGGGTTGGTGTTGTATGCCACCTGGGACCAGTCGAACGTCAGGGGAAACATACCCAAGCCGGTTTCCATCCTGTAATACGTCAGATTGGCGGCGAGCCTCGGACAGTTATGATCTTCCACTCACCCAAAGAGTTGGTTGACGACCACATTTTTCGGGACAATCCAGCATATCCATGTGAAATAACTCAACGCAACGAACATCAATCCGGGGAACCAGTACCAGACGAAAGCACACGTCATGACGATCAAGAAGAACTTGATACGAGAAATCTTCCAGCCGTTGGCAACCGCATTAGCCCGACTGTGCAGGCTGTTTAGCAAAGCACAATTTCCCAACACACCAGGCCAGATAATGCTCGCTGGTTCGACCAGCCATTGATGGCATAGGCCGGCAACACCGAATCCGAGCACCTGACAGCACATCACCACCAGAACGCTGAAGCCTGCTGGCAGCTTGAACCCGTAGAATTTGATGGCTGCTTGGATGACGCCCGCAGCGTCAGCGCCTCTGTCGAACAAATCAGTACGTTTCTCCTTGGTTACCAGTGTCAATAAATCATTGGATACCCCGCGAAGCCGATGGTAACGTTACTCATGATAACGATCAGCGCGTGCTCCTTGATGTTGAAGTGCCGGTCTGGGTTGATTCGCCATTTCCCGAAGTACGGCATGTTCACCTCCATGATTGGCAAAACATATGCAAGGAAGACGCCCATAGGAAACGCCAGAAGCTCTGCCACAATTGAAACAATATGCACGGCTGGATACCGCAGCGAGAAAAACTGGTTGACGCCAGCTCCGATGAGCACCCATATTGTTCCAAGAATCCACATTCGAAGAGTGTTGACTGGAATACTGGGATCATCGGTCTCTGGAACGACAGCCCGCACCTCTGGATACGGCGAAGTATCGTCGTCCACATCCTTGATCTCATCGTCCTGCAGGACGTGTGCGACGTCAACTTCGATCTCCTGCAAGTGGCCCTGTTGAACGTCGAGGGGCTCGACATTATCCTTTGCGGGCATTTTCTCAGCGGAGCCAGCGTCGCTCTCCACGGCCTTGCCCGAGTGATCAAGGGTATTCATCTGGACTCCGTCTGTATCCCGTCTCTGGATCGTCCATGGCCGGCGAATGCGGTTCATCTTGATGTCGCAACACTCTCGAGCCTAGCTCGGTCCAGAGAACCAGCGACCGTCATCATGCGGGCATGCAGGGCCCTTTGTAGCTCTTCACGGCATGCCACCATCTCTCCAACGTAGGGCGACATTCTCGTACAGGGTATTACGCCACAACATGTCTTATCAGAGCTTCGCGATGCTTGTTACGTTGAAGATACAGGACGGCCAATCGTCCGTGATTCTTGCCCGATCGCCAAGCGAAAGAGGGCAAGTGAATGGGAGTCGGCCACGCTAGCTGTGATCCTGCGAGCATGAAGCGGATCAGGGTCTGCACAGAGGGCTGACTGCCTTATCTTGCGTCGGAATGTTCACAATAGGTAGTCGTCAGCAGAAAGGTGATCAAAAATATTGGTTTACCAGACTCGGCTTGAGATTTCAGACTCTGTGCCTTTTCTCTCAGCTGCCTCGATCTGGTCTAGACTGTGGGGTATGAAATCTGAGACCGACTCTGCGGACGTCCGAGTTCCCGGACTTCACCTCAACCTCTCAGATCTTCTTGCTCATCCATCCTCTACAACGCCAACGAGAGTTCCGCCATCACGTATCGCAGTATTATGCAGCATAAAGTCGCTGTGTCAGGCCGGAGCCAAGTTAGATTACGTCGAGAACCACTCAGGCTATGTTGCAGGCCTGCGCGCTGGAGACTTACCACGAACGCTGATAGATGCATTTCAAACTTTTACTTCAAGTGGATAGACCATTAGTCGGTTTCTTAAGTATCCTCAAGTCCGAGCATTGCGAGAGCGTCCTTCCACAGTCTCTTCTCTCCCTCGATATTGTACGCCCACGGAGCGTACCCATCGTCCTTCAGCTCCGGCTTTCCCTGATCGGCCTCCACTGCACTCGCTGGACCTTGCACCGCACATTTGGCAATGTATTTACCAGCCAAAGGCTCGAAGTCCTTTACCAGCGCAGCATAAACGCTCGTCGTAGCGCCTTGCTCTACACTCATCATGTTCTTTGCAATGACGGGGTCGGCCTTCATCTTAGCCAGCTGCTCCAGGTTGAAATGTGTCTGCAATCCACTCCAAATACCTCCAGGGTGTAAGCTAATTGCATGCAGTCCATGCTCTCCGTAACGTCTTTCGAGCTCGTTCGCAAACCAGATATTTGCTGCCTTGGCTTGACCGTACGCAGCGCCGGCATGGTATGAGTTGGGTTCAGTGAAGTTATAGTCGTTGAAGCGGACTCTTCCATACCGATGTCCTTTGGATGAGAGGGAGATGATGCGGGACGGAAAGTCTGAAGCTGCAGACGCAAGCAAAGCTGACTTCAGGAGTTGAAAGAGGTAGAAATGGCCAATGAAGTTGGTGCCGAACTGAGTCTCGAACCCATCTTCGGTCTTGCCCTCTGGAGTCATCATCACACTGTCGATCATTAGTATTTATCAAGCGTCGTGAGGTTTACGTCGTCACTTACCCAGCATTGCAAACAAGAAGGTGCAGATTTCGACTTTGTTCAAAGAACTGGCTCGCGGCCTTGCGGATGGATTCCAAACTATCCAATTCCATGTCCAACAACGTTATGCGGCCTCCTTTCGTCGTGGCTTCAATTTCATCGACGGTTGCTTGACCTTTGGCGATGTCCCGAACAGTGCCGAAAACGTGAGCGCCTGTAGCATACAGCGCCCGAAGTGTCTCAACGCCGATGCCAGACGATACACCCGTCACCAGGAATGTCTTGTCGCCTAATTTGCCCACAAGATCCAGATCCTGGACGATCTGCATAGCAGTTGGGCGTTCATCGCCAGGACCGTTTGGGTTGTTGTAGGCGTTTTGGTATTGTGCCATTGCAGATCTCTTTCGTGTAGGCTCGACAATAGATGGGAGAGAACGACAAGGAAAAAGTAACCTTAGGTGTCGCAGGTTCACACTTTTGTGCCATGTTATTCTCTGGTTCTATGTGCTGTTCTCCGGTGATAATTCCGATATTCCGTTCGCCTACTGCATAATAAGGTTGAGAGAGGCTGAAGCCTAACCGCTGCCGATTTCGGGCTCGCAGAAACATGAGGTCCATGTGGATGATACTTCAAGACGCCGTAGTATTTGCCTTACTTGGACCTGCTATGGGCTGGTGAGAGCTTGCTATTTCCAAACATTCACGTAATGACGAACTGGCTGCTAAGGAAAAGTTGAGACCAGTCCTCATCATCGGCTTGATTTGCTAACTTTGAATAGATGGCAGATAATTTCACGTTGCAAATAAGCTTCTTGAAAGACTTTGATGACACAGAGGATCGACTGGATAGTTCGCTAGGGCTGAATTTATCCATGTGACGCCAAGCATTGCAAGTGAATGTCAGCTTGTACGCCATGCAGTGTTCGGACATCAGGCATTCGACCGACTGTGCGGGCGGTCGATTTAACACCTCGCTGTCGATTTTGCCATGAAATCAGAGATTCAGACAACATCATGCCCTCAGAACCGAGTATTTAGACGAGCTCGAATATGCAGAAGCGACGGCCGTCTGGACATTGTTGCACAAGTTCTTTATGTGAAGCTCTAAATGCGCCTATGGACGTAAAGTTTCTCAAACTTCCTCCATCAGTACTCTCATTCGAAACCAGCAACTATCGACACTCTACCCAGACTTCACTCTGGCCTCGATGACACCTTCCAAACCCGCCTTCGCCGGCCAGATTTTTACGATCTCAAGTCCAGCGCTCTCGAGCAACGTATACCATTGCTGCGAGCTGCGTTCCATCCCCGAAGCATACATGAACATGAGGAAGTCCAGAGCCGCAGCTCGACGATCAGCACCGGTGTCAGGAAGGATATAGTCGTCGATGAGGATATGAGAATAGTCTGGATCCATTGCTTTGACAATATTCGACAGGATCAGGTTGCAATTCTTGTCGGACCAATCGTGCATGACCTGCCTCAAGTAGTAGATTCGAGCACCTGTTCGTCAAGTCAGCAACCTCGAGATCGAATTCCGACTGTGAGTACACACCTTTCACAGGCTGCTCTTTGAAGAAGTCATGAGGGATGACCTCAACGCCCTCTGGAGCTGTAGCTTTCTCAAATGTCTGCAGCAAGTCTTCCAGAACGAACCTTCCTGGCAGGTCTGAATGCTTTTCCCTGAACTTGGCAACCTCGTGTCCTATTCCGCCACCAACGTCAACGATCAACGCAGCGCCCTTGTCAATCTTCAGTTTGTTGGCCTTGAGCTCCTCTCTGGCTGGATACGTCTCGAACCACTGTGGTGCCGTCACCGACCTGCGGATCGCCATGTAATCGTCGAAAGCCTCCTTCTGCTCCTTGTCGTGCTGGAAGTATTCGAACAGTGGACTTCCATAGGCAAACTCGAAGGGACTGACTTCTCCAGGCTTGTCTGGGAATTGACATAGCTTGCCCTTGCGGATCATCTCGATCAGTCTGCTGCCTGTCGTAAAACCCAGGTCTGTATGGTGTTTCTCTCCGCCAATGCCGCCTGCACTGGTGATCAACTCTGTTGTGGCATTGCTCGCATAAGCCGCTGGTCCGGTCTCGTCGACGACACGAGTATACGAGACCAGCCTCATAATTCTGACAATGAACACCTCATCTGCACCAGTCTGTTCGGCGAGCTCAGCCGCGGTGACTGATCGACCCTTCTTCGCGGCTATGGCTTGCAGCACGCCGAGCTCGATAGCTACTCGATTACAGAGGTTCTCAAGATAGTGAAATCGCATTCGCATCAGACGATCGGCTGGCGTTTCGGCGGCATCTCGCAAGAGGTTGATCTCTTTGAGCAGCTTGGTGTGAGCAACTGGATCACCGGACGCGTCTTCTGTGACGGCGGCTTGGACTCTTTGGACTGCTTCCGAGACTGTTGACATGCCTAATTAGAGAGCGTGTTTGGTCTACTCTGCAATAAAAAGGAGGGAAAAGCTAGCAGCAGATTGTCGAGACGTCAAAGCTCCAAGCCCGGATCATGTACCAAACCACGTCCCGAGACGACATGACGCACAACTCCCGGTCTTGTGGTACGGCACAACGATCCTTTCCATACTCTTTAGAGTTGCTGACCCCGACGCCCCGACTTTCTGTCTGTTTCAAGCATTCGTGGCCTATTGCAGGTAAGATTTGCGAGCGCTGTAAGTCGATCTGATCCTCCTACTGATCAACACTGGAGAATTTTGAGAGCTTGAAGGATGCAAGATCCAGAATCAGAAAAGATCTTGATTCATCTTGAACTCCTCTGGTGATGCGTTCATTCTTCAGTCTCTTCTTGTTTTTTACTTCAGTGTTCGAAGATGTCCCACAAGGCTGCGACCGTTGACAAGGAGAAGTCTGAACCCACACAGCACAGTACTGATCAACTCAACAGCAATGGCTACTATCTCGACACGCAGTACCTCGACGGTGACCACAGAGATCTCAAGACCACTGCAGACGGGCACACAGTCCTCATACCACAACCGATAGATGACCCGAACGACCCGTTGAACTGGAGCAATCGCAAAAAGCACCTCATTCTCTTTGTCATCACATGGCTGGCCTTCCTGCCAGATTATGGCAGTTCCATGGGCGCCGTGACTCTGATACCCCAGGCCAAGTAACTCTGCCTTCAAACAATACGGCGATGATCCTGACGAGTCGTTCTCCAGCCAATGGCACCTCTCTGAGAACACAATCCAGCACAACCTGGTCGGCAATCTCTTCTGCCTAGGTATGGGCGGCCTCTTCACCGTCGCATTATCCTCCTACTTCGGCCGCCTACCCGTCCTGCTCTTCTGGCAACTCATGGCCCTCGGGACAGGAATCTGGTGTGCGGCAGCGAAGTCCTTCAACTCCTTCCTCGCCGCGAGGATCGTGAATGGTTTCTTCGCCATTGCGGCGCAAGCGGGCGGACTCATGTGGATTAATGATATTTTCTTCTTCCATGAGCGCCCCAGGAAGATCAATATCTGGTCGGGAGGCGTGATTCTATCGCCTTATCTCGGCCCTTTCACGGCTGCTTTTGTGATTTGGAAGTTGAGCTGGCGGTGGGCGTATTGGATCTATTCGATTCTGAATGGAGTCGGACTTGGTCTGATCTTGCTGATTGATGAAACGCATTATGATCGAGGCATTCCGACAGAGCAGCAGCCGATCTGGAAGTCAAAGGCTTTGAGAATGCTAGGGATCGAGCGACATCCACGGGGAAGTTTCCTGCGCTCCGTGTCGAAGCCTTTCGTAGCCATCTGCAAGATACCAGTAGCACTCATCGTGGTCTATTACTTCCTCAACTTTGCCTGGATCATAGGTGTCAACGCCACCATCTCGACATGGCTCACGACCTTCTACGGTTTCTCGCCCAAAGGTCTCGGCTTGTTCTACTTCTCCGGCATCACTGGCTCGATTCTGGGCGAAGTCTTCGGACACTGGATCCACGACATGATAGGAAGATTCTACATCAAGCGACACAACGGGCGAATCGATCCCGAAGCTCGCCTCATAATCTGCTATCTTGCCGGAGTGTTGATGGCAGTCGGCCTCCTGATTCTCGGCTTCGCACTGCAGTACCACTGGCACTGGGCCTACCTCGCGGTATTTGACGGGATGCAAGTCGCTGGGATCAATCTTGCAACTACCGCTGTCAATGCGTACCTTCTCGACAGCTATCCCGAAGGTAGTGGCGAGGTTTGCGCTTGGATCACTGTTGGGCGTACGCTGGGAGGCTTCATGGCGACATATATCGAGATTCCGTGGGTGGCCGGAACGGGTGCTGCGAAGGTGTTTGGGGTACAGACAGGTATTACCGCTGCTGCTATGCTGATACCATTGTTCTTGCAGCTGTTCGGGAAGAAGTTGAGACAGCTTCAGGGCCCGATGAGGTTCCTCGGCGCCAGAAAGTCAGCCTAAGTCGAGGGTTACGAAGCTGTAATTAAGGATGGTGAGCTGTAACTGATCAAGTTGTGCTCACTGTTCGTGCCGTCCGCCTTAATTCTTGTTTCCACCTCTCTGCATGAACGGACTCCCCAGAAACTTCTCCCAATCATGCATCATCTCCGTGTTCATCTTGCTGATCTTGACCTCCTCACCTGACCGCTTGATCATCTCGTCTTCGTACTCTTTCACAGCCTCAGTCAAAGTCTTTTCACCCTTGTGCACGCTGTCCAGGACGTTCGCTAGCTTCACCGCGTCCGCGATGCCGTGATTCATTCCTTGCCCGCGGTGGAAAGTCATCGGGTGAGCAGCATCACCTAGAAGAGCGACTTTGCCCTGGAAGAGATCTGCTGGAACAGCTTGAGGCGGCCAAGTGGAGATCCTGTTCGCCGATACACGAGTACTAGAAGGAATCTTTGTCCAAGCCGTCTTGAAAGGATCGGCAAAAGATGCTTCTGCCTCTGCTCTCAATTTCTCTAAATCGAGTTTCGCCAACGATGTAGTATCTGGTCCCATCTTCCACGTCCACTGCAGTTGAAACGTCCAGTCTTCCGGTTTGTCCGGCTCGGGCACTTCTTGGACACTGAGCCAGAGCCAGTAGCCCTTCGGATGGACACCAATTGCTTGGATGGGGCTGAGTGACTTCCGCAGGAAGCGAGCGATACTTGCATCGTTGTACTTTACGTGCATGTTGACGCCGCCGTATGGGACTTGCTGCGAAGCGCCTTGGCCGGAAGGAAAAATTGCTTGACGAACATCAGAGTTAGCACCGTCAGCCGCGACGATCAAAGCTCCAGTGAAAGTGGTGTTGTCTGTAAAGTGCGCTGTAACTACTGGGTCGTCTTCGAGGGTTCGGAGTGTCCGAAACTCCTTGCTGTACTGCATAATAGATTACCAATGCGACCTCTGTCCCATCTCTCTCGCTGCATTAGCATACCTGAATGTTTATGCCTTCGGCACAAAGCGCTCGCATTTTGTTTCTCGATACTCGAATCATCTCGACAAGCGGAATGTCCTACGCTTTGATCAGCTCTAGTTCGAGCAGAGACCTGAACTGACTCTGACTTTGAGCAGCTCTCCAGATGAACCATCATACACCGGCATAGAGTTGCCAGACTTCGGGAAAATATAATGAGGATCCACAGATGTTTCTTGCAGTCGGCCCAGGAGCTCGGGAGGAAGTAGATCTGGAAGCATAGGTAGTGCCCACTGGACTGACATTCCCCTGTAGTCATCAGCATCGGAAATTCGTCCGGAAAATGACAGAGGTCTACCATTCTCGAGCACGGTATTGAGAAGCCGACTCTTCCTGTTCAAAAACCTCGAATGAGATGCCTCGTTTCTTGAGACCTTGGGCGAGAAGGAGTCCGCCGGTACCTAAATTGAGACGTAAGAGCAGGTAAGAAAGTATCCTCGTGTGATGGAGCGATTGCTACCGGCGCCGTTGATCAAGACATGAAGACTGTTGGTGCTCGATTGGTCGGCCATGGCACAAGCCTCGTTTTGAACTCTTGGACGCTGCAGCTTCCAAAAGAAAGAACGAGGAATGTAGAGCTCAGATAACAAGGTCACGCAGTCTCTCGATCAGAGAAGAGGAGATGTCGAGAGCTATACTTAGCCACTTTTGACCTGTAGTTCAGCTGGCAAGCTACTCCGAAAGGAGGCTTGCGTGATCGATCGCACTACACTGCAGACGGTATCGTGTCGCCATATACAATGACGACCAAATTTTGAGCTGTCTTTCAGAGACTAGTATGAGTGGAGCTTAGTTGATGCAAGAGGCAACATCAGTATATATAGTTGTTTGTGTCTGAGATCAAGAACGGGCCCGAAAGGAGTAAGCAGAACTTCCTCTCTCGGCTATCCGCGGCTCAAGCGTCGAAAATCAGCCCCCTTTTGATTGGTCACCCCAACGTTCTCTTACTCCTCCTCCCCATCTCACTCTCATCAACATCGGGACAACGAGGTAAACCGACGCTACTTATATATGCTGGTCAGCTACTGTCGTAATCGTCTCTCTCTAACCGTTCATAGCCGTCTCATCAGCTGCCGGTATCTCTACCAGCTCGGTTTAAGCACAAAGGCATATAGAAGAAAGAACCCAGACGACTAGGTAAGGTGCGGTAAGCTCTTCTTTGTGCTCCTCCACCACGATCATGACCTTCTCTACGGTATCAGGCATCTCGATATCGAGTCTGCTGGCTCTCCTCCCTGCCAGCTTGGCCATCTACGCCATTGGACTCATTGTCTATCGCGTCTACTTCCATCCTCTGGCCAAGTATCCGGGACCGTTCCTCGCGAAGATCACGGATCTCCATCAGACATACCATGCCCTAAAGGGAGACCGGCATCTCCAATTCTGGCGCTGCCACGAGCAATATGGCCCAGTGTTCCGATTCGGGCCAAACAGCCTTTCCTTCAACAGCAACACAGCATTGAAGGAGATCTACGGCTTCAAAGCAAACGTTCAGAAAGCAAAGTTCTACGAAGCGTTCTGGGCGACTAAATATTCAGCTAGCACGCATAGCTCGATTGATAAGTCAATCCATGCGCGAAAGCGAAGAGTCCTCAGCCATGCCTTCTCCGACGCCGCGATCAAGTCGATGGAGAACCATATCCTGGCCCACGTCCGCCAATTCTGCGAGAATCTCGCGGGTCTGACGAACTTTGCGAATCAGCAGAATTCAGAGAACAAAGGCTATGGCGAGGCTGTCGACGTCTCCGATCAGGCCAATTACCTGACCTTCGATATCATGGGCGACCTCTGCTTCGGCAAGGCATTTGGAATGCTGTCAGCGCCCACCAATCGCTTCGCCATTGATCTGATTGGAAACGCCGCCCACCGCCATCTGATCTGCGGCACATATCTCCCGATCCATGAATACCACCTCGACAAGCTCTTCTTCCGCAAGATTGCCGCTGGCCGAGCCCGCTACATGCAATATAGCAAAGCACAAGCGGCCGAACGAATGAAAATGGGCATGGACGTCGACCGAAAGGATTTCTTCTACTACCTCCTCAAAGCCAAAGACCCAGAAACCGGAAATGGGTTCACGACGCCTGAACTCTGGGGCGAAAGCAACCTGCTCATCATCGCAGGATCCGATACCACATCCACGGCTCTAACAGCAGCAATCTTCTACCTCGTGCACAACCCCTCCAAACTCGCCAAACTCAACGATGAAATTCGCTCCGCCTTCACCGAAACAGAAGACATCCGCATGGGCTCCACACTCTCCTCCCTCCCCTACCTCCGTGCCTCCCTCGACGAAGCAATGCGTCTCTCCCCCTCCGTAGGCGGACTCCTCCCCCGCGAAGTCCTCGCTGGCGGAATGCGCATCGACGGCCACGCCATCCCCGCCGGGACAGTGGTCGGCGTGCCACACTACGCAATTCACCATAACGAGGCGTACTACCCCGATCCCTTTACTTTCTCACCCGAACGCTGGCTCGCAACTCCCGAGGCTGTTGGTCTTGCTCAATCCGCTTTCTGTCCGTTTTCGGTCGGTCCGAGAGGGTGTATTGGGAAGGGAATGGCTTATGCGGAGATGGGCATGGCGTTGGCGAGGGTGGTGCATATGTATGACATGCGATTGAAGCCCGGGTCGTCTGTTGGAGAGGGTAGCCCAATGAGCAAGGAGGTAGGGAGGCAGAGGAGGGGAGAGTTTCAGTTGAAGGATTCGTTTACGAGTATGAAGGAGGGGCCGTTGGTGGAGTTTAGGGCGAGGTCTTAGATCTGAGCAAGGTAATGTGCTACGATTTCAATAGCGAGTATGGGATTATTCCAATGTGTTCTTGACACCGTACATTGCTCCGTCAAGGCGGACTCGCGGCACTCGTAGGATCATCCAACGCCCTGATCAATTCCGAAAACAACGGACTCCCCAACCCCGTAACAGGATCCCATCCCTCAGTCACATCGTACCCTAGCGTCTTCTCCAACCGACACCCTTGCAAGAATGAGCAATCACCCTTGTTATTCCCTCCCTTGACAATGTCCTTCAACCCATACTTCAAGCTATACAACCAAGGATTGATGAACCCCAGCGTAGGCCGGCCTTTCGAGGCCTGGTAGTCGTTGAGTAGGGTAATGATCGCAGCCCAGGTAGGCGCCGCGGCGGATGTACCGCCGATAGGAACGCTAAATCCATTCACATAAGTTGGGAACTGCGTGCTGAAGGCGCTCACGTCGGGTATCCCACGACCATAACGCGAGAAGCCGGATTCGGTGAAGTATGAGGTTGGGACGTGCGTGCTGATGTAGTTCGTCGTAGCGACAGCTTGCCACGATGGGGCTGGGAAATAGTTTGAAAAGCCTCCACCGCTTGCTACGTAGCCACCGATGCTTGAGAGGAGAGGGATTGTGCTCTTTGTGGCGGCTTGTTCGTCTGCGAGGTTGGTTGTGCCGCCGACGGATGTGACCCAAAGGCAGGAGGCTGGGAATTTAGGCTCGAAGATGGCTTTGTGGGGTGGATCGTTGCTGGCGTTGTCACCTGGCAGTATGTTAGACAGAGCGTTCGAAGTGAAAGTGGAACCATTTGCTTACCGTTGGCCCCGTTATTCCCACTGGAGAAGATCAGCGTCACGCCACGGTCACCAATCGCAGCCATCATGTTGCACAGTCGCAGGGCATAGTCACGATCCATCAAGTTTTCAGGCTGGCTCTCCGAGAACGAAACCACACTGGGCACAGTCTCGTAGTTCATGAGCTCAGTCAGAAACGCCACAAATCGGTCGTACTCTGTTCCTACGTTCGGACCAAAGACGCCCCCTCGATTGTACAGGATCCCTTGGGCAGGCCAGGCGAGTCCTAGCAGAGCTTGCGTATCGAGAGCCACTTCAAAGTCTGCCTCGATGCCACCCTCGTTCGCAGGGTCTCCTGCTCCATTGATAATATAGGATGGTCGAGCGGCTGCGGCTGGCTTGTTGTACTGCTCGAGATACTTTTGCAGACTAGCCTGATCGTACGTTGCAGAGGCGCCTTCTGTGGCGAAAACAGCGAAAGTGGTGCGATTTGGGGCGGCTGTGTAGTTGATACCATAGACCTGGCGAATACATGTTGGAGTAGAGTAGTCGTTAGGCCCACAAGAGTCTCGCCTCTCCAGCTGCTGGGTGGTTTGCGATCTCTTCAATAATTCGCGATGGATCCCATCGCCCTTCGACGGGTTTGGAAACATTGTCGTTGGGGTAATGAAGTCAATGTGCTTCGCAATGCCGTCAGGCAAATAGAAAATCTCCGTCCGCATGATTGTCGCAGTGCCATCAGAGAAGGAATGATAGCTCGCATTTAGCATATTCTCCACGACCGAAATGGTCGTGTCGATCTCACAGATTCCATGAGGCTGCACCGTACTCGTGATAAGGCCATGCTGTCGAAGCCAATCCTGTACAGTATTGACGCTCTCATCAGACGGCTGGGAAAGTTGAGCGACCTCTTTCGCAGTGAGATGTTGTCGGAATGTTGCGCTGTTCGGATCCGAGGCCTTCAAGAGCTGCTGTTCCACTGCGTTCCCGCCATCTGCTTGCCGGATAGCAATGTGTAGCTTGATAGATCCATCGCGAGGAGCAGGCGAGATGCATTGCCAGCCGTGATCAACCGGTGCTCGCTTGGTGATTGCTGCTGAAGCGGTTTGTAAGGCCAGAAGGCCAAGGAATGGTGATTTCATCTTGACCTCGGGAAAGTCCAACAGGCGTGCCTGTTAGATCCTAGAGATATGGTAATGGTACAATCATGCCGGAGCGAGAAGCACTGACGTATATAGAACAGCCTGGAAAGCGCAAGGAAGATGCGCTTCAGCAGGCGCTGCGGCTGGGAAAGCCCTGGCAATCATGACGCTGGTGGTGTTGATGGTTCCTGGTCATGCGGCTCAATATTTGGCTTTGTACCTGTGTACTGTGTAAGTATAGCTTGGAACCCTTTTGGGGGCGAAGATGCAACGATTGCCTGTGATTGGTTCATGCCCAAATATCCCGATCTCCCCTGACCGCGGCGTCGTTTCTGAACTCTCTCGTCTACAACGAACTTGTTCTTCTCCATCATCACCACATCCAAGTTCCATCGTCGCAGCCTCAAGGGCGACTTGAGGGAGAGCGTCGCTTACATCACTGCGTTTTCAGGCAAAGGTCTAGCCAAAAGGCGCGATGACCGTCCATGTTTAGAATGAAATTCATACCACGGCGTTCGAACGGCATGTAAAGAAGGCGGGAACAAAGTTCATCCGCAGCCGATCGATGGATAAGGCTGCTCAACGAGAGCGTACACGGTCAACCCACTACTTTGCTGATGGACTCTTGTTTCCACCTGTGGGAGCGTCGACTGCAATAGCGGCGTGTACAGCAGCCGCCACATATTGCACATTCGCAGTTGTCACTGCCAACTTGTTAGTGCAACAAGTCATATCGAGACAGGGCATGCTGACTTACAGCCTGCCACGGACATCCTTCCAGACTCATGCATGTATACATGGCTCTCGGCCTGCATCTTTTCCACTTGCTCTGGAGTCAGCCCGGTGTACGAAAACATGCCAGTCTGCCCGCCTATCAGCTGTTGCACCAAGACATGGCGAGAACATTTCGATTTACCTGCGAGATGATGTGCTTCCAATCACCAGGCGCAGCCCGAAGCACCAATTCATCATGAAGCGCCTGCCGCATCATCTTGATTCGAGAGCTCATAACTTGCAGATCGATCTTCCACTTTTCAAGCAAAGTCGGAGTGAGCATGATGAGAGTAGCTATCCTTGCTCCTCTTTTCGGTGGTGTCGAGACTACACCTCTCTGCAATCGAGTCAAGTGGCCTCGAGCTTTATCCGCTGCATCCTTCGATGCCATCCACAAATGCAACGCGCCGACTCGCTCGCCGTAGAGACCCATATTCTTCGAGAAAGATTGCGCTACAGCCAATTCAAGAGTCCCTCGAGACTGGAAGTGCCGAATCGACCAAGCATCGGCGTCGAGGTCACCCGTGGCGAACCCAAGACTGTCACTTTCATTAGTCCCTAGCCGTGAAATGGCTTCCCAGCCCAATGGTGGTACGCATTTACTAGGCACAGTCGAAGAATGGAACAGGCCTTTCCGTTCGCATACGTCTGCAATGGCTTTCCATTGTCCCCTGGTAGGGTCGACTCCAGTTGGATTATGGGCGCAAGCATGCAGGACGACGACGTCCTTCGGCCTAGCGTGCGTCTCCAACATGCGCTTCATGTCTCCGAATGTCAAAGACTTGCTTGATACGTCCCAGTACGGATAATACCTCACTTGGACGCCAGCCGAACTCCAGATATTGTGATGATTGACCCACGTAGGATCTGGAAGCCACACTGAGTTAGGATTCAAGGTGTCTTTCAGAAACCGAGCACCAAGGCTGTTCGCCCCTGTGCCTGCGATTGTGTGGATGGACACTACTCTTTCAACGTCACTTCCCAGCGACCCAAATACCAGATCCCGAGCTGCATCATGGAAAGGTGCGGATCCTGTTATGGGAAGGTATTCATAGCGGCTGGCATCGTTTGTGGCTTCCAGCATGCGCTCAGCCTACAGGACTTGTTCAGTACATGATTCTTTGATGTCGGGGAAACGACCGACCTCTCGCACGACAGGAAGAACCCAAGGATCACCGTGATCATCTCTGTACACTCCTGATCCTAGGATGACTTTGCGATTGTGCTTGTCGGCTGCATAGGCTTGCTTGATGGCATATATCGAATCTAGTGGAACGACAGGAAGATGCGAAAAATGCGAAGTAGGTGCGGATGCCATTGAAGCCTCTTTTCTTGCTGCTGCGAAGGAAAGACAACATTGCCAAGTCACATTAATTGGATATATACCCATAGCGGAAGGCTCCGCACATGTGCGCAACTTCCCGCAGGATTCGCCAGAGAAAAGCGGGATTTGACGCACGATGTCCTCTTCGCTGACTTCCTCGAGTCCACGCATCTTCTCGGCCGCGTTTCGAAGCGAAGCTGATTCCCGTAGGAGAGTCACCCAAGCAAGTACCCTGGATGCGCGGACTAACGGACTCTGTATCTGAGAGGGAATATCGGAGAGGCTCCCCACATGCCTCGAACCCACGACAGGAAGGCCAAGAATACATGCCAAAGATGCCGTCGGCGGCGTATCAAGGTGAGTGCATGCGGTATGAGCCTTTTTCCGTGGGCATGAGTAGGCTGAGCCCTTCACAGTGCGACGGAGCCGCGCCTTCGTGCGCACAATGTGTGAAAGCGAAGGTCACCTGCATCGAAGGCAGGGCCATTGGTGGTCGAGAGAATCTCCCTCAAGCCTTCCTCGATGATTCACTCGCACGTCTCGCGGCACTCGAAGATCTTGTGAGGACACGGCTTCCTGATGTAGACCTCTCGGATCTTTGCGAGGACGTTGCTGGCCCTCCACAACCTCCACGTCGACGTCTCTCCAATGGCATACAGCAGGAATCGCTTCGTACTGACTACGATGGAACTCTTATCTCATCCAACCTTGCTGTACCCCGTCTACACGGTCTCAGGCCATTGTCGACTAAATCAGGTGCACGACTCTTCCCCAACATTACACATCATCGTCAGCATCAAGTACTCGATGGTGGTGGAGATCAAGCGCTCTTGACTGAGATCCTTGATCTCCTTCCCGCACGGTCGGAGTGTGAAGGGTTGATCCAGCTGTTCTTCTCCCATAATCACGCTGCTTACCCTGTTCTCCACGAACCAAGCATCGCGGTGCTTGTCGAAGCTGTGTATGTATGCGCTAGCCTTCCCACAGACTGTCCGCTTCTTGACACCGGCTGGCCAACAGATGTGCCATCATTCGCTTACAATGGCGAAGTGAAGGAGAGCAACAGCACGAGATCAATATCCATTCCATTCACTACAGCTGCCGCTATCCTTTTCCATGTTCTTGGCATAGCCTCGTACGTGCAGGCGCACCGGCACCGTCTAGCCGCTGATCCCCATCGATATGGAGGGATGGCCTTCCATCTGACCTCCATAGCCATGGGCGACATCACTCTCCCCTCTGTGCAGCTGGCCGTGCTTGCTGTCCAACATGGCTACATGAGTCAACATCACGGCAGTCCGTGGGCACTCCTCCAACTTGGCATGGTATATGCCGTCGACCTGGGCTTGCACCTCGATGGCGATGGCACAGGACAACTTACAAGCATCACTACCCAAATTCGTCGCCGCGCATTTTTCTGCGTCTATAGATTGGATAGGTAAGCGGAAAGTAACCAACCAAGGGGTCTGCTCATACATTCGCAGGCTCATCAGCTCTGTTCAAGGCCGACCTCTGGCCTTCGCTGACGACTGCATGGACTTCAGTTTCCCATCATCAATCTGCAACGAAATCGACGATCGTCCTTCAGACCCCGATCAAGTCTACCTGGTCGTTTTCGAATATCGAGTGCAATGGGCGCGGCTGGTCTCCGAGATCAAGAGCAATCTCTACCGCACTTCGACTTCAGCGCTGCCTCTGCTAGCAAACGTTGGCAGGAATGTCCAGGAAGACATGCTCATTCGACTGGATACATGGCTTGCCCAAAGCATGAGCAACGCCCAGGCTATCCAGTCCCAGACCCGTCAGCTGCACATCGAGCTAGAGATCGACTACTACTACGCTATCGGTCTTCTCTATCAGCCCTCCGTAGGCTGTCCTACCCCTGACGCTGCAGCGCTGCGACGCTGCCATGACAGTGCCGCCCAATGTCTCCGCCTGTCCTGGTCACTACACGGGGAGTCATGCCTCCTCCTCACCTGGCTGACGACGCAGTGCATCTCTCTGGCGGGATCGACGATGGCCTACTGCGTTTGGAACTCCCACGAACTTCGATCTTCGCTGTCCATTACAGAGCTCTCATCCGACTTTCGCCTTTGCTCCAGCTTGCTGGCGCTGGCAGGCGAATGGTGGCCCTCGGCAAAGAAAGGCGGCCAGAGTTTCCAACGTTTGGCAGATTCTACGATCCAGTTGGTGGTCGCTGGAAGTGGTAGTCAGCGTCCTCCTACCACGAGTTCTGTTGAAACATCGACTGGCGTGGCCTCGTACTCTGACAGCACTCCTCTAGGGGAGGGCGTGGGGGGTAACATCGAGGACATGCTGAATGAGTTCCTCCAAGAGGACTTCCAACTACCTGATTATCTGCGAGGATACGAAGCAGCTGCTCCTTGAGTTGAATGTCATTGCCTGAAGCTCGTATTTGATGACGTATCGGTTTCTACACGATCCTCCTACAACTACGAAAGCACCGTCTCATGGCAAATATGATTGGTTCACGCGCAGAGCAGCAGCAATTCTCGGAATTTCGATAGGTCGCCCTTGAAAGTCACTCCGCTGAGCCACGAACTTATGCTTTCTCAGAGGTGCGTGTTCGCTGTGGCTAGCCTTTGGTTCCATTGTGGTGGAGACACATGAGAGAGTTCTTGGCTTGTCTTGTTCATCACCATGAGCTATGAGGCGAGGAAAGTCATGGGCCCTATTCAGCGTCTCTACACCCCTCTGGGCGACGTCCTCCCGAGGCATGGCGCCGTTCAACATCGCTTTCACACCAGAAGTCACCGTTTAGCCTCGAGGAGTCTATATACCAATAGGAAGGTCCTCACTACAGACGTCGGGTAGACCCTTTAGAAGGACTTCGAGAGTCAAAAGCACCAAGGCACATACTATCATCGACAAACACCTTAACGTCTATTCACATTGAATTCATGACGAGTACAAGTTTTCGAACTTCAAACTTCAAACTGGGATGACTGGCCGATGCCTTAAACACCATTCACGACCTTCACCAGAACGGTGCCCCCGTACTCAAATGATACTACCGCCCTCCGAACGGTACACGTCGTCCTTGAATTACTTCTTGATAATGGCCCTGTCGGTGGAGTAGTAAACGTCGTCACTCTCTCTTCTCGATCATGCCTCCGTCCTGAGCATGGTAAACATCGTTGGGAGGACGGGCCTGCCAACCACAAGATTCGGGGTCGCAGCTACTGTCCTGTGAGAACGGGGAACGAAAGTCAGGGATAAACCTTCCGCGTGAGGCTGTGGTGCGAACAGAAGGCAAAGGGGGACAAACACAAGCAAGATGCTCATCATGTAAATTGTAATCCATCCAGATCTAAATCTACTGCTGACCCGTCAAAGGCCTCCTAACAAACCTCCACCTCTCCCACCCATCAATCCCCTCAGTATACCCCTCCCTCACAAGCTCATACTTGCCCACCTTAGGCAACACCACCGCCCAGATCAACCAATACACGCCCCCGCCCGCGATGATGCCCCACCCGACGACGCAGTGCAGCCAGTACGGCAGGGTTTTGTAGATTTCATTTCCGTCGGTGGGCGGTACGAAGGGCGCCACGACGAGGTAGATGTTGGAAAGGAAGAAGAAGAGGGCGACAGGCCAGGTGGCGCGGAAGGGTGGGGTCCAGCCGTTGGTCTTGCGGTGCCAGTAGAGGTACAGGAGGGCGAGGGCGACGAAGGTGTTTACTATTGCGAGGGGATAGGAGATGACGCTGTGAGGAGGGTGGGTTAGTTTTGTGTGTTTGGGGGAGGGGGGAGGAACTCACTTGATTATGAAGTTGTATGCGTCTCCAGGCGGTGGTGCCAACATGATTATGACGGAGACGAGCCAGTGTTCGAAGAGACCTGCGAGTGGGGCGTTGAAGGGGCGATTGCTCGCCCAGAAGCGGGAGAACGGCAGGATGCCTTCTCGTCCCAGTTCTTGGACTAGACGGCCTTGCGAGAAGATGACGCTGAGGACGTTTCCGAAGGCGGAGAGGGCGACTAGGACGGAGAGGGCTCTCTCCGCAGCACCGCCACCGAAGACGTTGCGGAAGAAGGAGGCGGCGAGGATGCGTCCGGAGGACAAAATAGTAGCCTTATCGACTGCGGCGAAGTAGCTTATGTTCACAAGCATGTAGAGGATGCCGACGCCGAAGAGGGCGGTTGGGGCGGCGATTTTGAGTGTCCGCACGGGGTTCTTCGTCTCGCTAAGGGCGTAGTTGGCGTTAGAGTAGCCGATGTATGACCAGATGACGTTGTACAGCGCCGTGACAATCCCGTACGCACTGCCCGTCGTTCCCTCAAAGGCGCTGTCGAAGTTATGTGGTTTGGGGACTTTGAGAGCTCCACCAAGTGCCGCCCAGCCAGCAACAACGATGATGAGGATGACGATCAGCTTGATGATGCCGAGGAGGTTCTGCAGGCGGAGACCCCATTTGAGCGCGAGGCCGTGGATGAGGAAGGCGGCTGTAATGCATGCGAGACCAACGCCACGTTGGTTCCAGCGTCCTACCTCGACGTTTGCGGCGTAGAGAATATATTCTCCAAAGACGACGGAGTTGCTGCCTGCCCAGCCGAGCAGGAGGACGTAGCCGGTGTAGAAACCCGTGGCGATGAACTTGGGTTTGCGGAAGACGTACTCTAGGTAGTTCTTTTCACCACCGTTACGTGGTAGCGCCTTTCATCCTTGTTAGCATGGTATTGAGGTGGTATGATTGTAGGGGGGGCCTACCGTGCCAAATTCGAGATATACGGCCATTCCCGCGGCGGCGATGGCCATACCAGCGACCCACATGAAGAGGGCGAGGCCGACACTTCCGGTGAGGGAGAGGATGCCTGATGGAGTGGCGAAGATACCAGTTCCCACCATGCGGTTGAAGATGAGGAAGGAGGCAGACACAATGCCGATCTGGCGCTTGGATTCTGCGATGACTCCATTTTCGCTGGCTGTTGTAGAGGTATTAGCACGATACTCATAGAAGTAGAGAGGTATGGCAAGGCTTACGAGTCTCCTCGACATCGGCATGACCCTTGGACCCTGGATCACTGTTCTCCCTGACAGTAGGCCCCTTGAAATACCCCAAGAACTTGTTGCCCGACATCTTGCCAGTGCTGGACTTCCGCAACAGAGGGGTGGTGACAGTGGAACTCGATGCAGATCCCTCCTCACCAGGCGGAGACATACTGGCTTTTATTCATTCAACACGAACCGTTCGTATCTGACAGCCCCATTCGCCATCCACGCCCAGGCTTGCGCGAACCCCAACAAAGAAGAGACTATTACGAGAGATTTTCTTGGTCCAGACGAACCAAGCATATGCGAACTTACCGTGTGGAGGGACGAAGGGTTGCCTTGCTCGTGGGATTCGAAGTCTTGACATGGCGCTATTGGTGTGATGGTGAGAGGTGAAGCCTGAGCACGCCATACCCAAATTTTCGGTTAGAGTCGGCACCCGCGTGGTTCTTGGGTTTGCGCTGCGGGATAATGACAATGGACGAGACTTTGATGTTTTCTTCGACGTCGACTGTCGAAATGCTGTTGGTATCTAGACCCGGCATTCCTCATCCATGGCTCTGGTGGCATGTTGTGGTCGTTGTTGGACTGAAGACTTCGAGATCGAATGGGGTCGAGGTCAGCCTGTCGGCATGACCGATGGCGAATCTCCAACACAGACATCGCGAGACACAGAGGCGAGAGCCGACTGCAGTCATCGTCCAGACGAAGATGCAATGATGACCATCGCCAGGGAAGCGAACGCTCGAAGAAGTACCATCGCCGGTCTGGACGTGCTGAGGCTATTGTGCCCACATGCACGTGTCGGTCTTGTCCTCTTGGGAGTTCGCTGCGATCCATGGTCATAGCCTTGTCGGACGAGTAGCGCTGGTGTAGTAATCAGATCCATCACGATGTCTCCACCAGGAAATGGTGTTATATGATCGCGCTGCTGTCAGGGTCTCAGGACACCGCATCGCGCGTGGTGGCCATGTGTTGCGCTTTTATCCATCACTTCCATGTTCTGGGCGAAGGAAAGCAGCCAGCAGCTATGCGACCTGTTGGGAAGGAGTCGATGCGAAAGCTTTAGATATGCTGCCTCGACATCGGCTACATATGCCTCAGGTCAGCGGAGTCCCTCCACATGATTTTGGGATCAGGGCCATCGATACGCCGCGGAGAAGCGTGCTGCAGCAGACTCATATAACGACGAAACGGCCATGCCTTTAGATCCAAGCTGAAGATTTAGAAGTCATCATAGAAGGGATTCACGTCCATGGCACGTCTCGGGCAAGCACGCCGCCGCCGAATGCACCTTTCCGAAATGTCAACACAGTCGACTTCTCTAGTCTTGAAGAAGACAACGATGTGGACGAATTCAGGGGCTTTTTGTGCTCTGCATAATGGAAAAAGTGATGGGCCGCTTTTGTCGGGATGAAATACGAAGGTCGAGTGAGCGATCGAGGTCGCTGTTTTGGTACAGTAGATGATGACCGGGTGATGTTGACGGACAGCCAATTTTCGAGGGTCCCTCGGCGCCATTGTTTGACAAGGCGTTTGTCATTCTAGGACTTGTCTGATGTTACGGTAGTGCAGTATCGATGAAGTCCGGCAGTCTCGCTACCACCGACTGTGCCTCGTCGTCACGTGGAAGGGACATCTTCATCTCGAAAAGACGTTGGAAGTCTATCTCGGCGCGTCTGGAGCGGTTTCGATTCCGGGCCAAGCGTGTCAGCCTACTCTTCCACCACTCCACGCCTTCTGCTGTCCGTTGTCGTGATGATGGATTGAAGAGCAGATGGGAGTACAGCGCACAGCAGCCGGCAACAAAGTCACGTCTCCGGCAGACCAGGGTCACACAGCCAGATCCTGTTCCGGCCCCGAATGGCGTGCATAAAGGTCGCGTGAGCGCGTGACGTCCAGTAACTGTCCCATTCAGCTGCAAAGAATATGGCAGGGAGACCAATGAAAAGATAGGGCCGACGAAGGAAAGAAGGTTGACTAAAATTGCTGTATATAGAAAGGCGAAAGGGAGTGGGCGGACGGTTTTTAGAGGCATCGCATTAGGCGTCGATCGCACCCCTGGACGACGGCTTCCTTTTGGCTTTCGGGACGCGGGTGCTGCTGTTTCAAGATTTTGTTCGGTGAGAGGCGAAGGCGATTGTACGGCGGTCACGATGGGATGATGTAGGAATTGCTGCTGGATAGATGGAATGATCAAGCAGGTAAACTGGCCATGTTCAATCGAATCGGTAGGCAGAATGAATGGGTAGGGATTGATTAAAGAACGCTCTGCCTTGGTATTCGCGAGCCGATCGCAGCGGGCGTTCGGGAGCTGCACCTTAACGCTTGACTCTTGACTCCTGGGCCGCTGGAGATATCGCCGCCGCTCACCACCAAATTATTCCTCCTCTCCAGCAACACCCTCACCACCGTCGCCAATCCTCAATCAATCCCTCCATCAATTTCCAGGAGGTCCCGTGCGACGTCGACGCTGTTTGCTGCGGCAGACATTGTGTGTCTGAACAAGCTTCGGCCTGCCGCTGCGAGAAGGGTGCTGGTGTGGCCTGCTGCATTCCACCCCGTCTGTCGAACCAGCCTCAACTTTCTCCCACCGCTCCCACCCCCCGACCTCCTCCGACGGACTCGACACACCACTCCTCCCTCGCTCGCATCCACCAGCGCGCATGACTCTGTCCCGCGTCGCATCGCCTTCGCCATACCCTGCGCCCCTGGGAGCGCCGTGATCTCATCCTACCATGGCCTTCTTGTTTGGCAAGTCCTCCAAATCAAAGACTGGTTCCAGCGCCGCCGCCGCCCCATTACCGCCTGCGACACGCGAGATACGCTCCTCCGACGGCCATGGCAGCCAGATTCCCACCCTCAATGGCATTGGGGGCATCTCCAGCAAGCCGGGGTCGCCCACCCCCGATCAGAGCATGAGCGCCAGTATAAATGCCGTCGCCGAGAAAGAGATGGGTGTCTCAGGCCCGCGGCACGCAGAGAACAGAGTGACGACGTTGAGAGACGAGGGCGCAATTAGGAGCAACGGACCCCCCAGCCCCGAACAGAAATCATTGCGAGATGCCAGCCGCGACGCCAGCCGAGACGCCGTGAGTCGGGTCGTGGAGGAAAAGGGCATCACGAATAGTCAGCTGATAGAAGTTTCACAGCAGCAGAGACTACCCACGCAGTCGAGACCTTCAGGCGACGGTGCTTCGCCGTATCCTTGGTCGCAACGCCGCATCAACTTCACAGTCACCCATACGAACCCGTTCCCGCGATACGGCGCTGCAGTCAATTCGGTCTCGAGTAAAGACGGCTCAATATACTTGATGGGAGGTCTCATCAATGGCAGCACTGTGAAGGGAGATCTGTGGATGGTGGAGGCTGCCGGTGGAAACATGACTTGCTTCCCCGTCGCGACCACCAGCGAAGGTCCAGGGCCAAGAGTAGGCCATGCGAGCTTGCTCGTGGGCAACGCTTTCATCGTGTTTGGTGGGGACACCAAAATGGACGAAGGCGACATGCTGGACGATACGCTTTATTTGCTGAATACTTGTGAGTCCCTTGAAATTTGCGACCAGAATGCGACACTGACTCGTGCAAGCCACCAAGCAATGGTCCAGAGCACTCCCTGCCGGCCCACGACCTCCAGGTCGTTACGGACATACCCTCAACATTCTTGGAAGCAAGATATACATCTTTGGTGGTCAGGTCGAGGGATATTTCTTTAACGACTTGGTTGCATTCGATCTTAATGCGCTGCAGCAATCGTCGAATCGGTGGGAAGTATTGATCCAGAACACGATAGACGGCGGCCCACCTCACGGACAGATACCTCCTGCGCGAACGAACCACACAGTCATAACTTGGGGTGACAAACTATACCTCTTCGGCGGAACAGACGGTGTACACTGGTTCAACGACGTCTGGTCGTATTCGCCAGCATCGAACTCTTGGACGCAGTTGGAGTGCATAGGGTACATTCCGTCACCGCGTGAGGGTCATGCTGCGGCTCTGGTCGGCGATGTCATGTACATCTTCGGTGGTCGCACTGAAGAAGGCAACGATCTGGGTGATCTGGCAGCGTTTCGCATCACTTCAAGGAGATGGTACACTTTCCAAAACATGGGTCCAAGTCCCAGCCCGCGTTCAGGACACAGCATGACCACTGTCGGCAAGCAGATCATGGTTCTTGCAGGAGAGCCTAGCAGTGCTCCCAGAGATCCTGCTGAGCTCAGCATGGGATACGTGCTGGATACGGGCAAAATACGATATCCGCCGGATTCTGCCTCGCAGCAATCCTCAAATGAGCGCATACAGGGGACAAGGAGACCAAGCGGCGAGCGGACAGGCAGCAACAACAGTCAAACCCGAGCAGTGTCCAGGCAAGAACTCATGGAGCGTGAGCGAAGCCAAAACGGCGACAATCGAATACGGTCTCCTGATGGGTCGCGCTTACCTCGCGCGCAAGGACAGCTACCTGCGCCAACCGGTCCTCCACCGCAGGCTCCCGTTCAGAGACCGAATGGCGCACAACCAGCCGCACGGCAACCAACTCGGCCGCAAGATCGTGCTTTCAGCCCTGAGAATGACAGACCGCAGCGATTCGATAGCAATAACATTGCTGCTGCATCTGAAGGCGCACGGAACTCTCCTGTAGCGCGAAATCAACCCATGCCTACTACTCCCTCATTCGATCCGGAACCTGACTATTTCGATAACGAGAAACAAGAGCAGCCTGCCGCGAAGCCCGAAACCTATCAGCCATCGCAGCAAACACAGCCCCCGCAACCCCCTCAACCGTACGAGCGAACGTCTTCTCGATCACAAGAGACCCGCCCTATACGGCAGGAACGACATGACGAAACGCCCCGCGCATCCGTCGACACGAACGAGCCCATGTCAAAAGTGAGGAAGACGTCTGAGGACGACCGTCCCCAAGACTCTGGCCTTGGATCATCGCCCGCGCTTACGCAGCAGTATGACGAGATGGCGAAAGAGCTGGAGCAAGCGAAGAAGCAGAACGCTTGGTATGCTTCAGAGCTGGCACTGGCACGGAAAGCTGGATATGCATCTCGAGCGGCAGAATCACCTGTCTTTGACGAGCGGGCGAACGAGAGCTTTAACGATGACGACCGGCCTCTGATTGAAGCCCTGCTCAAGATGCGCGCTGAGCTTGCTAAAGTGCAGGAGATGATTGACGAGCAGAGCAAACATGCTGCGGAACGAATCGCCGAGATCGAGAAGCAGCGCGACAGTGCCATCAACGAGGCCGTCTTTGCCAAGGCCAAGCTGGCTGGACAAGGCAGCCCGATGCCAGATGGTGAGAGCAGAGGCATCGACCGCAGCAACGACATCAGTCGACGACTTGCTTCGTCTCTAGAAGCTCAGACCGAGCTGAGCAAGCGCATAGACACTTTGATTCAAGAAGTCGAGGCTGAGAAGCACGCACGGGAGCTTGCCGAGGACACTGCAACTGCAGCGCAGAAGCGTGTGGCTGAACTCGATTCGTATCGACAACAGCACAGCGCAGAAGTCGAGAGCTTGCGCAACGAACTGCACGAGGCACAGAAGGCGGCGCGAGAGGCTTCTGCCAGCCACGCCGAAATCTTGGCGCAACATCAATTGCTTACAGTGGACAAGGACGAGCTGAGTCGGAAGCTGGAGACTGTGTCTGGCGATGGGCAGAGTCATACCACCGTGCTGGTGTCGTTACGAGAGGCCGTCACTGCTTCCACCGAGAAGGCTGATTTGTTGGAGAAGAAGCTCGAGGAAGAACGCAGCGCCAAGAGTGAACTCGAGAAGAACCTTCGCGATCTGAAGTCTCAACATGACGACCGTTTGAGTGAGCTCGAAACCGCAAACCGCCGACTACTTGACGCTGAAGAGCTCGCACAAAAGCATGCTCAAGAAGCACGCACACACCGTGAAGTTGTTCTGGCAGGCTTTGGCAAAGTGTCAGAACGCGATGCCAGTGCACCGTCTGGCAACGATGAGCGTCTTGCGATCCTTCAGCGACAAGTGGAATCTGCGAATGCGCTGGTCCGACAGAACCAAGCCGCAGCAGATGCGGCATCTGAGAAGCTTCGTCGTGCTGAAGAGCGCATCGCTGGCTTGGAAGCCTACCAGGAACAAGCCAGCCGTGAAGGTCTATCGATTCGGAAGCAACTGCAGGCTACCATGCGAGACAATCAAAACCTCAGCAGTGAGAAGGCTGAGCTGGAGCAGAAGCTTGAGAGGCACATGCTGGAGACTAACGCGCTTTCAGTACAACACGCTTCCTTGAAGGATATCCTTGGCGAGCGTGGTATCAATGCCTCTGAAAAGCGACGATCGAGAGCTCTTGATTCGCCAAGCATGCAACAACGCTTCAGCACGCCAGATCTTGCACGAGTACGTGAACTCGAGCAGCAACTGGAGACTAACATCAAGAATCAGGAGGAGCTCAAGATGCAATACGAGGAGATTAACGAGCGAGGCGAGAAGATGAAGCGAGAGTACGAAGAGAAGCTGACTGCTCTCGACAACGATCACCAAGCGGCGGTTAAGTACTTGCGCGGCACGGAGAAGATGTTGTCGAAGATGAAGCAAGAGCTGCAACGTGTGAAGAACGATAATGGCGAACTTAAGAAGAAGTTGGACAAGGCCAAGGACGACGCTGAAATGAGCAAGCGTAATACCCCTGAGCCTTCTTCAGCTGAGTGGGAAGCCGAGCGCGAGAAGATGAAGAAAGAGTTTGAATCAACTCAATCGAGTCTGCAACACTCGGTGTCAGAGATGGAGAAGAGGATCGCGACGATGCAGCAACAACTGTCTTCTACCGAGAGCGAACTACAGCAGGCGAAGACCTCGCACACGTCCGCCCAGAATGACCTGGCCACGTTGCAGAACACCTTCTCGCAATCACGTAACGACATTGACCGCCTGCAAAAGGAGAACTCTCTCCTAGAAGAGCGAGCGAGAGATGCCGAAAACAAGGTCCAGCTTTTGCTTGATCAAGTCGAGCACAGTGTGGACAACTACCGCCGACAGTCTCGCATGTCGACTGGTAACACTCCCATCATGAATGGTACTGGCAGTGGACACCAGCGCGCACCCAGCGGCGTCAGCGAGGCCAGCGTAGCTTCAAGCCACACCAAGGGCCACACTCGCGATACCTCTGGCGGAGGCGACAGCAACTACTCGGCCAGCGGCGTAGGTGGTCAACCAGACTCCGCAGGAGCGCAAGACCACCGCAACTCCATGGCTCTGGACTCCCTCGCCAGCGAACTCGACGCCCTACGCACCCATTGGGAGACGACGAACAAGAACTATCGCCTCTCGGACCGCTTCGACTTCGAACGCACTCCCACGTCCGCCACGCACGCCCCGGCTGGCACGGGCGTTGGCGTTGGCGGTCTCGCCGACTGGAGGCGGGGACTCGAGCTCGACGATGAAGATGATCAGACGAGACCTGGTACCCGAGAGGGCAAAGCCGGGAGCGGAGAGGGCAGCAGCGCGCGGGTCAGTCGCGACGATATGCCCACGCCGACCGCGACGACCACCACCGGCACTGGTGGTGGAATGCTGTGATGAACTGGAGCGATCCTTTTGTTGCGTTTTCCTTTTTGTCAGTATTATCGTTAGGAAAGAGACCCATGTCAGGCGACAAAAAGGAGGAAACGGGACTTTTATGTGTTGTTTCTGGATGGATTGACGGATGGATGGTGTTTGAAGTGTTTCGGCGCTTGTTGCTGCTGTATGTATTCAACCGGCCGGTCCTTATCGGGACGTGGGAAGGGAAGGGAAGGATGAGCAAGAGATGCGGGGCGTTTTTGTCTGGCTTAGTACGTCGTCTGTTTTTGAGAACCACGGATGTAAATATATATACCCTTGTCTGCAAGGCGCTGCGTTCTTCAACCCCTGTGCTTGTTGATGCGCAAATATCTCCAGGGCCGAACGAAGCACCCAGAAATCTTCCGTGGACATCTCGGAACTCGACGCATGCCACTTGGCAATCACAAGAGACGACAAGCCTCAACGCCGAAAGCCTTATCTCGCAGCAAAGCACGGCGCCAAGAGACAACAACCCACAACCTTATCGCCACGACGCCGTTGCGTAGTAGTCGTGCTCCTTTCCGGCGAATCAACGACGAATATATACACGTATAGTTGGATTTGGATCTATACAGGATTTTGCTCACATCGCCCGAGGGAAAGCGAATGCCACCTTCCGCTTTGGGCGTGCGCGCAGCCTGTCGGACCTGCTCCTTCAGCTGGGGTGGAGTGGAGCGGGTTGCGGTCGTCGGGTAAGTGGTATGTATGCCATGCAGTGCTGTTGCCCGAGCTGGAAGGTGTGGATGTACAGCTACAAGCTATCAGATCCATAGCGCCTCGAAACCACCAACAACAAGCTCTAGATCCAGAATCGATCATTCAGCGAAACTAGGACACTATTACACAAGCAAATCATGCATCCTCCGGCCCAACAAGAATCGCCACATCCCAAAACTCATTCCCCGTCGCCGGCACGCGAGGCAACACCACATCGTCCTCCCGCGGCCGGAAATCTCGCCACAGCCGCTCCTCCTCCTTCGAGACCTTCGCATCGACGTGGTTCTCCGCGTGCCACGAGACCAGCGCCTCGAAATCCCGACACTGCCCCTTTGCCTGGAAGTCCGCGACGGGCAGCGTGCGGTTCTCCATCCAGTGGTACGTCGTGACGCTCGTGTCCGCGACGCAGGTGACCGTCTCCAGGAGGAAATGCAGACAGTGATCCAGATGCGTGAAATACCTCGCCCGCTCCTCGTCCGGCGGCAGCCTTCCCCAACCCTTTCCGCGCCGGAAGTAATGGTCGTAGTAGACGGCGTGCCGCAGTTTGTCTAGACAGTGCGTTTGGTGCAGGACGGTTATGAGGCCGAGATGAGCGTCTGCGCCGAAACCCCATGATGGGGGGAGTTTTACTGTTTGGGTGGGGTCTTTTCCTAGGGAGGTTACTTGGGCTGAGGTGAGGGCGAGGTTGTGGACGTTGGAGATGCGCTTCCATTCGGCGTCGACGGCGGGGGAGGGCGGTTGGCGGTAGAGGGAGGCTGGGTGCGTAGGCCAGTCGGTTATGGGGAGGGTTCGGGGTTTGGTGGGTGGGTTGAGGCCTGGGATTGGGGGTGAGGGTGCTGGAGGGTGGTGAGTGTGATGCAGATGTGGTGATGTTGTTGGAGGTTGACGTACTTTTGAGGTGAGGCCAGTCGTTCTTCGTGTGCTGTTTGTCGTATATGAGGTATGTTGCCAGGCAGAGCGCGATCGCGTAGCCCAGGATTGTCCAGAATGAGGGTATGGCGGAGGACCGACGTGATATGGGCCTCCGCAAAGGTTGGCCAGCCGCATGTTCATCTTGCGCAGCCTTTTCCCTGTCTTCCTCAATGGCGTTATTCTCCAACCAAGGCTCCCGTTGAAACAACCGCTCATACTTCATCTTCGCCGTGAATCAAAGAAGCTGTCATTTGGAACCCGTCAAGCCATCGCCCGCAAACAAAAGAACAGATTGAGGCGTGGCAAACAGTCCCCAAAACTCGTTCTAAAACCAAAGCAGAAGGTGACAATCCAAGCGCCCATCTGCAGGAATCTTGGCACAGGCTTTATCAAAAGGAAACGCCACTTCGTTGGCACTAAAGCAAGTGTCTGGTGCGAGTCTCGCTGCATGCAGGGCTGCTTGCCGCTAAGGGGAGAGCTTGCGGGCGAGCAGGCAAGACCGGAGGGTGTGGTTATATAGTTGGAAGTTGGCCTGGGCTTGCGGGTGTGTATCTTTTTATTAGCATTTCGAGTTTGTTCAAGTCAAGAATCGGGATCATGCAGTTCGTTCAAAAAATCGGTGTTGTGGCTTTGGCTGTCAGCCTTGTAGGCGCTGCGGCCTTGCCTGTGGCGGGCGATGATGTTGACCATTCTACCGATGGAGGTATCATCAAGAAAAGCGATGATGTCTACCACTCCACGGACGGCGGCATCATCAAGAAGAGTGACGATGTCTATCACTCAACTGAGGGCGGTATCATCAAGAAGAGCGACGACGTTTACCATTCCACCGACGGCGGAATCATCAAGAAGTCTGACGACGTTTACCACTCCACCGACGGCGGAATCATCAAGAAGTCTGACGATGTGTATCACTCCACAGACGGAGGCATCATCAAGAAATCGGACGACGTCTACCGGTCCGAGGGCGGCATTATCATTTGAGTTGTGGAGTGGTCCTGGAGTGAGCGATGCAAAGGGAGGATTAGGGGTCGGACTGGACAAGGCGGGCTGTACAGGGAGGGTTTCGTCTGGTCGCATGGGCTATGGACAGTCATCAGTGTGGCCTTGGGGTTCTTGAGCTGAAGACAATCTTGTACTTCGTTATGGACCATCCGTTATCGTCGATATGCCAGGGTGATTTTGCGTACGACATGAGTTCTGCAGACTGCCTTAGTCAAAGACCTGAACAGCCTCATACGCATCGCTTGAGTCTCGTCAACGAGCTGATGAAGAACTTCATCCTTTTCTTGACTTCCCACTACCCCCTGACCCATCTGAAAAAGCACTACGCAAACCCCAACACCTTCTGCACCTCCCCCAACACCCCAAACAGTTCACTATCACAGTATCTCCTCCCCACAACCTGCAAATCCACCGGCGCCCCCTCAAACCCCTCCCCTCCCTCCCCCCACAACTCCCTCACACGCCCACACCGCTCACTCAACGGCACATATCCCTCCTCATACGCCTCCCCTTCCTCAACCTTAAGCCCCGTCGGAAACACCGCCGCCGGATAATCCACAAAATTCCACAACGCGGTGTAGTTCCAATAATACGCCGTATCGTGTTTACTCGCGGGCCCCACGAAGCAGGGAGCGAGCACGGCGTCGACGTCCTGCTCGTTCCAGGACGCGAGGAAGGCTTGCCGGAAGGCGTCGCGCGCGACGCGTTGCGCGGAGACTTCGGTGGCGGTTTTCTCGCGGTCGGCGCCGAGGACGGGGGAGAGGACGGTTTTTGTGAGGGGGTGCATGGGTTCGCCGGTGGCGGCGAGGGCGGAGGTTGTGTTGAGGCCGCTGTCCGGCCAGTACATTTCGCCGAGGAGGGTCATGGCTTCGGCGGTTTTGTAGGGGACGAAGGGTTTTAGGATGAAGTTGGATGACTTAGAGAGTCTTTCTTCAGCCCACTTCATTGCGCGGAGAATGGGGGGTTGAGGGGTGATGTCGCCGTCGTGGAGCATGATGCCGAGTTTGATGGGTTTATTTGGCAGGGGAGTGGCGAGGCCGGACCAGGGGAGGGGGATTACGCGTGGGTCGGTGAGGTGTTGGTTCGACGATTTCATGATGTGCATGTAGAGGTCCATGTCGCGGAGGGTGCGGGTCATGGGGCCTGTGGAGCAGAGGATGTTGAGTTCGGCTGGGAAGCCGGCAGGAAGGAAGTCTTGCATTGTGAGGGTGTAGGAGGTCGGTTTGAAGCCGTGGATGCCGCAGAAGGCGGAGGGGCCGCGGATGCTGCCGCCCTGTAGGGGTGGTTAGAAGGGTGGTAAGGGAGGGGACGGGACGGGACGGCGTACGATATCTGTTCCTAGGCCGAGGACGGAGCCTTTCATTGCTATCAAGGCGGCTTCGCCACCTGCAGGCATGGTCAGCCATGTCTATAGGGCTAAGATGAGGCTCTTGTTCATACCGGTCGATCCACCAGCCGAAAGATGAATATTATGAGGATTATTCACTCTCCCCATAAACCCATCACTCTCCAAATGCATAATCCCCTGGGGCTGATTCGTCTTAACATAGAAGACAGCACCAGCATCTCGCAGGATCTTAATCATCAAGGAGTCCCTATCATTGTAGGCCCTCGTAGAAAGATAGCCATGGCTGGAATAGTGTCCTGCCAGCATCATATGCTCCTTCACGCTAACAGGCACGCCATGCAGAGGGCCGATGGTCTTCCCGTTCTTCTCGAGGTAGTCATCGAGATACTTGGCACGCTCGATAGCTTCGTCCATGAAGAATTGCGTGAGGCAGCATGTCAGTTGGTGGGCGATGGCCGCTCGTTTGGCGAAGGCTTTGGCTACAAGAACCGCCGTGAACTTCTTCTCCGCGATGGCCGGAGCGAGTGAGGTAGCATCGTAGTATTCTGTGATCTTGAGCTCTTCTTCAGTGAGGATCCCACAAGTTCGCGGAATACCCGTGACGTCCGCTGGGATATTTTCGGCCAGGCTTTCCGGGAGATGGTACTCCGATGGGATGGAATCATGAAGTTCTTTGATTAGTCGCTGTCTTTCTTCTTCGAACTTTTCGGTACCATTTGGCACTGGAACGGGTTGGATCAACATTTCGTTTGTGGTGTGTGGTTAATCGGGTATGAGGAGCTGCTTTGATGTAGGAGGATCAAGGAGATAAGAGAGGCAGAGAGCTGTGAAGATATACGTCGAATCCTTCGCCGGAGCCTGGCTCACATTGATGGGCGATCGCTGGGGCGTGATTCGCAGAAGAGGGGAAAGAGAGTTGTTGTGTTCGAGAGAAAGCTTCAGGTGGATGAGCGGCGGGCCTATGGCCGTGTGGAAAGAACCTCCAAAGACCTCTCGCGGAGTGCGGCATCTCCAAGACTTTACCTAACGCATTCCGTCTTGTCATTCGAAACACACTCGAGCCATGTCTTCGACCTGTCTTGGTTCGAGATGCGAATGCGATACGGGCGGCGAGCAGGATAGGCGAAGATAAGAGATCTCGAGGCAGCTCGCTTGGCCGAACGGGCACCACACTCCAGTTTCGGGCGTCATGAGACCGGATAGCTATCAGAATCGCACAGGTCACTGAGTACATGTACTTGGTATATGTTGATACAAGTTACACTCGTCCTTGATCCGTATGCCATGCTCACAAGCTAGGCTCTTGGAGTTGTGAGCAGAATGACCGTCTCGATCTCCGAGGTAACAGCCGGCCGTCGAGGTAGGTGTTGAGGAGAGCTGGCGGCCAGAGTGTATTGGAGACTTACGTTCAGTATATCTTCACAATGGCTTTACCCTTGCATCTTGAATATCAAAATGCAATTGGGAAGACTCAGCGGTTTGCGAAGGTCCTGGGTCAGCGTATCTCAACGGTCTGGGTCCACAGCATCGTCGACAGAGCCAAGATAATGGATCGTGCTTCAGAACAAGTAGATGCTCGCAAAGCCCAAGAAGTCTCGCACAGATGAAGTCGTGTGATGTCTTAGGGCTCATGCGCTGCCCCTGTTGTTTGAGAACATTGGCAAGAGTTCTTTCGGCTAAAATCGAAACCTTACATCTGCGCTAGTCCCGGATTGGCATCAGCGACAACATGATACGCTAGTACGACATCTTGAGAGATTCTTCATTCGACATATTACCTGTATCCCTGAGCTCCTGTATCCCGCCGGTATTTATCCCATCGACATTTCTTCCGTCCTATGACTGGCCCACTGACGGCACTTTCTTCCACTCCTCCACCCACTTCTTCGCCGCCTTCATGAACTTGAAGAACCCAACATTGAACTCCTCATGTCCGTACTTTCGATCCACCACTCGCTCAGGAAACGCAATGCCCGCTCCATAGACGCCGGGTAATCTCGCCAAATCCCCAATCGTCCCACAGTCGCTCTCGCGGACGTAGTTGAAGATACCCTTGTCATGATCGAAATACGGGGTAATTTCTTTGGTTGTGCCGTTGGTCGTGGAGACTATGAGTGTTGGCAAGGGGTCGCGGTTATACCCTATCGCTTGGACGACAAAGTCCACACCAGGCAGGTGAGATTCGTAGATCTCCTTTTCGTGGCCTTTCTCATAGGAAATCTTTGTCAGGACCTTGCTGACGGGGCTGGAAGACAGACTTTCCGGCTCCAGGTTCTCTTTCGCCCAGACGGCAGCTTCGCCCTTGAGACCCGTATTATCGCGGGCGATGAAACCATCTTCGTATTCGGCGTACCGCAGTGGATGGCGCGTGAACCATTTGACGTGGAGGTTTGACTTGCTTGAAAGCGCCAGGTCGGAGAGATTACGCAGGACAAGGACGGCGGAGTGGGAAGCGCCGATGACGGCGATGGTTGTTGGGCCTAATGGACTGAGAAGTGATTCGAGCTTGGTGGGAGAGAGCGCGGTATCGAGGTGCAGGTGTTTGAGGTTGTCTGGCTCGTAAGGGAGAGGTGGATCAGTGGGTGAAGAGCCTGTGCAAAGAAGTATTCGCTTAGTCTTGGCGGTCGTGATGTCCTGTGGGGTGTTGGACTCTGTCGCGACATTGATAGTCCAGAGTGATGATTGCTCATCCAAGACAGCTTCGCTGACTCTCCCTCTCTGCGTGATAACACCGGGAGTTTTCTTCAGTCCCTGGGTGAGCATCACACACATGTCGGCGGGGTGTGCAAGGAAGCAACCCGTCTCCTGGTCCAGCAGTCGCATGTCCTGAAGTTTGTCCTCCTTGCCATCAACTGGTACACCATCACTCGCACTTGGCTCCGCCCATCGGTCCCGCGAAGGTACATTGCTAACAATCTTCCTGAAAGGAGAGACGGCCGTGGCAAAGTCAACAAAAAGCTTGACTTTGGTGTTTGAAGGGACTTCTCGATAGTACTTGTTCACTCTGCCGCCATCGAAGGCGCCATCAACCCAGAGAATGCGATCTATTCGGGCATCCAAAAGATTGCCTACGGCAGTAATGCCTGCGGGTCCTGCTCCAACTACGACCGCTTCGTATACATCATTGGGAGTTGATACAGTGGTCGCCGTTCGAGATGGTTGTACTGATGGAGCCATGGCTTGACCTGTTCGAAGAGATCTTGTCAAAGAGTTAATGACAGGAGTGGCAGGTCGGGTTGTTGATAGCAGTCTGGCGTGGCGAGGAGCCGTGGTAGATACACGCCCGGAAAGAGCTGACCAGGCCACGCACGTCCTACCTGCATCGTGCCCCAGCCGCGTAGTGCCTCTTTGGAACGTTGCTAGCGCTCGAAGCGCGCTTTGCGGTGGGACTTGCATGCCTGGAAGCATGTGATGGTTTCAATGGCAGCTGCACGGCCGAGTCCGATGTGCAGTGCCAATGACCACGCAGTGTGCCGATTGATAGAAGACAGCGAGCTTATCCTCCACTCGTTGACCACCCTTGCTGAGGTACGTCGACCGTGTTTGGGGCGATCGCCTTATTGGAACGCGGGAGGGTGCGTACAAGGTGTCAGACCAGCCGACGACGCGGGGAGGTGAGGTTGGTAGCCGACGGCCCGGGAGGGATTTGATGGGATTCGGTGGGAGAATTGATTAGGTCGCGCGGTAGGGGTGGGTGGATCTTTTCGTGCAGCTTTTTGCAGCGCTTGAGGAGCGTTGGGCTGGATCTGGTGATTGTTCTCTCGTAAGGCCCAATTGGAGGGACGCGGATTGGTGTTGTTGGTGGTTGGATGGGCGAAGTCGTTCAGGCAATGGAAGAAGCGAGGTGGCCAACTTTATCACGGCGGCTTGGCACTGCCCTTGCTGGTCGACGACGGCGGCGACCACTCCAGAAGCATCAAGCGTGTTCCGACCATGTTGGAGAGATGAAGGCCCTGCTGGCCTTATGGGCGAGAAGGCTGGAAAATTCTGAGCGCTGGAATGGGGCGATATATGATTCATCTGCCTTTCGGTGGCGCCATCCACCGGCCGGATGAGCAATCAGGTACTGCCGTCACTCCTCTCTCATCGACAACATCGTATTCTCTATGTCCATTTCATCAAATTGACCTGCTCCTTACATCGTTTGATGTTGCCGAGAGCATCTGATGCCTTTCTACCCCGGTTAGCATTTTGACAAGTCTCTTCGCTCCTCGCTTCGCCAAGATCGGGACGTTTTTTTACGGCTAGTGGACGTATGGTGAGCATCAAGAGATATTGCAAGGTTGTCAACTTCGAGTGTTCCTGCAGGATCGGAGAGTGTCACAAAATCAGCGTGCCTACTAGTAAATGCGACTTTATTCAGCCTGTGGGATGGCGACATGTGCCACTGCACATTCACCTCCACAATTGAGTTTGAACTATGAAAGCTTAACATGTCATTCTGTCCATCAGGGCAAGTGAAAATGGATATATTGCAACTTTTGAGGAGATCCAGAAACTAAGACTGGCAGGACTGAAAATCTGGGACCGCAGCATGGCTACTCGCACATCTGAGGAGACAGGTCATGCCTGGAATCGTCCCCTCAACCTTTCGGCTCAAATAGGAGTGCATGGAACCTATTTCCTCCCGTTTCTAAGGACCGACAAAGCTCTTTAACCTCATTGCAGACTAATGAAACAGCTTGTGTGCAATGCGAACAGAAATTCGAGCTGCATGAGGATCGTACGCTCTCTGTTCTTGATACCACGACCACCAAAACCCGGCTCCCGGAAACGCCCAGTACGCTACATCGAGACGCTTGTGGCGTTTGCATCGGCAAGGTATAGCAAAGTAGCCATTGATTCGGTGAAAACTTCAGAAGATGCATAAGCGACGGCCGAGCCGAGGCAAGCGCATCGATCGTGGTGCGAATCATTTTCCAAGGACAGGCTGAAAATGCACAGTAGAGCTTGGCGAGAACGAACAGGTCCAGAAATGGGATACACCGTTATGTACGTCTTACAGCTCAATCTTGTGGCCTTCGTGGAGAGCTTGGTGAGGCTGATTTAGCAGCGCAGCACGTGGCAGTTGTTGCGCGTAGCTACTGTACAACATAATCGCAGTCTTCTTTTGATGATGGTACAAAGCTCGACATCTATTGTCCGGATCCATTGTTCACGAGAGCTGAAGAGCGATGATTTCGAAGGCAACACCAACAATACCTGAGCTGTTACACCGAAACGCTGAAAATCATGGCGGAAAGGTCGCATTCTCGTCGCCTGGCAGGGCAGTCACTCACCACGAGTTGCTGGAAAGCACTGCCAGTATTGCCTGTGGCCTGAACAATGCAGGAGTTGGTCGAGGACATAAAGTTATCGTGCTGCTAGACCGCTGTGTTGAGGCCGTCGAGAGCATACTGGCCACTATTCGAGCTGGAGCAATTGTTGTCCCCTTGGATCCACGATGTTCGCAAGCAGAGTTGACGACAATCTTGGACGACGTATGCGTCGAACCTCATTGGGTCATCACCAACTCTACCGGTGCCGATCAAGTTCGTGGCATAGACGGCAATCGGAAAACGAGGGTCTGGACGATCGACAAGACTCCTACGGCACTCAACACATTCTCCTTCCACGAACTACGCGCTACGAAAGACTTGCACCCACCTGAAGATTTGGCACCCGCAGACAAGGCTTTCCTCTTCTACACCTCTGGTAGTACAGGAAGCAAGCCCAAAGGCGTCGTCTCGTCACAGCAGTCATGGATCCAATCCACGTTATACAGCTTACTGGCCGGCCCCAATATATTTCCAGATGACAAAATACTGTGTCCGCTGTCCGTCACGCATGCGTTTGGGTTCTCTTCTGGTATCTGCGTTGTTCTATGCACGGGTGCAAGTCTACACATGACGGGACAGACGTCATTGCATGAGGCGTTTGCGGACCACGCATACAGCATTATCATCGGTGTACCGACCACCTACAGCGAGCTTGTCAGTCTCGACATTCCAACCTCAAGACTCTCGTCAATACGCCTGTGCATCAGCGGTGGAGCAGCGGCATCACCTGCTCTCAATCGCCATGTCCAAGAGCAACTCGGTCTGTCAATACTGAACCATTATGGATGCACAGAGACTTGCGGCATCGTCACCGTCTGTCAGGTCGGAGCACTCTACATCGACGGCTCGTGCGGAAAACTCGTGCCCGGTCGTGAGCTTCGCATCGTCGAGCCATCAACGGGCGAGGACGTTGCCGGCGGAGACGAGGGCGAGATCTGGATTCGAAGCTCTTCGCTTTTGATCGAATACCACAACGACCCGACGCCGCCGCTCATTGATGGATGGTACCGCAGTGGCGATATGGGTCTTTGTGATGATCAGGGTAATCTGTTCATCACAGGTCGACTGAAGGAGACGATCGTCAGAGGTGGTGAGAATATCCATCCGGCGGAGATCGAGCGCGTTCTGGACGATTCTCAAGGCGTGAGAGAATCCGTCGTCGTCGCTCGCGCCCACGATGTCTTTGGCGAGGTTCCCATTACGTATGTCGTGCCCGATCACACTACACCAATCTCGATGGCAGTTTTGATAACAGCCTGCCGAAAAGCTCTGCCCAGTCACAAGGTTCCAGTCGATTTCTTCAAAATCGATGCCATCCCGCGCACCAGAAGCGGGAAACCCAGGCGTCGTGCCGCAGCATCGTGCCCTCACCGAAGACTCGTCGTCGAGACGTATACCGTGGCTGCAATCGAGGAGATCATCCTTGCGGAATTCTTGCATGCGCGTGCACTTTCTTCAGACGCCATTGTTGATCCTACGACGCAATTCGGGGATATGGGCATGAATTCGTTGGTCGGAATTGTGATTCGTGACCGTCTTGTGTCAATGATGGGATTGGGATTGCCCATCACGTTGCTGTTTGATCATCCTACACCAAGGAGACTTGCTGAACATGTATATGGTCAGCTATATGGGAAACCTCCGACGGCGCCAAGCACGACGCCCCTCTCAACACAATTATCGACGCCGCTATCAAACCCCCAGTTATCAAATGCAAATGAACCCATCGCTATCATCTCCATGGCCTGTCGGTATCCAGGGGGCATCGCCTCCCCAGAAGATCTCTGGAGAGTCGTGGAAGAAGGCCTCGACGTCACGTCTGACTTTCCCACTGACCGTGGTTGGGATCTTGATGCCGTCTATAACTCTGACCCAGAAGCATATGGTGCGACGACCACTCGCAGAGGAGGCTTTTTGGACAACATGGCCGACTTCGATGCTGGACTGTTTGGCATGTCGCCAAGAGAGGCACAGACGACGGATCCACAGCAGCGATTACTTCTCGAATCGACATGGACTTTACTTGAACGAGCTCGACTCCCTCCACTTTCGCTGCGAGGTAGTGATACCGGTGTCTATATAGGTGTGATGTACCACGACTATGCCGGCCGGTTCACCAACGTCAAGCATGAATACGAAGGACAGCTTGGACTGGGCTCAGCGCCAAGTGTTGCAGCCGGACGTATCTCACACTTCTTCGACTTGCACGGTCCGTCTCTCGCGGTCGACACAGCTTGCTCGTCCTCCCTCGTCGCGATTGACCAAGCTACCAAGTCCCTGAGGACTGGCGAGTGCTCTCTGGCCATAGCAGGCGGAGTCACCGTCATGTCAACACCGCAATCCTTCGTGATGTTCAGCAAGCAGCGAGGACTTTCACCAGACGGACACTGCAGATCATACTCTGATGATGCCAACGGCACGGCATGGTCTGAGGGTGTTGGGTTGCTCCTTCTCGAGCGTTTGTCAGATGCCCAACGTAAGGGACATCAAATTCTCGGCCTGATCCGCGGCATAGCAACCAACTCAGACGGTAGAAGTAGCACGTTGACTTCACCTAGCGGACCTCAGCAAGAACGGGTGATTCGAGCAGCACTTCGCAACTCTGGGCTATCACCAGCAGACATCGATGTGATTGAAGGCCACGGCACTGCCACCCCTCTTGGAGACCCCATCGAGGTTCGTGCCCTCATGGCTACCTATGGCCAAAGTCGACCTGAGCCAGCCCTTCTTGGATCGTTGAAGTCGAATCTGGGACATACACAAGCGGCTGCGGGTGTTGCGGGCATCATCAAGATGGTCATGGCAATGCAGAAGGGGGTTGTTCCACCCAGCCTGCATATCACGAAGCCGTCACGGCATGTTGATTGGGAGAATGCTAATATTGAGCTTGTGATGAAGGCTCAGGATTGGCCACAGAGTAGGAGACTGAGACGTGCTGCAGTTTCCGCGTTTGGAATCGGTGGCACGAATGCACATGTCATTCTTGAGCAGGTTGCACTGGATGAGAATGATGTGACTGACGCTGAGCATTCCACCAAGACCCAAGTCGTCAAGCTATGCCCATGGTTCTTCTCTGGCGCAGATCTCGCAGCCTTGCAAGCACAAGCCCGCATGGCACTAGGTCTTCGTCATCTCGATCCATCTGATGTTGCATACTCACTTGCAACAACAAGATCACTCCTTCGGTGGAGAGCTGCAGTCCCTCCAGGGGACATGGAAGCTCTCGAAGCCCTGGCACAAGGCGTTTCTCATCCAAGGATTGTGATGGGCCAGGCAACCGCTCCTCGATTGGTCGTCATGTTCTCTGGCCAGGGAGGTCAATTCGTCGAGGTGTTCCAGGAGCTGTCCACCGCTTTCCCAATCTTCAAGGAGAAGCTAGATGCGGTCTGCGATGCACTCAATGGTCATCTGCAAGAGCCTTTGCTCCAGACCTTGGAAGCCTGCCCAGAGGTCATCGACCGCGCAGACATCGCGCAAGTGGCGATATTCGCTTTCCAGGTGGCGTTGTACCGCAGCTTGGAGCATTTTGGTATTGTGCCTACCTACCTCATTGGCCACTCCATAGGAGAGATCGCAGCGGCTCATATTAGTGGGGCCCTGACACTTCAAGATGCGGCGAAGATGGTCGTTACTCGCGGGAGGCTCATGAGCATCGTCGAGCCGGGTGCGATGGCTAGTATTGAGGCTTCGGAGGCGGAGGTACAGCGAATTCTTGCTAACCTTGAGTCCACACAAGACGATGTCCCGGTCATTGCTGCTGTCAACTCTGAGAACTCCGTCGTGATCTCAGGCACACATACTGCCGTGTCGCTCGTCGAGGACGGCTTTCGTGCTCAGGGTCGTCGCACGAAAAGGCTGCGAATCAGCCATGCGTGCCACTCGCCAGCGATGGAAAGCATCCTCCCAGATTACCTCGACTTCCTGAAGACAATTTCCTACCAAAAACCGCAGGTCCCAATCATCTCCACAGTCACAGGAACCCTAGCCGAAGGCCTCGGTCTCAACACCCCAAAATACTGGACCCGCCAACTCATCTCCCCAGTCCGCTTCGCAGACGCCATCCACACCGCCCAAGACATCGGCGGCTCCCTCTTCCTCGAGATCGGTCCGTCTACCGCCTTAACAGGCCATGTACCAGAAGCCGTACCTACCGGAGCAAAAGCGAGATCGCTAATCGAGGCACTGACGTTCGTCACGATTCAAGGCTGTGATGTAGCGTGGTCGAAGGTCTTGGAAGGTAGCGGTGCGAGGAAGGTGGAGCTTCCTACTTATGCGTTTCAGAGGAGGAGGTATTGGTTGGATCCGCCAATGATGAGTGCAAGAGACGAAGTTGAGGGAAGTGCGTTTCTGGATCCAGGCGCTGCTGTTCCAGGGTCGGGACAGATTGTCTTTAGCGGACATGTGTCCTTCAAAAGGTACCCCTGGCTTGGCGATCATGTCATGTCTGGAAAGACCATCTTGCCTGCTACGGCTTTTGCGGAGATGGTTTTGAAAGCAGGGACTGAGTTGGAACTGGACGTCTTAGGGCAGCTCACGCTATCGAAGCCTCTGGATCTATCTGCAGGCGCCGAAATGCGTTTGCAAATGATCGTAGAGGAAGCAGGGACAAGCGACAGCCGTGACTTCACCATCTTCTCCACACCGGCGAATGCGAGCATCTCGGAGGCCTGGATCTTGCACGCATCTGGAGTCCTGCAACAAACTGCTTCGCAACGAAACGATGGAGTGTCCGGTCCTAGCTGGCCCACGAAGGGCGAAATCGACATCACAGAAGCCTACGGCCGACTCAACTCCTCTGGGATATCGTACGGTCCAGCTTTCCGCTGCGTTCAGCGTCTCTGGCAAACTCAAGAGGGCTTCGTTGCCAAGCTGGTACTACCACAGGACTGCGACCCTCAACATCATCTCATCCATCCTGTGCTCCTGGACGCAGCTCTACACTCACCTTTACTCGCGACCCCATGGAATGTCGCGGTCTCATTGCCCTTTCGTCTGACGGGCGTGCGTCTATTCCCATCGAAGGAACGAGAGCTGCGTGCTCGTGTGCGGGTTCTGAAAACCGATCAGCTTGCCGTGCGGGTTTACGATCTGCGCGGTCATCTGGTAGCTGAGATCGAGATGGTATCCCTCCGAGCAATGGTCAGGAGATCTGGAGGACTGTTCGCTTTGCAGTGGAAACCGATCCCAAAGCCGCATCTGAGTGGGAAGAATAGGGGGCACAACGACCGGATCTTACGTGTCCACGCTCGAGCCCCTGGGGAGGATGATGTTCACGAGGCTGTGAATGAGGTACTTGCTGTCATCCTGGACTGGAACAGCAGTTCTGATAGCCACGGCGATCAAAGACTAGTCATCATAACTGAACGAGCCACGACAGTCGATCCAAACTTGGCCTCAGCAGCAGTCTGGGGATTCGTTCGCTCTGCGCAATCCGAATCGGGCGATGGCATCGTTCTGATCGATGTAGATGGAACAGAGGCTTCGGAAGCCGCTGTTAAATCTGCCATTGAGTCTGATGAGGCCGTACTTTCTATTCGAGAGGGGAGTATTACGACCCCAAGGCTTGTGAGAGATGTCGAGACTCAGCGAGAACGACCCCTGACTTTCGATGGTACGGTGCTAATCACTGGCGGCACGGGTGCTTTAGGAAGCGTGCTTTGCAGACATTTGGTGCTGAAGTACGGCGTCAAAAATGTACTGTTGACGAGCAGAACCGGCTTTGCACCAAATGACCTGACGGACCTAGTAACAACACCTGGCGTGACAATCACCACCAAACCCTGCGACGTCGCCGACTACGACCAGCTCAAACCCCTCCTCGACAGCATCCATCCTCCAGTCACAGCCGTCTTCCACTGCGCCGGCATCCTCGACGACTCCCTTCTCGCCTCCTTAACCCCGTCAAGAATCACCGAAGTCCTTCGCCCCAAAATCAACGGCGCATGGAACCTCCACACTCTCCTCCCCAACGCTTCTTCCTTCGTGCTCTTCTCCTCAGCAGCCGGAGTCCTGGGAAATCCCGGACAAGCAAACTACACCGCAGCAAACACGTATCTCGACGCATTGGCGAAACATCGTGCTCATCGTGGACTGCATGCTGTCTCGTTGGCTTGGGGACCTTGGAAGAATGCTGCTGGGATGGTGGGAGGGATCGCTGACTTTGGATCTCTCTTGCCGATGAGTGATGAGCAGGGGATGGAGTTGCTGGATGCTGCTTTGAGGTCGGAGAAGGAAGTTGTTGTGCCGCTTTTGGTGAGGGACAAAGTGCCGGAGATATCAAGGCGGACTTCGAGTGCCCCATCGTCTCAGAGGAAGATTGCACGTACGACCCAGCTTCATCAAGGCCAGAGCATCGCGGAAAGGCTCACTAGCCTTGAAGAGCTCATCCGCATTGAGGTCGCGAATGCTCTGGGCTATGACAAACTTCCTGATCTCCCATTCAGCGAGATCGGTCTGGACTCTCTCACGGGCGTCTTGATCCGCAACAAACTCACAAAGCTCACGGGGGTCGCATTACCCAGCTCCGTGATGTCCGAAGTCGACAACGTCAGGGAGCTGGCAAAGATCGTTCTTGAGAAGCTGGATGAGAGACGAATCCCAGGGAGCGAAGCAAAGGCAATCGACGATATCCACGACGGTGACGAGAAAGGAGTCGACCAGGGACTTCATTCGGATGACAAGCTGAGCCTGACGCCCGTATTTCGAAAGCTATGCCTCTCGCGCCACTACACCGAAGCCCTGGGCCTCCTGACCATAGCATCCCTCACCCTCCCAACATCCCCACCATCTTCAGCTCAACACCATCCGCCAATCCTCCGCCGACTACGAACCAGCGCCAACCCCCTCGCAACCCTAATCTGCCTCCCCGACTTCCTCCCCCCAACAAACCCCACCAGCATCTTCACCCACCTAACCGCCTTCCTACCCGAAAACGTCGAAATCTACGACATCATCTACCCAAAAACCCCACCCCTCTCCTCCACCCTCCCAACCCTCACAGCCCACCTCGCGCAAACCCTCCGCACAACCCTCCCCCCACCCCACAAAACCCACCCCACAATCCTCCTAGGCTACTCAGCCGGCGGCCTAATCACACACTCCCTCGCCAAACTCCTGCGTGCACCACTGATCCTGCTGGATACATACCCTCTGACGGAGAACGTGCCGAATTGGCTAGCCGTACTCCCCGCGGAGCGGATCCTCGAAGCGGGAGGGCTGTACAGTGATGAGGATCTGGCGATTGTGGGGCATTATATGAGGATTTCGCAGGGGTATGTGGTGGAGGGGTTGGAGGCGCCGATGTTGTTTTTGAGGGTGGGGGAGCCAGTGGAGGGGGTGGAGTGGGAGGCTAGGTGGCCCAGGCACGGGGAGGTTGTGGAGGTGGTGGTGGAGGGGAATCATGTGGAGTTGTTGCGGGGGTGTGCTGAGGCGACGGCGGGGGAGATTGTGAGGTGGATTGGGGAAATGTGAGGGATTTTTCTCCAAGTTGCTTCTCTTGTTTGGTGGTCCAAGGTGCTCCAATGTTACATTCATTCATTCAGTCATCTCCCGTCAATCAGTATGATGGGTGATCGCCTTCTTCCTCATCCCTATTGTTAGAACCACCGCCTCTTCTCCAACTTACCCCTCCGTCTCTCATCCTCCATCTCCTCTCGAGGGCCCTTAAACCCCAGACAAACATCACTCCCCAGCACTCCCTTCCCAACCCAAAGATCCACATCGAACAGACCCCCATTTTCCCCGATGCAGAAACTCGCTCTGACGTGGACCCCTCCAACCCTCTTCTTCGCCGTCTCACTCAAGAACGGCGCGACGAAATTAGTGATCTGCCAAGCAAGTGCATCTGGCGCGAACTTCGTGCGGAGTTCCTTCTCCCAGCCTTCGGGTTCTTCGTCGGTGATGTGTACGAGGGCAGTGGAGGTGGGCGTGCGGCTGTTCAGCCAGTAGGAGATGATGTCGCTGTCTCGTGGGGCGCCTTCGAAGAGTGTGGTGAGGTACATGCTCATGATGACTGATTCGAGGTTGTGGAAGTGTTTGAGAGCTGCCAGCAGCGGAGTCGTGATGGGTGTTGGGGACAGGAGCACTGGTGCGCCCTTGTAGCCGCAGAACTTGAGCTCGCGGATGGTGTCGGCGTGGAAGGATGCTATGGTGTGCAGCATCGGCGCACTGCCTTCCCATCCGTATTCGAAGTTGTACTTGAAATTGGGCGGTGGCGGCTGTGGTTTGGTAGGTCCGATCTCGAAGACGGTAGGCTTCTCTTCTGCTTCTAGGCCGTCGAGCTCGCTGTCCATCACGAGCGACTGTCCCACGTCTGTACCTTCGTGACCCCAAGTGTTGCCCAGCGGACTACAAACACCAATCATGACGATCTTCTTTATCGGGCTGCCATGTAATGCTCGAATAACTTCACGACGCTCGTCACGCGGCATGCCGCCTTCGATTTTGATGCTTTCAAGCTTCTTCATCTTGATCGCAAAGCCCGTGACAAACTTTCTTCGGCTCGCTCTGGCACCTGTAATACATTAGCACTTGCACATATCATCAAACTCTCTTATGAAACATACCGTGGTCTGGGCAGATGAAAGCCTCACTCTGTGGCTCTCCCGACCCAGAGTAAAGACTGTCGATCCTCAAATCCGTGAGAGTCCGACCAAGGGTCTCAACCACAGCCTGAATCCTTGGAGCGATATCTGGAGATATCTCGCCGGGTGCAAAGAAATGATTCATGGGCCAAGCCAAACATTGCAACTTCGGATGAGCCTCCATAAACGCCAGGCCCGCGAGATCCGGAGACGAGGCTTGACCGTCCTTCTTGTTGTGCAGCATTGAGATTGGAACTCCGGCAATATCGTTTGCGGCTCGGAAAGAGCGGTCTAGGAGATAGAATCCAGGCAGCAATAGTGTATCTGGGACCACGCAGTTCCTGAACTGAAACGCTCGAAGATGTGGGAAGCGACAGCTGAAGAGGTCGAGGTACATCGATGTCCAAGACATGTACGACTTCGGGTCGATAGACGGGCCTATCATGGGCGGGATGTTGAGTACCCAGTCCAGCGTCAGTGACGTGAGCGTGGCGCTTGCACTGGAAAGCATCATCACGGCAGCAGTCGAAGAAGGAATTGTTTCTCGTTGCATTGTCTTGTAAGCCCTATTCCGCGTCAACAACCTGTCTCTGTGCAGAGGAAATGGGTAGGCGCGCTCTCCGGGGTTGTTGGGAGCACCACAGTCTAGCGATTGTCCGCGATAAGCCATGACGGCTCGATCGTATGATGACAAAGAAACGAGCTCCTCCACATCGTTTGGAAGAGACAGGTCTGCCGTGACGGGTAGGTTTGAGTAGATAATGTCGTCCCAACGGCTTGCATGTTCGTAGAGTGCTTCCAAAGGAGAGGGGCCAAGATCAGACACCGGCTCGCCGTTCGGAGGGCGGTAGACTCTTCGATTCTCCAACCACATGAGGTGATCATTGCCGGCTCTGGACTCTTCGCTGAAGTCGTTGAGTGTTGTGACATACTGCCCTCCCGTGCCGTCTTGTAATTCTCGTCCCCGGCCGCCTCGCGCGTAGACGATGCCAGCTCTCGACCAGTCCAAAGGGCTGGCCGGTCGCATAGGCAGCCGTCGAAAGCGCACAGACTCCAGACCACTGAAGTCGAGCTTCAACGGAAGCCAATATAGATGTGACTCCAGCGATGGATTTAGACCTGCACTGATTCGACAGTTCTCCAACCAGAGCTTGCGAACTGGATTACAGCCACTTCCTGGCGAGGAGCGATTGGAGTCGAAGAAGCACCGCAAAAGCGCATCAGTCAAAGACGGATGACCCAGGATGATGCGCAGCGTGTGCACGTGCGTCATTTGAGCCACGGCATGTTGGACAAGTCTGATGGTTCTCGGGTCTGTCGATAAAGTCTGCGCGCTGAAGGTATTGTACGGCAGCTCAGAGAAGATCGCCGGTGGAGGAAGATGACATCGATGTGTGAGGGTATGAACGGATGTCGCGAGGTTCGGCTTGCTATAGCAGGTCAGTGTCACGAATAAGGAAAGAAGTGCAAAGCAGCGTGATCGTGCAATGCTTCCAAAACAGCAACGAATAATTCCACGACTCACCTAGCAAGCAACAACAACTTCCTCAAAATTCCCCCATCGTCATGCTCATCCGTCCCCTCCTCATGCACCGTCCGACAATCCACCAACTCCACCTCCCTCCAAATCAACGGCGTCGCAACTTGATAACACCATCTCGAAGCGACGTTCAAAGCCGTCAAGTCCGACTTATAAAGCCGCTCCAAGATATCTTGCAGCAGCTCCTCCGGCAGCTGGGCCAAGATGTTTGGCTTTGACATGTTGTAGCGGTTGGATGACTGTGGATGCCTGTCAGGTGGAGGTGTTTTAGATGTCTGGGCGGGGGAAGTGACGAGATGTGTCCGCAAAGGGCGAGACAAGCGAGTGATACTCAGATGTTTGTGCGAGCATCTGATGTGTTGTGGTGATGCGTGTGTTTGGTGAAAGCAAGCAGTTGCCAGCTTCACGAAGACAAGATGTCGTTGTTGATGTCGCCACATGTGGACTAGCGCAAGAGAAATAAGGTTTCGGTTAGTAGCGCACGGTCTCGACCCCAGATCGACCCTTGCAAGGCATGTGCTTAGCCTGTGACGATGAGATTCGAAGTTCACATGAAATCGCTCACTATGGTTGACCAATTATCATTTTGTGTTCTTACTCTGTACGTGAGAAGGGGTGTACGCCGATAGTAGCTGCATTGCAAAGCGATGAGATTATATCTCAAGAAGAGCAACAGTACCAACTCTGATCCATGACCCAAGTGCTTCCAAGGCAGCCTCACTAAGACCCAGTTCCAACCAACGAAGCAAGTTGATCCAACCTCGAAGGCTCCTCATCGAACTCAATCTTGACCTCTTCACCCTCCCACTCATTCTCATCCTGATCCTCCTCTCCACCCTCTCCCTCACCCTTACCCTTCACATTCTCGCCTCGCTCTGCGATGGACAGATGTCCCACCTGGCTTGCCGCAGACCTCCCACTGAACGAGTCAGACGGCAGACCCGCCTTTTGATAAAGACGAGCCTTGCGCATGACTTCGTTCTCGGCTTCGACGCTGGCAGCGGTGGCTTGCTCAAGGTGCTCGTCGCGGATGGAGTCAGGCCAGGCTTCTGGGCTGGGCTTAGGCTTAGGCTTCGGTGCCGTTGGCAGTGGCGTGATAGTAGAGGTTAGATCGATGGTGCTTGGACGATTGCCTGCGGGTTGCGTGACGGCATTCGTGGATGATTGAAGAATGGGCAAGCCGGGAGGAATGGAGGGGGTCTCATCATGAAACAGATCCAACAGATCACCCTGTCGTACAGCGTCATCGCTAGTGTTGACCTCAGGCAGCGGCTCGGGAGCAAACTCATCGCCCAACAAGTCGAAGATTTGCTTTCTGGCAGCAGCAGCCTTCTTCGGCATCGAGGGACGAGGAGCTGGTTCCAACTTCGTCTTGTTACCACCTCTCGTAGCGATTTGGCCAAGCTCACGCCTGAAAATCCAAGGGAACGACATCAAAGGCATATGGGCGAAGTCGAGAGGGCGACGCGGAACTTGGCAGCCACCGATGGTGACAGTCTCCTTCGTCTGAGCATACGCGTGGGCGATCTCTTCAGCTGTCACCTTATACATGGCGACGATGAAGGGCTTGAGCTTCTCCCAGTCCTTTGACTTCGAATCGGTACCGGCCTTCTCGTAACAGAGGTCACGATGCTGTTGGCACAGTGCCTCTGCTGCTTCGCCCATCGTCTCTGCGAGCTTGTAGTCGTTGATGTCCTGGTGATGCTCGAGGACAAATGTCGTGAATACCTCGTGTTCCGTTCGAATGCCATACTGTGTCATGATACGGCGCAAGGACTCGTCGTAGGCTGCCTTTACCTCTCGAGCATCTTGAAGCATCTGGTCAGTCGGCTCGCATGCGTTCAAAATGCGTTTGTCGGGTGCAAGATCCCAAGCCGCACGGAAGGGCTCACTCTTAACTTCGTCAAAAAGCTTGCCGAGTACATTCTTCGATTGATAAATCTTGGCACGGCCGACGTTCTTCCTCTCTGCCCAGTGAGGCCACTTCTTAACTCTTAGCTCGGGCGGTATCTCAGCAGGCACTCCAGTCTTCGCGTAGTCCACGGCTCTTGAATGTAGGTTGGCAAGTTCCAGACACTTCGGGTCCTTGATGCCATCGTCAAGCTGATCTGCCCAGTAGCGGTGAGCAGTTGCGATCCGTGCAAGGTTGTCAGACCTAATATGCTGTACGAAGAACTTGGCGATGTCTGTTGTGGTCACAGGACCATCGCTGAGAGTTGGTTCAGGAGCGGTGTAGTCCATTGGTGGATGGCTGTCCTCCTTCGGGAACAGTTCCTTATCCCAGATGACCATGAAGTCGTCGCCGTCAAGATCGCCACCAGAGCACATGTTTGCCAAATCTCTGTTCCCGGTAATTGGCATGATGAGAACATCCTTCATGTGGCGTAAAGCTGGCGCATCGACTGCTCGGACCTTACGTATATCACCTGGGTGCAGCGATGGGTTGCGAGCGATGATGCAGACGTCTTCAATGACTTTGTGTTTGCCAGGCTGCTCGGGGTCGGGAATTTGCAGGAAGATCTCAGGAAGCTCGTCATCACCGGATAGCTCGTCGCCATCTTCTGCCGTAGAGCCATCTTGGGGGGTACCAGTCTCGTCAAGCGCGATCTTGGCCTTGAAGTCGCCCTTCAAAGTCCCGGTCTCATCAGGTCCCGCAAGCACAAAAGCGCCTTGCTCAACGCAAATGCGAGCCTTTTCCTTCAAGTATTTGAGGGTCCAAGACTTCCAAAGCCGAAGGCAAGACATCATGAACGGCTCCTGCGCCTCCATGAAACCATCGCAAATCATTCCCGCCAAAGCGATAGTCATCTGATTGTAATCAATGTTCTTCTGAAGAAGGTCCAGGGTCTTTTGCTCGTTCACCATGGCCTCTTCGAACTCAGATAGCATGCCCCTCAGCTTCTTGACGAACACGTCGTCAGGAACACCAAGAGCGGAGAGGACGAGGATAATTTGCTGATTGAGGTAGGCCGTGGAGTACTGTGAGATGCGACAAATCTCCAGACCTTGGAATTCGGCAGGAAACTTCTCTTGACTTGGTCGAATCTGAATCGTCTTTCCTTTCAGCGAAGGATCTTCTTCGAGAATGCCCTTGCATCCTCCCATACGAAACTGGAACGCGGACGGATGATCATGCTCTGAGTTCTTCAGCCCGAACTGGTGGGCTATTATCCGTGCCAAGAAAGGCGAGACCTTGCCTGCACCATCTGTGAAGCAGAAACCGTTGCGCTCAATGTCGTCAATCTTCTCGATGGTGACTGAGTGTGGAATCGCTCTGGTCGTCGAGAAGCACTGCCCAAGTCGAGCGCAGTACTTGGCCACGACTTTGATGTTGGTGAAGTTGCCCATCCACAGGCGGATCATCTCGGCCGTGAGAGAGCTTGTTGATGCGAAGAAGTAAGCTCCATGCTCACGGAATTGGGAGCTACCGAAAGCAAGAAACTCGTAGTGGCGGTCTCCAATCAGGATGCCCTTGTTCATGGTTCGGAGTACGCGTGTGAACAACTCGTCTTCGTTGCGGTCATCTTGCGGAAACAGCCTGCCCTTGTGCCTCTCGTCAGTGAACTTGACTCGTAGAAAGCGGTCCTCGAAATGCTGAAATTGACGGACGACTCTGTTCGAAGTCTCGAGCACGGGTGTGGCGAAGTAGATGGTAGTCGGTGTGACGACAGCGGATGGAATCTTGGTACAATATCCAGGTCGCTTCTTCTCAACGATGGAGACTCGGTTCTGCAGGCGAAAGATGTCGTCGGGCTTGAAGTAACGCTTCTTGTCGTCGGCAACCTTCTCCAGAATCTTGACACCACGGGCCGGGTCGAGGCTGGCGAGCTTGTTCAAGAAGCCTTTGGTCATGTTGCACTCGTGCAGAAAGCCCAAACTCAGACAGACCTCGAGTTGGTACCGCACGGAGAACGGAAGGTGCACGGTGTCTCCGGCCATCTGGTACATGTCGGCGAGAATTGGATTGTCTTCGGCTTCGACGACCTGAGGAGCAGGTGTGTCGAGCCACTCCCAGAAATCTTCGACATGACCGGCGTTGAAGTTCGTATCCTCATCCATCGCGATCTTGACGTTGTGGTCCGCCAACGCTTGCCACAGGTCCTTACAACCTGGCGACTGGAACGTTTCTTGGCTGATGTTGAGGCGGTATGTCAACCATCGTCCGAGATCGACAATGCATTCCTTCTCTCGCAATTTCACCGACGACTTGGCGATGCTCGGGTTCAACTCGATCAAAGTCTGACGAAACCACAAGGCTCTGTCATCCCATTGAGCATCCTTATCCTTGAAGGTCTGTTGCGGCTTCAAAGTCTTGCGGTGGACTACTGGAGGAGTCTCGCATGTGAAGTACAATGAGATAGACGAGTCCTCTTCTGTGGTCATGCGGCCATCGCGAATCTGCGCCGGGATCAGGCGCATTCTGAACTCGCATTCGTGGATCTCTTGCGTTTTCGAGGCCATGCGAACGGGGAAGGTCAGGAACAGAGCTTTGCATGAAAGATCCATCATCAAGCTCGCCTGGATGCGAGCAGTCGACTGTAGCGAATGCATACCAAGCATGGTGGACTCGCTCTCCATAACACCAAAGTCGATGTCGTTGACGGGAATCTGGATGCGGTCGGGTAGCTTTTTACCAGTAGTCTGGCTGGTGTGCATGTAAGGAGGTGGAGTCTCATCCTTGGTTTCAATCCAACGGATGTTGCTAGCAGCATCGGGGTATTTGAACTTCATGCCAACCCAAGAAGTATCCGGGGGTGCTGGTCTGAAAGTAATATTAGCGCCCTTGCCGAAGGAGTGCAGGTTCTTGACTTCGATCCTCGAGATGCTGCCAAGGCACGAAAAAGCATTGTAGACGTCCAAGGCGGTGCAGTAAGCCGGGAATCCCACAGCCCATATCTTGAGTTCGAGTGCATTCTTTGCCTGGCTGCTCTGAATGATGGCGCGATTGAAGGGTCCACTGCGCTCGACAAGCTGTTGATTCAAGGGCATGTTGATACGGCTGTTGCGGGGGCCATGGTAGTTGCCATTGCCTTGCATTCGCGGACGTCGAGGAGGTCCGAATGGTCTGTTCTCACCACTTGAAGACGACGAGCTGTCGATTCCTCTGGTCTTGCCATTCTGGAAAGTATTGAATGGCGGTATAGCTGACGCAAGCTTACGCTCAGCGCGCGGCCTAGCTGACCCATTGACAGTCTGTCGTCGGATTCCCGCTGTTGGCGACGAGTTCAACCGGTAGTTGTTGTTTGCAGCTTGGAATGGGCTCGTGTAGGCTCTACGCTCTGTCGGAGTCTTTAGATGAGGTGGTGTTGCGAACGCAGAATCGAGTCGTGGCGAAGGTGAAGAGGAGGGTGGAGTTGGTGTGTTCGATTGATCCATGTCTGCGGTCTGATGAGGGGGCGTTGTAGCTCTCGTCGCTGGTGGAAGCGATGGTGTGTCGTTTCGAGGCATTCCGCCTGTCGCGTGAGGCGGTGACCGCTGTAGCAGCTGCTGAAACGCCATGTCCTTGTGCTGCCGCCGCGCAGCTCGATGGTCTGTCATGTCGTTAGAAATGAGTGCTTCGGTGCATGTTCATGAAGAAAGGCAGTTCAAGAAACAAGAAATCACATCGAGGCGAGGTGTCCAAGTGAAGCAGTCGCGACTGCCATCTTCACTCGAAGTAGGCGCCAACGCCACGTGTCACGTGAAAGCGTGCTTTTGCATGTGAAAGTTCTGGGGGAGGAGGCTCACTTACCTTTGCTGATTTTCTTGTGCACGCCCATGTCCACAAATTGCCTGGCGATTGGACTTCAGGACTGAAGAAGCCCTGGAATGTTGGAGTAGAAGGTTCTACTGCCGTTTGCACGCATTCATGCGAGAACCCGTATGTCCTGGTTTGCTCCTAAGCGACGCACATTTCTTTGGCATGGCAACACGGGAGCACGCATTGGCGGGTTAGGATGTCAAAAGCATAAAATGTACATACCATGATACAAAGCCGTAATCGTCACAGGGGTATCAAATGTCTCCAAAGACTATCCCAACCCGGAACGCCACACTGCGCCTGTTTCACATCTTCTTCGTCTCCCCCTCAAGCACCGTTCTTCCCACCGCACCTTCAGCCTCCTCTTTTTGAACGCCTTGTGTTGCCTCAGCCTTCTTGGCCAGCTCTCTGACACGCGCCACATGAGCCATACTAATGGGCGGTCTCTTCTTCTGTCCTTTCCGCTGTCGGTTCAACTCCCTCACAAGAGCTGCCGATAGCCGCTCCAAGATCCACTCTGCTTCTGTCCTCGAGCTCATGAGCGGACTTTGATCTGAGAGCCAACTCCACTCTTCAAGCCATTCGCTCGTATCATGGCGATGTAAGCGGTGCTTATTCTTGTGGGGATCTGACCACGACATTTCGTTCTTCCGCTCCGTCCGTCGATCAACAACACCATCGGTATTCCCCGCCATAGTCTGCTCGGAGTCTTGGCTACCCGCTGAAATCAGTCCAATGGGTGTATTGGGGGTTTCAGTCTGCCGCTCTTTATCGTCCGCAGCGCCATCTGTGCGCATTAGTCCGAGACCGCCTGGGGGTATGGTGCCAACGTGAAGAGGCTTCGGCACCAGATCATTCGGGATCTCCTGTCCTGGAAAGTCAGGCGTCTCGTCCTGGTTGCCGATGATCTTGAGAAAGTATTCCCAGTCGCCCCACGAATACTTCTTTGGCGGAGATACTGCCAAATCTTTCTGTACATTGCGTGATTCGCGAGAAAGTACGTAGTGGTAGAAGTGAATGTCCCTCTCAAGGTCATCGCCCTCAGCCTCAGCCTTCAACGCTTCCTCGAGTTCTTCTTCCTCGACGTGTTGTTCCAGCCTCTGCGCCAGCCGATTCATGAGCATTTCGAAATGTCTCTTACCGTCCATGGCGACATGATCCGTTTCGCCAAGAATACCTGGAGCGGTGAACCTACCGACCGCATCATTAGCACTATCGGTGAGTCGGCCCATGAGATTGGCGGCCGCTCGTTTCGACGACATCCTCCTGCCGCCTTGCTCGGGCAGCACAGTAATCGACGCAATCCAGTCGGTAAACTCGGCGAACCATTTGACGACAGTGTCGCCCATGTTAGAGATGAGGATGGTCAGTGAGGGAACCGAGAGCATAGACCAGATTACGAAGAACGCCTTGCCGCTGTTGGAGACCGGTGTCAAATCGCCATATCCAATGGTCAACAGAGCGATAAATGTGAAGTACAAAGATTGGAAGTACGACCATCCCTGTTCTGTCTCGCACGCCTTGAAAATGACAGCTCCCACGAACCAGAGAATGAGGGCGAAGGAAAGAGACATGCTGAGTGCAATGTAGCGACGCTCACGCTCGGCCATCTTCTGCACCTTGCGCATCACTTTGAACTCCTCCTCTCTCCGTTGAGCAGGCGTGAGAGACGGATTGGTGCTGAAATCAGCCTTTGAGAACCAGCCGATTCTAATGGTCTGTCTTCGCTCGTCCACGTTATGGACGGCGGTCTCCCGTCTCTTCTCGGTGATTCGTGCTGCAATCTTCTCCTGCCCCCGTTCCAAGACTAAAGTGCGGATGGAGCCAACGACCAGACCGACCATCAAGATGCCGCCAATAGCGTACGGGAATATCAGACCGCGTGTGACTCGTTTCGTGGGTGCAAAGTCTCCAAATCCGATTGTGAGAAGTGTCACTTGCGCCCAGTATACGCCGTCTAGGTACTTCCAGCCCTCGATAGCGCTGAATACCCAAGCACCCAAGAGTTCGTAGGCGACAAAGGACATGGTCTGCAGCATTAATGTCCGCTGAGAGGGAGTAAGATTGAATTCCTTTGCGTAGTGGCCAGCACTGGCGCCATACACGGTCAGGCACATGAGCAGACCAATGATGATGTAGATGGCCGCTGCCCAGATTGCATAGTAGTAGGCGCTGGTGAGAGCATGGTTCTTGGCGGGTATAGCTCTAGGGTCGGTGATGTAGTACGTAGGAGAAGACGTCAGGCCAGCCATATCTCCTATCAAGAGAACTCCGGCCATGAAGAAGCCAGTAATCGTGATGGGTTGGGAGATGCGAAACGACAGTCGCTGGGCCATGTTGAGCAAAAGAGAAGCATTGCCGACGAGAGCACAAGCCAGAGAAACAGCATTGATAGCGATCAACCAGTGCGGGTCGGCGATTCTAACACCTTCCGAGGGAGATGCGCCTGGTGGTATGTACGACCTCCACGAGTAGACGAGGGCGCAGATACTGAAGCCATTGGCAATGGGGCCAAAAGTAGCCGCCAGCAGCGGGTTGACCGTGGACGCGAACCACCATGTGTCTGGCTGTGTCAAGTCCTCCTGCTCCGCCCTCTCGTCCTCCTCCATCTTCTTATCTTTCTCAACATCGTTGGCGGCCTGCTTGATGCCATCTTCGATTCCGGGATCCGTCGTGCTCATGTTGGCGGCGTCTTCTCGAGCTGAGGGTGTGAGCTCAGTCAAGCGAATGGTTCATTCTCTCGAGGTCGAAGGATATGGTGTTTTTTGGTATGAGCCGTCGGATCCGCCCAGCAGGTTTTGCGCGATGGAACGCGTGGTGTCAGTCGGTGCTGAGCGGGTCGATGGAGAACTCGGTCGGACAGCTCGGACGCTTCTCAACCACTTCAACAAGATGCATGGCAGGCGCTTTGGAGGATATGGATGGTAGCTTCGACGGAGGGAAGGCGAGTTGGATACAGGTACCTACTCTGTTATCGCATTCTTGGCGGAGAATAAACAAACTGGTTCAGCGAACTTGGTTGGAGGAATGATCAGCGAGCCACATGACGTCTCCGAACAAAATGACCCATCCGGCCCGAACGATTCGTAATGAGCGTGCCATTGTCGCTGAATATGGTATAGACCAAGATGAATCAAGGAACAGATTCGTCGCCGAATACACCCATGTTGCGTAGAGTGAACAAGAAAGAGTGGAGACGGGTCGTGAAGCTCGAATCCAACATCTGGTGCCTGAGGCAGAAATTGTGAGCAAACTTCACCTCCCCCTTCTCAAGACTCAACCACTTCCAGTTTGCCGCTGACAATATCGAAGATAGCCCCCTTGACCGCAGTATCTGACTTGATGAGAGGGCTGTTTCTCAGCCACGCGACGTCACTCTTTACGCTCTCATGCAAGCTAACAACATCATCATCAGCCCAAAGCCAGAATTCCAAAACTGGCAGCAACCTACTCTGCAATATGCATGCCCTCGAAGTCCAATTTGGCTGCTTCTGATTCGGATCGCTTCTTCGCCTCTGCTTGAAACGCCTCATCTGTGACTTGCATCACGCCGCAGTCTGCTCGCCCGGTCTTAGTCGTCTGGACTTTGAACTGTCGTCAAATGGTGGTACATACCGACATGGTGAATCACCACTATCTCGTCGATCGCCACAATAGTGTTGAGGCTGAGGATATCATGGATGGCATACTTGACCCGACCTCCGGCACAGCGAATGACTGGGACCTCTGTTAAACCGTCAGTCTCTTGCCTCAGTACGTCGAACGTCGGAGGACCGAACTGTTGGCTTCGAAATTGCTGAACTTCTCTGGAATGACTCGAGGATCCATGCAGGTGACTAGATCGTTGTCAGCACGGTTCTAAATATCAACAGAGGGTATGAGCGATTCGTGGACCTATGAGTGTTCGTTTGAGACCGGCTAAAAGCTCTTTTGTATAGAATGGGAACGGCTTATGACTTTTGGAATACTCCCTAGTCGCGCTATCAGGTCTCACTCAAGTTCGCGGTGCTGATTCTGGAAGATCTTACTTATTTCGATCAAGAAGGTCCGATAACGAAATCTTTGCCTGTGAAGCCATCTTGGTCGCGCGCGTGGTATGGAAGCGGCTATAAGAGTTGTAAGGTACAAATGATCCGAATGTATCTAATGAATCAGGATAGACAGCATTGACTACGATCTACAGCCTTCGTCAACTTAAAAGGGCTGGAGGCCTCTTGAACCTCTGCCCGCGGAGAGCGCGAGCACTCCGCACAGGGCTGTGTTCCAATCTGCCATTGCACAACATTTCTCAGCACCGGAGACACATTGCCAGAGATCATAGGGCCGGTGGAACAGACGATGCTGTAAGCAGCTCAGGTTTGAGCGGTCTTCGTGACAAGATTCGGAAGCCATGACATTGCATCCCGAACCCCCATATTTTACCTATGAGCTATGAATTAGTACAAGTATCTCACATAAAATCTTCTCACGCTTCTCGAGTGAAGGTAGGTTGCAAGTATGTGCGAATGTACGTGCGTGGCACAGCTTTCGTTATGCATACAAGCGCCAGCAAGGCGGCTACTCTAACAAAATGGGCGACGTCAGTCTCAGGGCTGTAGCCGTCGAAGCCTGCCCTTCACATGGCTATGTTTTCCGTAAACGACGACAACGTCTGACGCATTTCGCTACTTCAAATACATCCACCCCAAAGCTCAAATCCCACCAACAATGTCAACCACTCCACTCCCCCAAACAACCCTCTACAAAGCCTTCAAAGTCCGCTACCACATGACCCTCTCCGACCCAGACATGCCCAGTCCCCGCTACCACACCATCATCTTCATCGAAACAAACAAAGACCTCTCCGGCCACGTCCACCACGTCATCGGCGACATCGTCACGGGCATGAAATACCAATCAACAGATCGCGAGCGCCCGGAAACCGATGAAGCATTCTTTGATAAGGAGTTCATTGGATATGTGGCGAGTGAGACGTATCCAAAGGCTGTGGATGATGTTTGTGAGAGGTTGCCGCCGCCGCCGAAGCAGAAGGGTTTTAATGTTCGGACGATGAGGACGGAGCCGATGAGGCCTGATGGAACATTCTATGGAATTGGGGAGGCGAGACCGTCGTTGATTAAGTGTACTGAATGGACGGAGGGGCAAGCGATCCCTACCTTGAGGCAGAGTGGTGTTCTTCTGGATAGCGTCTAGGTGTTCGCAATGTACAGGAATAATACCCATGACCTCCCTCGATCCCAAGGGCGTTCTTCATAGATAATGTGACTGACACTCAACAGCCGCAGTATCTGCGCACGTCGCACCATGTTTCTACATCGATAACCTCGCAACCCAAACTCCACTAGCGTCCTGGACTCCAGCGGCGCAAACAACAAAGCCTCGTATGTATTCCTTTTGGGGTATCTCACACACGGCAAGAAAGCCGTCCCAGGCGCAAAACACATCTCCATCCGTCCTGTCAACTCCAGCATCCTCTGCAGATCAATCTTCCCGGCAGGACGACATCTTCGACTATGCGGCTAAAATCACGTCCGTTCGTGACGAGGCCGCGTAACAAACTAGTACATATTTCCCTCTCCACGGACCCGAACGCCCGACCTTTCCCTTACCTCCCTCTCCATCGCCGATACGAACACACACGCAAACCACACAATCAACTCTTCCCAGACCCCGACCCCGCCCCGGCCCCCTCCCCTAACCTCCGCTCCATCGCCTCCAGCTCCCTCATCTCATCCCCTTTCTCCCCCATCCCATCCCCCTCCCCCTGCCTCGCCCGCCAAACCAGATTCTCCCTCCGGATCGAGCAGAGTTCCTGCAAAAGCCGGCTGTTGTCTTTCCGCAGGTCTTCGAGGTGCTTCTCTGCGTCGACGAGGTCGGTGCGGAGCTGGACTTCGGTTTGTTCTTTTCTGAGGCGGAATTTGCGTTGTCTAGAAAAGGTGTTAGTGTGAGGGGATGGGTGTGAGTTAGGGGAGATGGTGATGTTTACGCTGCTTTGTTCTGTTCTCGACGTTTTTGTTTGCGGGCTTCGTGGAGGGAGTGGATTGTTTCTTCGCGGGTGGAGAGGGTCGGGGAGGATAGATGTGAGGATGCTGCTGATGGAGTCGGACTATTCGATAGACTATTGCTGAAGTATTGCTGCTGCTGATGATAGTCCGGCACAGGCAATAACTCGGGCAGCGGGGCTGGTTGATAGGCAGCCCATAGATTGTTAAACTGCAGATGGTGAGGCGGTGGGTCCATACTGTATGTGTTCGTCGATGCCAATGCTTGGACTCGATCGTTCAAAGTCTTAGCCCAAGATGAATGAATGTCGATCGCATCGATGCACTTCGATCGATCACTTCTATATGTTGAGGCCATGAGGTTCCAGCGCAAGGCTCCACGTCATGCCCGTGCCGACATGGCTCCGGAGCAGCTCGCTACGTGCAGCAGAGGCTCACCATCCTTCCGGCAAAGATCTTCCCCTTAGACGCGAGAGCGTCCGGTCCGATGCCAGTCAGGTCGCGCGAATGGTATACAGTCGGTGGTGGGTTGTGTTGATCTTTGCCCGTTTTTGCAGTGTCTGACAGCCTAGCTTGGCGACAGTCGGCCGAAGCGCTGCGTAAGGACACCCGCGGCCGGATCGCTCAGGCACGTAGACGTAGTAAGCAGTCTTGGGAATTCCATTTGAATGTAGGATGAACCTGTGGCATGTTATGTTGAGGAAGGACTCAGCGACCGCAGATGGTTTTCGGTCGGTAAGTGAAGGGATTGACAAGACGAACAGGACTTCGAGGGTCCGACGGCCTAGATCTTCAACATGTTACATTCATCACAACCCCGAATCTGTCTTCTTGTAATATGCTGTAGCGTAGTACTCGTCCCAAGCCGAACACTCTCGGTCGTAAGCTGTGCGGTCTGGCAATGTTACCTGGCTCGGTGATTCGAGGAATTGCATCCCCAGTCCCTCGCTGATATGCCATGCTATGTGACAGTGCATGAGCCATGGACCTGCATGATATTAGTGAGACTCCGTTTCAAATCAATGCAGGGACCAGCCTACCAGGGTTATTCGACTCAAAAGCGATAGCCAACCAGCCATTTCCATACAAACTCGCCGTATCCCTCCTGGTGGGCGTATTGAAGTTCAGCTGCGATGTGCCGCTATACGTCGAATTGGTACCCTGCCCGAGGACCTGCCACAGTGTCAGCAAAATCTCAACTCAAACGGCAATACCCGATTCCATACATAAAAATCGTGCCCATGCAAATGGATCGGATGCACAATCTGCTCCAACACATTCGCCGCCGCCGCAGGCTCCAGACTCGCGTTACCGCTCTGCTGGATCAACCAGTAATTCCAATGCGTTTCGCTTGTGGCAGGAACAACGTTAAGGTTCTCAGGGAATGGATACGTGTTGAGGTTCTGATTCGTGATGCTGCCGTTCAGCAGGTATGTCATGGTAGGATACATCCAACTAATGTCGATGCTACGATTGAGGGCCCAGACAACCATGTTGGAGCCGTCAGGCGTGATAACGGCCTTGGTCAGGTCCACGTTCATGTTGCCGAGCGCCGGTTGGTAAGGGACAGGTTGGTACCAGAAAGGGGTCAGGGGTGAGGGCTCCAGACAGTCAGACGGCTCTGGCCAAGGAGAAGAGCTAGGCGTAGAGGGCTGGACAGACGAGTAGGTCCAAATCGCGCGGCCGTAAAAGTTGTTGCCTGAGAGGCACTCTGTAGCAACTTCAGCACGGAACCAGTACGAGCCGGCAGCTTGGTTGGCGGTGATGACGACGTCGTAGCGCTGGGAATTACGTTAGGCACAGTATAGGCGGGAAGAGGTCGGTGGAGAAACATACTTGACCAGCGCCTAGCAGAATCCATTCCGCCGTAGTCGGCTTGATAGGAACGAAATCCGCGGCGATGATGAGCATCTTGTGGTTGTCCAAGCTCACGCGGATATAGTTATCCAACGCAATACTAATGAGTCTGAGGCGATATGTCTTGCCCTTTGCGATCGGCACCTACCAAATTCTCGGTCAGCATAATCCCCTTTCAGCATGCACGGTCTTGTAAGGTTCAGCTCACCTGGCTATACTGCCCGTTCCCATCTTTGTCCTACACCACCCGTCAGCTCGTCGACTTCGCAAGCCCAAATCATGCCTACATACCTTATTCGTCCCATTGATCAAGATGTTGTCCGGGTTCGGTGGTGCCCCGAAGCTCTGCAACTCTTGCGCTGCAAGCGCATTCTCCGCCTGAACCCCATCCACATCAGCCAAACCATCGCTCTCTAGCATAGGAACACTCAACTCACCCAAGCCCCAACATAATACCACTCATTCAGGGGATAAACCCCCAAATCGACATCATAGTTGGCACTCGCCGGTCCCTCAAACACAATCGTGCCGACGACTCCGCTTCCATACTGAGACGAGTAGTGGGAGTGGTACCAGCTACTGCCGAACTGCGTGACGTTGAAGGCGTATGTCCTGGATTGGCCCGGTGCGAGGGGGCATTCTGTCAGGCCGGGCACGCCGTCGGAGCCAGGGGAGTGGAATTGGCGCACGCCATGGAAGTGAATTGTTGTGCTGGGGAATGTCAGTTACGAGTTTGGGGCAGTGGGATGTTGTGCAGGTACCCATTGTCTTGCATGGAGTTCTGGACGTTGACGATCATGTAGTCGCCCCAATTCGCTCTGTGATTCTGGTCATTACCATGCTCATTCGCCATAAGCATCACAACGTACGTCAATGTCGGCCCAGGATACTGCCCGTTCACCAGCAGACACTCAATCTCCCCATGCCCGTCCGGATTACATGTCGTATTCGTGATATCGAGATTATATGTGACGGTCTTTCGAGTGATAGGATTTGAGAGGTCGAAGTCCTCAAAAATGCTATGACCATTGTTCCAGCACTGGCGGTTCGTGGCGTTGTTGTCTGTGCATGGAGAGGTGATGGGGGTGAGCAGGTCGGTGACTTGGTCGAAGGCAAGGCCAGTGGTAGGGACTGAAGATGCGCGGATCAAGAAGAGGGAGAGGAGCAGGGGTAAGGGGGATGAGGCATGCATTTTAAGCTGTTTGAGGCAGAAGTAAGAAAAATTGCGAGGTCCCAAAAGTGCTGCGCTCGAGGCCGGGGAGAAATGAAATGAGAGATGGTTGATCCAAAAGAGCCATGGACTGTGCAGCCACGAGTTCTTGTATCGTCATTGGTATAGGAGTCAAAGACTTACATGTTACCCAGTTCACACGCGGCGGCGGCATTTCTCAAGCAGCCGAGCGCACCGACATGGGTTGAGTCGCGGAACACTCTTGATCCTGCGTTTCCCAATTCATCACGCGACGGCGACGCACAGCAACCCGTATAAGCATGCCAGTGCCACGAGGATGACAAGGTTCGGACCACCTCCTCCTTATCTGGTGAGGGTTGACAGGCGTCATACCATGAAAACATTCATCCGACGGGATTGCTGTCGTCGTTCCGGTGAAAATGAGACAATGGAGACCAGCATCTTCCCGGGCTTGGAACGCTCTATTGCAGCTTGCGAACGATGGGGATTAATGTTCGACTCGGAGCGGGAGATAGAGCGCAGTGTCGTCGAATGCTCATCTTTTTCAGACTGTCGATGGATCCGGGTGTGGCCTCGTGCCTTTACCCGCCAAAGTCTAAGCTTATGGATGACGAAGCGTTTTCTCGTTTTCTGTGGGCCATATGATGGACCTGCATTCGTCCCATTCAATAGTCGAGCAGATATGATATCTCCTGGCCAAGAATAGCATTTCGGCTTCGGACTTGATCGGCTGGAGCGGATGCTTCAGGATGAAAGTTCTGGCTCTTGTGTGTGAGATTCTGGAAGCCGAAGCCGTACATGAACTTAGTTCTGCATGCCGCAAGTCATACTGTCATCCAAGGCGTTCACGCTGCAAGATTGGGAAAGAGCTCCATCTTACCGGCATGTCTGGTGAGATCGCTGATGGTAGGGCATAAGGGATACTTGGTGGAATGTTGGCGGTTGTGTGTTCCGTAGATGGAGAATGATGCTGAGAACTGCCTCGTGTCGCACTGTCTTGATCCTCACCAGACAGCGGACGACGTTCAAGGTTTCGAGGGCCGCAAGGGATGCCCGAGATCCACCCCGTAAATATTGATCCTTGGGCCAATCCAGCTCTCGACGATTTGTAGATGCTGCACACGTCTCTCTTTCGCTTGCACTTTGTCGACTAGTACGCGGCTCCTTCGGGAAACGAAACGTACAGACCGCCTCATCATCGTGTACGACGTCCGCGACTCGTGCAATGTGCCTGAACGATGCTTCCGCGGAGACAGCTGTCAGCCGTCGAGAAGCTCGTCTTTGCCCAACATTTGGGCCATGGGATCATTCTTGGACGTTTTCTCTCGCCGATACTTCTCCATTTCCGCCTCGGTCACGCCAGCCTTCAATTCTTCCATACGTCGTCGGGCCTCGTCCATGTTCTGCTTCTCGGGCCGATCCACGCCATTTGGCACATGCTCCTCTAGTCTTTCTTCTTCTTTCCAAGCCTCTTCCTTGTCGATTTCTTGTCCGTTTCCGGCATCCTCTGCGCTCGGCAACGCCAATGCTCTGCTAAACTTCTCTAACTCTTGAGCAGCCTCTTTCCCTGCGTCGCCAGTGCAAAAGCTGTTCTTGACGGTGCTATGGCAGCACGAATATCCCCATTTGAAGTCCTTCCACCAGCTACCCCAGACTGAAGTGTGATTGTTGATGAGAACGTCCTCAGGGTACATGCTCTTCTCCTTCTTTTCGGGCTGCCCCTTGATTCTGCCTCGTTCGTCATACTCCACATATGTCTCGTTGCTAGTCAAGGCAGCGGCCACGGGGTTCTTCTTCGACACCGTCTCCTGTGATCCGTACTTGTCCGTCAAGAGCTTCTTTTGCGCCTCTTTTCGCTCGATCTCCTCTTCTGCCTTGCGTTTCCTTGTAAGCAGCGCTTCCGTAGGGTTTGCCTGGAGATGTATCTTGTCTCTGTCGCCTCTTTCTTGCGTCTCCCATGCGTACTTCTGCGCCTGCTCAAACTCGGCCGCGTCTCCAGATCCCCGCGTGAAGCCATCCTCCGCCTCGAGAGAGTTCGGATCGTTCGCATCATTTATCATAGACCTGGTCTTTGGATCGTACTTGGCGCTTTCCAAATCCAAGTTCACCAAGTACTTTGCAGTGTCTTCTCTGAGCCGCAGGTTTCGTGTGCTCGTCGGCTGCTGTCTGCCCATGTCTGTCTCCTCTTCATACTTGGCACCCTCTTCCTGCTCATCATCCTCACCGTCTTCATTTTGCCTGCCCTCAGCCGCCTTCCGAAGCTGCTCGATCTCGTTGAAGTCGTCCACCACAGTTTTGTACTCGCCCGCCTCGAAACCATTCCACCGATCTCGTTTTGCATCCCACCCTAATGAGATATCCTTCACAACTTCGTCAGCCGCGATATCCTTCCCGGTCCACTTGGCGCCAGCTTTGCGCTTCCTCTGCAAGCAGTCTTTTTCCTTGTGCGACATGGAGCCGCAATTTGCGCAGGCGCCCTTGCGGTACTTGGTGGCCGCCGGGCCTTTCTTGTTACCACGCTCATACCACTGTGCGGTTGCGAGCGGATCATGGTTCTTCTGTGATTGCAGACGTTGATGCTCGAGGTAGTCGGCGTCTGAGGCGGTATTGTCGTCGATATAGAAGGGCTTCTTGGCGATGAAGGAGGGGATGTATTCGTTGCGCTCGTTGGACTTGGGGGTGTCGTTGGCCTTCTGGCCCGACTTGGAGGCGGCTGGATTGGGCGGCATATTGATCTTGCGGTGGTTGTCGAGGAAGCAATGAGGTAGAGAGAGAGACCTTCACATGCCACCAGACTTCCGCGCAGGGAAACTAAGGCTAATCCCGCTGCTGAGTAAGCTGCCTCGGGAGATCCTGCGGTGAGAGTAAAGACAGCAGCTTCACGAAGTCACAGTGTTTTTGAGGCTGGCCACATGTACACAATGAAAACAAGAGTGAGGTCACGGGTCAGGACACAAGGTCGATGATAATTTAGGCTAGACTGCCAAGCCGCTACACTTCTTACGATAAGTTTTCCCGACGAATCCACATTAGGAAGCTCTGGCAATCTTGATATACGTTATCGGGTTTGTGTCTTTACGAACTGCAGAACTTCAGAGCCACAAAACACACAAAGACACTGGTGAGTTCGGCCTTCATCTCCAATAAAACAAGACAGGCCAGAACTGAGGCTACGATGCAGAGGAGATACCAGGTATTCCACCTCCAGTCGCTCATGCCCATCCCACCGCCGACATCCACTTCTCGGCCCAATGGAGCACTGCTGCCTCATTCTCTTTGCTTTTGATCCGCCACGTGTGACTGCTATGTCTTCTGGCTGAACCACCACCGTGCCGCACCGCTCCGCTCCCATCAATACCTCCGCTGTAAAGCTTGTTGACCTCACTTGACCTGCTGTAAGAAGACGTCTCTCGCCGGACTATTGCCGCTACTATCGTGCCATTTCACGGGCTTTGACTTACTCATCGCTGATATGCGCAGAAAAGCTGGCCAGCCCGATGATCATTACACCCCTACCAACATAGAAATGGAATACTTCGCCGCAAACCCCAAACCCGGCGACCTCGACCGCCACAGCACCTTGGCCCGAACCTTCATCGAGCAACATGTCGAGAACAAGCGCAGGGTGGCGTTGGTAACTTCGGGAGGAACCACTGTGCCTCTGGAGAATCAGACTGTCCGCTTCATCGACAATTTCTCTGCCGGCACCCGTGGTGCCACGAGCGCTGAATACTTCCTCGAGAATGGCTACGCGGTCATTTTCCTCCACAGACAATTCTCGCTACTTCCATACTCGCGACATTACAGCCACAGCACGAACTGCTTCTTGGACTACATGACTGGAACGGAGGACGGTCCCGTGGTGGTGCAGAACGACTACCAGCAGCAGATGGCCAACGTCCTCCGCCGCTACCGCAAAGCCAAAAAGGAGAACACCCTCTTACTGCTTCCCTTCGTGACGGTCAACGAGTACTTGTGGAATCTGCGCGAATTGGCAATGCTGATGCACCCGCTTGGAGCCAATGCCCTCTTCTACCTAGCAGCTGCGGTGTCAGACTTCTTCGTCCCGGCAGAACGAATGGTGGAACACAAGATCCAGTCAGGAGAGGAGTTTGCTCAACCAAACGGCGATGTGCCAACCGAGGAGGAACAGCGAGGTCGGAAGCCTGCGGCGCACATGGACGGCAAATCGTTGGTCATTGACTTGGACCCTGTTCCTAAGTTCTTGAAGCTGCTGGTCGACGGCTGGGCACCCCAAGCAATGATCATCTCCTTCAAGCTGGAGACAGACCCAAGCCTGTTGGCTAGCAAAGCCAAAGGCGCTCTCAAGAAATACGCACACCACCTGGTCATCGGCAATCTACTCAACACTCGCAAGTGGGAAGTCGTCTTCGTGACTGCAGATGGCGGCGAGAAATGGATCCGCGTACCGGCCAACAGGAGAGCCAAAAGTGTGACCGGCCGAACAGACGATGGCAGGTCTGGCACCAAAGACAGAACAGAGCCGGCTATGGAGATTGAGAGCTTGATTGTGCCGGAAGTAGCAAGCCTGCATTCACACATGATTGAGCACGGAGACCCAAGATACCTGAATGGATCGAAGGCATGACCACAGAGGGTTAGATGTACGATAGGCAGCATGGACAAGGCGTCGGCATAGATAGCGACAGGCCTGCTCGGCTCGTGTCCTATATTCACTCACAACTTCCGGGCAACGAGTTCATCACGATCAACCTTATCATCCTTGCCTATGTTCAGCCCGCCTATCACGGACACATCCTACGCCAACTGACTTAGCGCGGGCCCTACTGACTACAAGCAGCGGGATTTTGCGCTGCAGGCAAGCTTTCATCAAGATTCCCAAGCGGCACAGCCCTGACGGCTGAGAGAGCTGAAAGTTCCCGATGTCGACGTCAGCATCAACATCAGCGACCCTAACCCAGGTTTAGGCCTCTTGGATCACCATGCCTCTACACTTGCGGTGTTCGCATCGAGCACCGGAACGCCTAGCCGGCTGAAGAAATACCAGAGGTGAGGTGCCCTTTCATCTTTCTCTTTAACATCTACCTGTGCAAGGCAATACCGAGGATTGAACGACAACGACTTAACGAAAACGATCTCCTCTTCAAGCTCCTACATCACATTCTAGTGCTACCCATTTTCTTTTTCTTCTTCCAAACAAAAAACTATACCCAACGAACTACACATTGCCCCCAAAAATCATGTCCACCCCATCCCAACCCCTTGACATTAAGATCATCGGCGGCGGAATTGCCGGCCTGTCGACTGCACTCTCCCTCCTCGCCGCCCCCAACAAACACTCCCTTCCCTACACCATAACCATCCTCGAATCCGCGCCCTCCCTCTCCGAACTCGGCGCCGGAATCCAGCTCAACGCCAACGCAACTCGCATAATCCACGGCCTTGGTCTCGAAAAGGAATTCGCTGCCGTTGCGAACAAGCCCGGCATCATGGAAGTCAGGCGATACGCGGACGATAGGGTCATTGGGGAATTGCAGCAGAATCCGGAGTCTGAGTGGCTGTACGAGTATCCGCATTGGCAGGTGTATCGGCCGGATTTCCAGAGGTTGCTTGCGGAGGCGGTGGAGAGGAAGGAGAAAAAGGGGGAGGACATTAAGATTTTGTTTAATCAGAGGGTTCAGCATGTGGATCATGAGACGGGGACGATTACATTTCAAGACGGGAGGACAGAGAAGGCGGATTTGGTGATTGCTGCTGATGGCTTGAGGGGCAAGATTCGAGAGATGATTCCTGGCAATGAGGGGATCAAAGCGAGGCCTTTCCAGGAATACTGTTTCCGGACGGTGGTGCCTAAGGAGCGAATGGACCAGTTCCCTGAGACGAAGGAGTTGATGAAAGCGGGAGGATTGATGGTGTGGTGTGGCCCCGGCATCGCCATGCTAGGGTACCCGGTCAACGCCGGGAACTTATACAACATCGTGCTTTCTGTGCCCAGGCCGGCAGATGGTGATCTGGTGGGCAAATGGTCAGAAGAGGGGGATCCTGCGGAAGGAGCGGAATTGTTGAAGTCCTTTAATGAGCGGTGCCGGAAAGTTTGGAGTTTGGTGACAGAGTGCAATAAGTGGACGTTGGGGGATTTGCCGCCTTTGAAGACGTTTGCGAGCGAGTCCGGGAGGTTGTGTGTTATTGGAGATGCTGCACATGCTATCTTACCGTGAGTTCCCCGCCCATGCCCTCACACTCACCATATCATGTTAATGTTGAACAGCCACTCCGGCCAAGGCGGCGCCCAAGCCCTCGAAGACGCCGCTTCCCTCGCAACCGTCCTCTCCTCCCTTCCCTCCGCCGATGCCCTCTCCACCACCCTCTCAACCTGGAATACCCTCCGCCAAAACCGCATGGTCGGCATCCGCCGCTACGCCTCTGGCAACCAACAATTCCTCACCATGCAAGACGGTCCCGGGCAAGAAAAACGCGATGAGCTGTGGGGCGCGATGACAAGGGCGTGGAAGAAGGAGTTAGAAGAGCTAGGACCTGAGGGGGTAAGAGGGAAGCCTAAGCCGAAGGCTGATCCGGAGAGTAATGATATGAGAAGTCCAGGGACACGAATGTGGGTTTTCGGATATGATGCTGTTGGGGAGGCGAGGAGGGCTGTGGAAGGGGTGGGTGCGTAGACGACGGGGTGAAGGTATGTTTGAGGTGCGAGAGTGTTACGGCATTGAACTTTGATATGGTGCAGATACAGTTCTACCACGTGTTTTCAACCAGATTCACGGAGAGCTTCCATGCAGTGCCACTCCTCGCCTACGACCAAGCTTTCGTGCTTGCTCACGAGTGATTCAGAGGACTTGGTACAAAATTTCGGCGTACTTTCGACGTTTCTGCAGCTTCGTCTTCAGTCCAATCCATGCTGGCAAGGAGTACGGCTACATTGTGACAAGCTCTCGGCATGCACGATAGCAATTGAACCGCTGCGACGCCACAAAAGCTGCTGCATTTGGATCAAAGGAGAACAACAGCCTCTGAGGGGTAGCACATAGAGCTTCAGAGGCATGCAGCGTAGCGAGTTGCCTCGAGCGTACAGCGCCGCTTGTTGGGAGTAGGAGACTGCGTACCCCGAGCGCTGTGGCTGCTAAGGACGCTGAACACTTTGCAGGTCCCAACGAAGCCCGCAGAGTGCCGAACACCTCAGAAAACAGTACAGCAGGTCAATCAGTCTTGACAGCAGCACACGAGGGTATAGCATCTTCAGCAAGATTCAAAGACCACGCATTGTATGTCCCGGATTCCAGCTTGCAAAGCCGCCTCCCCAACTCAACCGCCGAGTCCCTTACGACGCAACGAGCCCGCCACCCACCATCGGCATGCATATCGTGAGGGGTTCAAGATCAACCCATCAATGCCACAATATCTCGCCATCCCCATGGGGCCCCGCAAGCCATCAACCATCACGGGCCAGAGCCTCCTTCATTAGCTCTCCATACGACGCACGAGGCCGCGCTAGTGTCAACCAGACGGCACTTGTACCTGAGTACCTCGCCCAAGTGCGACACGAGGTGGAACATGGTCTCGTGGCCATCATGCAGACATGTATGGTTCCTATGGGCCAAGGCGACGGTGCTTGCGCGCGGTATAGCTTGGTGCCGATTGAGCCTCTTTTGGACCGATACTCTCGCCTGCGCTCCGAGCGATTGAACAGGAGACTCTGCCTCCGATAGAGCACAATTCAGGACGTGTCCTCGAAGAAGGCAGTGTCTTGACTGTGTTCAAGGACCAACGCATTTCGATGACTGCTAAAAATCGCCTTCGCGTATCAGAGCTGTTGCCCCTTGCTGGTATGGTTGTTCACCGTAGGAGCAGAACGTCAAATTGATGGGGGCGTGATATTCTGCGAGGCCAGTCCCATGACAAGTCGGCGATGTACATGTGCAGCATCCGTTGAGTAGTCTCCGCCACGCCTGGCACGGCACAGCGATCCGGCTCTGCATGGAGGGCATTGTGAGGAGTCCGGTTCTAGACAGACCATGCATCTCGACTGCATGAGCAGCATGGCAGTATGCACGAGAGCGAGCGCCGTTGCGAACTGCCGACATTGTCTTCGTGCATGCTCTGTACTGGTACTGCAGACGAGGCGGAGACGCAGAATCAATACTTAAGGGAGTTTTGAAGTCTCCTACCAACTGACCATCTTAGCATTTTCCTTTCTTCTCATTGTGTCGTAACCCCCAGACCACCTCAATCATGGCTCCCAACTCAGAGGCAAAGCCCACCGACATGAAAGACACCAAACCCATCGTCTCCCACCACGAAGAAGCCATGCACGAAGTCGACTCCGCCGCCGCCGCCGCGACAGAAGAAGACCACGCCCTAACCGTCCAACAAGCCCTCATCACCTACCGCCCCGCCGTCCTCTGGTCCTTCGCCATCGCCCTCGTCATCGTCATGGAAGGCTACGACACGGTCCTCATCCAAAGCTTCTTCGCCTACCCCGCCTTCAACCGCAAGTACGGCGAGTACGACGCCCGGCTGGGCGAGACGGTCATCAGCTTCACGTGGCAGATTGCGTTTGGGATGGGCACGCTGCTGGGGCAGACGATTGGTGTGTTCGTTGGTGGGTTCGTTATCGAGAGGTTTGGGGTCCGGAGGGTCATCATGTGTGGGATGGTTGTTCTGACGGGGACGATCTTTTGTACGTGCTTTGCGGAGACGAGGGAGGTTTTGCTGGCGGGACAGGTTTTGAATGGGCTGCCGCTGGGGGCTTTTGCTTCGATTGGGTCGATTTATATTTCTGAGGTTTGTCCGACTGTTTTGAGGGCGTTCTCCTTGTCTTTTATCAATGCGTGCTGGGTTATTGGGCAGCTGCTGGCCGCTGGAGTGTTGCAGGTAAGTCGTCGTCGTCGCACTAGAGTCGAGTTGGTCGTCGCTGATGGTTGCACAGGGGCTTGTCAGCAATACCACAGAATGGTCATATCGCATTCCCTTCGTAAGTCACCAACCTTCACCATCACACACAACACTCACCTCCTCAACCTAGGCCGTCCAATGGGTCTGGGTCATCCCCCTCGCCCTCCTCGCCTTCCTCGCCCCAGAATCCCCCTGGTGGCTCGTCCGCAAAGGCTGCCTCGAAGACGCCGCCACCTCCATCCGCCGTCTAACATCCAACCTCACCGAGCAACAACTCGAACAACACCTCGCCATCATGAAGCACACCAACGAGCTCGAGCTCTCCCTCGACACCAAGGCCAGATACCGCGACTGCTTCACGCCGCTCAACAGGTGGCGCACGGAAATCGCTTGCGTCGTCCTCGCCTCGCAGGCTATCATCGGGCAGGCGTTCGCGTATAATGGGACGTTCTTCTTCGTGCAGGCTGGGCTGTCACCTGAGGTCGCTTATAAGCTCAATCTAGGCTCGACGGGTATCGCGCTCGTCATGACATTCCTCTCGTGGTGGTTCATGTCCGCCGCTGGTCGAAGACCTCTCCTCATCTTCGGTTACTCCGTGCTGGCCGTACTCCTCCTGCTCATAGGCTGTCTAGACTTCGCAGCGAAGTCCTCCAGCGCGGCCAAGTGGGTTCAAGTCGGCTGTACGATCGCCTGGCTGGCTGTGTATACCGGCTTCGTTGGCCCAGAGACCTTCACCGTCGCGGGAGAAGCATCAGCGTAAGTCTTTCCACATCTTTCTTTCCAGATAATGACTGACATTCCTCTCAGCACTCGCGTCCGCGCCCACACCCTCTCCGTTGGCCGCAACGTGTATTACCTCTGCAGCGTGGCCCTCGGCGTCATCAACAGCTACCTCATTAACCCAACCGGCGGGAACTGGAAAGGCAAATGCGGCTTCCTGTGGTTCGGCACCACCGTTCTCGTGCTCATCTGGGCCGTGTTTCGACTGCCAGAAACCAAAGGCAGGACGTATGAGGAGTTGGATATTTTGTTTGCGAAGGGGATTCCGGCGTGGAGGTTCAAGGCGCAGAGGGTGGATGCTGTTGTTGAGGCGACGTATGCGGTGAAGGATGTGAAGAGCGGGAAGGAGTAGTGATGTGTCTGGTGGAGGGCACTATGTGGGTGGAGGATGTTTGATGTTGCTCGGTTCGTGCTCTTTCTCAAATGCTGTCCAATTGTCGCCTCCTCTCTAGACCCGCTCCCTACAAAACACACTCCCAAGCCTCCGGGTCCTTATAATTCTCCTCATCCCGACAAACATTCCTCAACGGGTACTTACAATGCCTCCTCGCAAAGTCCACCCCCAGCGCCACCGTATCATTAACATACTTCGTCCCCGTCACCGTCGTCGGCGCTTTCGCATCCCCCTCCTCCACCCACTCAATCAGCCTCCTCAGCACGTTATCCTGCGCAGTCTGCTGCACCTGCTCAGCGCCCTCCACGGCCTCCTGCCCAAAACTCCAAGCCCCCAAGCCGCCGGAACAGTGGTCCATGCCGCCGATGCGGAAGAAGCGGTAGAAAGTGTCGAGTTCGGAGGGTGAGAGGGACATCGTGTTGGAGACGTGGTCGTAGTAGCGCGGGGAGTTGTCGGAGGAGATGATGGAGTCCATCAGGCCGTGGTAGTGGATGATCTTGCCGCCGCGGTTTTTGAAGGCGCTGAGGTCGCCTTTCCAGGTTTCGATGTTGAAGGGGTTGACGGAGGCGGCGTAGGCTGCGGTCTCGCTGTCGAGCGTGCTGGCGTTCCAGGTCGGGTCGTTGAGAATTGCGTGGCGGAACCAGTCTTCGGTGTATGGGAAGGGGTTGCCGCTGTATTCGATGTTGGCAGAGGCGAGTTCGCTGCCGGGTTGCATGCGCGGGTAGATGAGGGCCCCGTTTTTGCCGTAGTAGTCTGAGAAGATGCGTTGGACTGTGAGTACTTGAGGTGCTGTGAGGCAGGTAGAGGTGTTGGTGGCGTTGGAGGGGCATTGGAGGGTGACCGGCTTGTAGCGGCAGAGAGTTGGGTCTTCGAGGATGCCGTCTTCTGCGCCGTCTAGGCCATCGCATTGCTTTAGAATGTCCTGATGAACGATGGCCCACTTGGAAGGAGGAAGCCAAGTCTCACTCGTGTTGGATCCGGTGATCGGTAGGAAGTGGCCAGACCAAGATGTGAGATTATTGAAAGCCAGCGCAGGTGCTCCAACCACCACGCCGTTAAACAGCTCAGGGAAGTCCTGCACCATCTTGAACCCCTGCCGTCCACCAGTTGAGCAGCCGAGGTAGTACGCATGGTTGATGTTGCTCCCATAGTAAGCCTTCGTAACAGCTTTCCCAACAATCGTCTCCGTATACAAGCTCCTCCACGCAAAGTCCTCCACAACATCCGGGTTGCCCTCGAAAGCCGTGCCTCTCGTGCCATTGTGGCCATTGTTGGCTCCAACAGCCGCGAATCCAAACGAAGCACCGTATGCAACATCAACGTACTTGATGCATCCATTCAAACCGCCGTTGCCAGTTGACATAAACCGTCCCGTCCAGTTCGAAGGCAGCCAAGCTTCCATCGTGATGCCAGAGCGATTCGAAGTCGCCACGTACAGCGCGACTCTGCAGAGATCCACGGGAGCGACCTGAGAGGCCTGATCGCAAGTTGCAAGTGGCCCAGCTTGCGAGAGGCTGAGGTTCGTTCCAGCAGGGACATGATGGACGAAGTTGACCGTAACATTCTCATGCTGGAACGTCTCTCCAAATCTCGAACACGCCGACTGTGCATCCTGAACGACATGCTGAGCACCCGCAACCGCCAGCAACGACGCCGCTCCAGCAAACCAACTCGAGAGAGGAGCCATGACCGCCTCCGGAGCAAGAGTCCACAGCGTGATGTTCGAAAGGAACTGCAAAGGCAACCTGCACCGAACACAAGAGAGAGCAAGATCAGAACCCACCTCTCGTCAAGAAGTCCAAAGCCAACTCGAACGACGCCGAGAGAAAAGAGGAGCCTTACATATTGCCCGTCAAAGACACTAGAACTTGGCGTCTTGGTGGTGCTTGGTTCAACGTTCTTCCCCTAGTCCCTACACCTCCACGCGTTCCCCATGCGGAGTCGATGCAACGTTCCTGCAGGTAGAGACGGGGTCGGCATTGGCGTGCGGCAGGTAGAGTAGTGGGAAAGGGGGGAGGTTTTGGCGCTCGAAACTTGGCCAAAGAAAGGTGGTGGAAGGGTGAAGAGAAGTGCGGTGGAAATTCGGCTTCTCGGTAGAGGCTTTGCCGAGAGATTGTTCGGCAGATGGATTGAAACGCGGAGGCGGAGGCGGAGAAGTTTCCGCATGGTTGTATATATGAGTCGTTATACATGTATCTTAGTTAGACGTCGTGTTTAGTAGCTGCTCAAGGCAGACTCAGGAAGAGTTTCTCAAGAGCTGGAAAGTTGGGTGTTCCCAAGCCCGTCACAGGATCCCATCCAGGCACAGCAGCAAATCCGTCTGTGTCACAGCCTGTAGACTGAAGTCAGTACAAAGATCCATCAAGACGATCTGAGCGACTCACCACCACTATGTCCAATAGTAATATCATTAAACACCTCAGGATGCTCATACAGCACCGCATTAACAAAACCAATATTGCCCTTCCCAACATCCGCTCTTTTCTGGTTAATCAAAGCAAGAAGCGACGCCCACAACGGACTCGACAGACTCGTACCGAAGAAGTTCGTCTCGGAGCCCATGTTGAACGTCGTGAAGTTGGCGCCATTCGCCGACACGTCTGGCACGCCTCTGCCGTTGCGGTTGTAGACGCCTCCGTTCGCGCCGATGCTGGACATTGTGCCGTCGTAGTCGTAGGTTGGATAGCCAGGATCGTACTTGGAGCGCCATGATGAGACTGCGTTCTGCTGGTATTTAGGCGTTTCGAAGAAGTTGGAGAAGCCTCCGGAGCTGCTGAGGAAAGCGGACGGTGTGGTGCAATTCCGCGGGCCTTCTGGGATCTGTGGGATGGACATGACTGACTCGGGATCGCGGACAGTCTTATCACCTGGAAGCTGAGTTCCGCCAACGGATAGAACGTACGGACAGACGGCGCCCATGCTGGGATTGAAGATTGGACCATTGGCTGTAGTAAGGTCGCGAGAGATGCACCCGTTCTCATTGCACTCCGTCGGGATTTGAGCGACGCCAGCATCTCCAGACGAGAAGAGGAATGTGTAGCCCTGCAGAGAGAGCTTCATAAACTCATTGCAAGTTCGTTGCGCAGCTGCTTGACCGTCGCCGACCTCAGACTCGCCGTAAGAGAATGAAACGATGGAGGCAAGCGGCGCACCACCACACTGGAAGCCTGCAGCGGAGGCGTTCACGTCGCAGTAAGATCCATCAACAGCAAAGAGGAACGTGTCGAAGGATGAGCTAATGGCGGTTGACGGTGCATCTGGTGGTATGGCGACTTGGTAGTAGGTCACATCGACTGGTCCAAGAAGGCCATAGACCTACAGGTTGTCAGCGTGCACCGACCTCATATTTTGCTGCAGACTCACCATGTCCAAATCGATGTCTGCCTCGCCACTGTTTCGTTGGCTGTCTTGCGGCACAGGTGCCACGCCGCCGTTGACCGAGACGACAGTCGGCTCAGTTCCCTGAGGTACGTATGGCGCAAACTGCTGGAAGTACAAGTTCAAGTCTTCCTGACTGTAAGAGCTCAGACGATCCGCCTCGTAAATGCCGATGACACCGCTCTTAACGGTTTCGCGGGGGAAAGGAACGTCGTAAAGAGCTCTGATACAGGCTGGAGTGATGTTCAAGCCGCATGTGCGGAGATCCTCTGGCAGTTGGCCTGCACCTGGTGGTGGATTCCAAGGACCAGTGTACGGAGGCCTTGACGGCGGACGGCCACCCCAGCGATGATGCGGATAGCCGTGACCATTACCATTCCATCCACCTGGACCCCAGTTACCTGGACCCCAAGGAGCAGGATCTCGCTTCATGACCGACTTCCGCATGGGAGGCGACAACTTCACCCCTGGAGTGATGTAGTCCACATGCGGAGCAATGTGCTGAGGGAGGGAGTACTCATCGCAGCCGACTCGGATGCTTCCATCTCTACGGCTCTCGTACTCATGAAGGCTGGTCTCGAAGAGGCGCTCGATCTGTTCTGTAGTGGCGTCGAACGCTATCCAGCCCTTGTTTGTGGTTTGCTCGGCTTGTTGAACGCCAGATGAGGCGAGCCACTCCTTGACCGATTGAACGGCTTCAGAAGTGGGTGCGAACTCGGCAGCTACTTCTTCAGCAGTCCAATGCTGTCCATATTTAGCTGATGACGGATGCGAACTAGATTCCAGTCAGCACGGCACCAAGAATGGTACATTCTTTACGCTTACATATCCATCAAATGATCATAGCCACGATCCAGATTGCTTTGGGTCAGACCAATGCGAACGGGAAGCACAGCATCTCTCGACACTGGCTGGAGTTTGCGATGCTGAGAAGCATGGAAAAGCACGCGCTTCTCATGTACGACGCTGGCCGGCTTCGTGGGCACAGCAACAGTGCTTGCCACGAGAGCCAAGAGAAACGAGGTCAGCATCGTGAATGAGGCCTTGAGGAGATGCACCGGTAAGTCCCAGCTGAAGGACTTGATCTATATATGACATGTTCTTCAGCCTCATGCTGTGGAAACCTGCTCGGTCTTTTTCAGTAAGTAAAAGCCATGCACGGCCTGTGGTACCTGAGTTGGATCGCAAAGCGTTCGTGTTGGAAGGGCGACTTGCCCGCAGCAGGAAGGCGCTGTGAATGCTAGTTGATCCTTCAGCATCATCGAACCACTCAATCATTTCACCGATCAAGGCTAATGCACTCCATCAATATGGCGGTGGTGGGGGCCTAACGATTGACGGCCGCCATGAGACATCATTGTCCGAAGCACGTGTAGCCTCGAGCGGACGCTGACTGTGGGTCTCGACGCACAGGGTGTTGAGCTGAAAGCTGCTGTGGATCTTGGCAAGTAATAGGTCTAGCCAGCTGAGATGTTGTTGTGCAGCGGTTATTAGGCCTTCATAGATGATTGATTACGGGAGCAGGTATCTACAAGGACTGTGAATTCAGAAGATGTGGCCTTCTTGGCACTCACGTGATCCCCAGGCACAACACTCCCCCTCAGCATACAGACAGTTCTTTCTTGAGCTGTCTGATTGCTGTCATACGTGTCTGAGCCATTTATGTGACCTTGTGACCTTATCAGTGACCATATCACAAAGCAAATGACCCTTCAGAATGCTCATGAGCAGGTCAGGCATCACATGGATTGCCACGCAATCTCTTGAACCTTCAGTGTGTTAAGCTGGCAATCACCTGATCTTAAGTTCTGCCCATAAAAGAGTTCTTCTTCTTCCTTGAACTCTCTCTCTTG